>NC_092210.1:15688565-15788743 GCF_043381705.1 Parasteatoda tepidariorum | reverse complement strand
AATATATATATAAAGGATGATTTTCGATATCGAGAGTGAGTCAAGAAAAGAAGAAAGGAATTAATTAAAAGGTTAAACCTGTTGCAGACGAGTAGAGAGTGAAGTCAAAGGTTAATACTTACAATTTATCTATTTGGTAGAACACTCTTTTCTTTCTTTTCTTTTTTTAAAGACAAAATAAATTCGGAAATTAAATGCCTACTTTAATTTGTGACATGTATTGTGCAATTTAGTGCTTTTATTCGATTGAATTTGATACTCTTCCGAAAATATAGCGTTTGGAAAATTTTTTCATGTTGATCTATAACTTGCTTTTTCTTCCAAAAAAAAAAAGAAAAAAGAGAAAAGAAAGGTACATTTGAAGTATATTTTTAGGTTCACCTTTCAAATTCAACAAAAAGGTTCTAGATGATACTTGGCAAGATAAAAAAGAAAAATATGGCGGCAAAAAAGACGATTATAATTGGAACAAGAGTTGGAATGGACTTAAAACAGGTAGTTATATAACGCGCTATTAAAAAATCCATGTTCATATTTTTTTTTCTTTAATACCATCAGAAGTATTTCATATAACCTTGTTTGAGAATTATATTAACGCAATACATGCGCATCCCCATGTTTTGTTAAAAAAAATAAATAAATTAAGCGTCGGGTTTACGTTCGTGAAGGACATAAGATTTATAACTCTATTATATAAGAAAATGCTGTGGAAATTTCTAGTTTAAATAGTTGTAATTGCTTCGTCTGTTTATGTTATTTTCGTCTCACTTGTTATAACGATGACTCTTATTATATAAGTAAAGAGCAAATTTGGGAACAATAATGATAACAACAGCTAGCTTTGAATTCTATTAACATATATGTTACATGCCTTAAATATTCCCTACTTATGCGTAATCTTAAAAGGTAAATTTATCGAAAAACTATCGGCGTTGTATGAAATTTATTTACATGGATTGGAGGATATTGGAATATTAGTCAGATAAATATTTTATAAATTTACTTTATATTTAAAAGGATTCGTAATGGCTTAGGGCAGTGTTCCCCAACCTTTTTATCACCGCGGACCTGTCATCGTTTGATAATTTAACTGCGTCCCGATGGGGGGGGGGACGTTGATTGTTTATATTTTAGATTATTTTGTATTATTAAATCAATTTAATTGTATTTAAACATGCCTTCAAAATAAAATACTGATATACCAAAAAATAAGTATAAAGTGATTTAACATTTTAACTTACTAGAACGTTAAATCAATGTTAACCCTGAGCTCGTTTCTTCACAATGAGACGGTTCCATCTGGGGGTAATCGGAGACAATGATACATTACAAATATTAAGAAATTTATGTCACTACCTTCGGGGGCCACTTTTTTTAAATTAATAAAATTTTAATGGAACACAGATATTTTTAATTTGGGGTATAAACCCAGGAATTTAAATTCAATTTCAATTATTTGGGCGGCCCGGTACCATTTGATCCACGGACCGGCACCGGGGGTTGGGGAACACTGGTTTAGGGGATAGAGCGTTCGCCTTCCAATGACGTGAACAGGTTCGAATATTAGCGATGGCTGATCGATACGAATTCTGCATCCGGCTTGCACTGACCACCGTGCTAACGTAAAATATCCTCATTAGCAGACAAATAATGAGTCCCCTTGCCGTCAACCAAACAGTAGGAGAGTTTCGTGGTTTTTCTCTCCATGTAACGTAAATGCCGGTTAGTTCCATCAAAAAGGCCTCCACGAAAGAAAATTTCTCCCAATACTTGATCAAGAAGTTCCTTTGTCTTCTGGATTGGGTTCAAAATTACAAGACGGCGGAGTTGAACATTAGTAGTCGTAAACTCAAAAAATTGAGTAGGCTGTTTAACGACGGTTATAAAATAAAATACTTTAAAGAGAGTGCCGTGGTGGCTCAGGGGATAGAGCGCTAGTCTCCTAGCGCTCTATCCCCTGAGCCACCACGCTAGGTAACCCATACCGCTAGGTTCAACCGGGTTCGAATCCCATCAATGTCTGGTCGAGTCGAATTCTGCACCAAGCTCGCACCGACCACAGTGCGGACGTAAAGTATCCTCAGTGGTATGGGTTAGAGTCCTCTTTCAATCAGGCTAACCGTGGGAGGTTTTCTTGGTTTTCCTCTTCATGTAATGCTAATGCGGGTTAGTTCCATCAAAAAGTCCTCAACGAAGGCAAATTTTTCCCAATACCTGATCCAGGAGTTCCCTTGTCTTCTGGATTGGGTTCAAAATTAGAAGGCTATGGTGTTGAACATTAGTAGTCGTAAACCCCAAATTGGGTCCGCTGTTCCAAGACGGTAATAAAATAAAATACGTACACGAATATTTTGAGGGCTTATAAATAAGTTTAAAATTCTTTATTTTATTCTATTTTTTTTATAAAATAATATCTCGTTTACATCTTTGATCATGCAACAAATACCGAATTGGTTTTTCTAAAAATATTTCACTCAGTAAAATATAGCTGCTACAATTTTTTAAGGATAATATCAAGTTACCGTCGTATTTAAGTCTGTTACTTTCTTTAGTAAATACTATTTTAAACAATTTTTTCGCGTTAGATTGGCTCAGTTAACATCATTTAGTTCTAAAATTTTCCTTTTCGGTTTGAAAAAAAAATATTTTTAAGGTATTTATAGAAAAATTTTTCAATAATAAATGGTACTTAAACAGTATTATAAATTTACTCCAAGATTTTTACTGTGAATTTAAATATAAACTTAATTGTTGTCAGAGTTAAGGGTTTATATCTGTATTATACACCCACTATAATGGAATATAATATCCCACTAAAATATATTTGAGTGGGATATATATATCCCACTGAAATATATTTGAGAACTGCCCTAATTTTACTTATAATGAGAGAGTGGAAACCGAGGCAATTTACTCATTTGACTCCAGTCGGTTTTAAATATCGGACATTTAAGTTACAATGAATAAAAATGGGTTAGATAAATGAACTTAAAAAGGGGTAAATTTTTATATTCTATGAAGGAAGGAATGAGTGGGCATTTAAACTTCGTGTCTTAATTCAGAGAGTGAACATTTTATTAAAGCGTCATAAAAAGTTTCATTCTTTAAAAAAATGTCACATTCTTCTTTGACCGAATGAACCATCATTTTCTGTTTACTAGTGTGTGTTCCAAGTGCACACCCCCAAATTGAATTAGGGAGTTTATATAATAGCTATATAAATTAAAGATGAACTCCTCTAATGCTGCGGAAGCGGGCTGTGGTAGCCTGGTTGGTAAGATGTTGGACTCGTGTTCGTGTGAACGGGAGTTTGAATCCCGCTGGCCAAAGATCGAAGTGCATCAAATGGTAACTGGTGCACGTTAAGTCTGTCGGGGTCTCAAAGTCCTCCAAGTTCCCATAACGAATCAATATCTCTGGAGGTACTGAGTCGGAGATTGATCATTCACTGGTTTAGGTCAAAATTACTATTTATGGATGAATGAATGGAGTATGAATGGGTCCGCCCTTTAAAACGAGCTGCGACGTGTGTGTGGCTGAAATCGTTTTCCTGGCTGCAGTTAGCATCCCGCTGAGAAACACTGAGAAACAAAAAACACACGCTCTGCGTTAAATTTGCTTGGTTTCCCAAGCAGGCTTGCCAAGTAGGCAATAGAAACAACAAAATAACACTTTAGCAGAAGCTTATTACAATTACGTGTTCTGAGCTTTTTTTTTGTCAAAAAAAGAGATGGCAGTATAAATTAATGGCCAACTCTCTGAATTTTTACAAACATTTCTTAGAGCGTTTCTTCATTTAATTACCTTTCACTGAAAAAATTTTCGGGATTAAATTACTATATGAAGTAGTAGTATTTTGGGTTAATCTTCCGTAAATGTCCATTTTACGGAAAAAATCCATTTTTACCGTAAAATATTATACTGTAATTTTTTAGGGTAATATTTATTTAATTAGAATTATTCAGCAATTTTACAGCAATTATTACTGTAAAAATTATGGTATATCATATTTTTTGTACCGTAATATGTTTTAGCAAAAACGGATTTTACAGTAATAAGTACCGGTACCCTGAGTACCAGCACTATTAACCGTAATATGATCTGGGATTTTTACAGTGTATGTTGATTAAATGAAGAGTGGATTTGACTCACACTTTAGGAATTTTTCGTAAACTTTTAGAATAGTTCATGAATACATAATGCAATCTCTTCTTTTTTGGACAAAACCCCAGTATCCGTTATTGTAATAAGCTTCCGCAAAGTTAATAAAGTTGATCGTTAATTTATGCGGCTATTATATAGAGCTACGTAATTTGATTTGTGGGTTTTCATGATGGTTACAGCATCAGGTTACAAAGACAAAGGTCATACGTTCGAACCAGGGTGGTACCAAAGAACATTTCTCTTGCAATTCCCATACATGAAATCCAAGTCATCTTCATTATAACAGAGTTCATGCTCGCTTTTTAAAATTAAACCGGTTGCTTATGATAAATTTCCTCTTTAAATCTGGGATCAGATTTGATTAGTCCTCGCAATAACCGAGTTCGAACTGCTTTTCCAATCTAAATAAATACTGTTTAAAATTAGAATGAACTTGTTGAAGAACTTTATTCTCTGTATTACATTTATTTTACAACCGCCGTGGAACAGATAATCCAATATTGAGTTTACGACTACCGATGTTCAGCTCCGTAGCCTCGTGATTTTGAGTCCATTACAGAAGACAAGGAAACTTCTGGATTCGGTATTGGGAGAAATTTGCCTTCATAGAGGCCTTTTTGAGGAAAAAAACTTGCATGTGCGTGACATGGGGAAGAAAACCACGATAATCTCCCACGGTTAGCCTGACGGCAAGAGGACTCAAACCAACACCTCCTAGAAGAAGGAAGGTCTCAGTACGGGTTACCATAAACAAGAAATTTGATCCTTTAGTAGTCCAAACGTAATGACATCTTTCGTATAAACCACTACTGCGCAGTTTATGTTCGTTACGTTGAACTACTAAATTGATCAGCGTTGAGGCCTTCTCTTTTCTAGGAGGTATTGCTCTTACCCATGATCCATTAACCACTCAGGATATTTAATGTCAGCACTGTGGTCAGTGCGAGTCGGGTGCGGAATTCGTATCGACCAGCCAATGGGTTACCTTATTGGGAGTCGAGCACTCTATCACTTGAGCCCCTGTCTAAAAATGCCCAGAATTTATGAGAATATTTTTGCGGAATTCTTCTATTTAAATTCTGTTAGCGTCGAAAGAAAATGAACCACTGATGGTAATAAGAGATCAGTTTATGAGACGAATTTTTAAAAGTGTTCAAATTTTAAATTTCATTCATTGATTTTCATTGAATTTTTTTTAAATGTTTACTTTTTAGGTTCTCCATCTGATGGTGGAACAGAAATCGCAAATAACGGGCCTCTTAAATCGGGATCAAACTTCAAAGAAAACACGAACAATTATAAATATGATAACGTTGATAAAGGTTGGAAAAAAATTGGCCATAGTAGTAAGTATTTTTTTAAAATTGTTTTTATAGCTAAATGTCATATTTCAGAAATTACTTATAGATTAAATTGACACTGCAGTGTAAATAACATGTAAAAAAACTACAAATAACTAATAGAAAAAAATTGGCATATTTAAAAATTTCAAAGTGTTCTTTGGTACTTTTTGGTTAGCCAGGTGCAAGGAAATTACACCATTTCATTTAATTTTTATGGGTTTAAAAATATAAAATTAAAATATAAATGAAGCAAAAAAAAAGTTGGCGTGGGTAGAAATTTTTGGCGACTTTTAGCTTGTTTTTAATCGCCAAAAGCTAAAAGTTGGCGACTTTTAGCTTGCTAGCTATATATATGAAANATGTCAACTTTAAGTAACACAGAAATATAAAAGAACTTACTTAAAAGTTTATAACAATTCAGCATAACTTTTTCAAATTTAATAGAAGATAATTACTTGATTAATCAATTTTTAAAAACATACCCAACAATAAAACCAATACCTTTCTTCCTCAAGTCTGTATACTTGACGTTTACAAAGATTATCAAAAATTGTATATAGTACAATAACTTAGTATTTTCAATGGACAAACTATGATAATTCGTTTCCAGGTAATGAATAATGATATCTGAAAACCTGCAATGTTATCAATGTATCTGTATTTCATAATATTCAAACACATCTGAGATTCATAAGTTGCACAATACATTGAAAAAGAACTTATAGTGAGATTTAAAGGGGAATTTATATATATATATATATAAATATATATTTAAAATGGAATTAAAAAATTTTTTTGTTGTAGTTCATTTACGTTGCACTAGAGCTGCATAATGGGCTATTGGCGACGGTCTGGGAAACATCCCTGAGGATGATCCGAAGACACGCCATCACAATTTTGATCCTCTGCAGAGGGGATGGAACCTCCTCTTCGGTAACCCGACGACTTGCACGCGAAGTCGAGCACTTTACGGTGGAACAGTTGAACGAGGACCAATACCGCACACCCTCGGTCCCTGCGCAGACTGATCCAAGTAGGGAAATAAAATAAATAAATAAGTAAAAAAATAAAAATAAAGGCAGTCTTTCGATGACTACGTCGTCATTCGAACTAACTTTCTAATAAATTATTTTATAACTTCTATAAGTTTGAAACTTTTCTTTATGAACGGTTCCATGCTAATAATTAAAATAGCGCAGAATGTCAAAAACACCACAGTTTTCCGAAAATAAAAAGTATTTTTGATTCTGATTGATTTTTGATTTTGATTAAAAGTATTTTGATGTTTGATATTGAGTTCTCAGTTAAATAATTTGCCGCTTAATAAAAGTTGTAGACCTGGTGCTTCGTAATTGCAGCTTCAATAAATATTTTAAAAACCCTTGTTAAAGGATAGTCATATTAGGAATCACAATTGATATTTAAATGAAGGAAAAGTAAAAAGGCTATCGATATGCCACACATCACTACCGAGGAAAGTGGGACAGAGAAGAGAATAATAAAAGAAAAATAATAAAAGAGAAATAATAAAAGAGAAATAATAAAAGAGAAATAATAAATAAAAGAGAATAATAAAATAAAATTCAAGTTTCTCCAGGTAACCAAACCGATTTTCATATGTTTTTTTCATCGCCCTCGTCTCTCTAGAAATTCAGCAGAATTTGATAGCGTTTTTGTTTTCCCTCCCTCAAAAAATAACTTTAGATTCCAAATGAGCATACTTTGATAACTAGTATAAAAATTTACAACAAGGGCGGTCATGACAGCACACCTTGTTTTTCTTATTGACCTCGATAAACAATAGTTAGTTTTTGATAACAATTTTGATACCCTTGCACTTTATTATTACTTTGTGAGGAACGATGTGTAAGCTTTTGTGATTTCTTTTTTAGGAAGTATTCTTAACTAAGAGTTTTTATTTCATATTTTATACCCGCGTCGTTGAACAGCGGACCCAATCTTTTGGTTTAGGACTACTAATCTTTAACTCCGTAGCCTTGTAATTTTAAACCTAATCCAGAAGACAAGGGAACTCCTGGACCAAGCATAGGGAGAAATTTGCTTTCGTGGAAGGCTTTTTGATGGAACTAACCCGCACTTGATTTACATGGAGAGGAAAACCACGAGACCCTCCCACGGTTAGCCTGACGGCAAGGGGACTTTAACCCATGATCCGTCTACCACTGAGGATATTTCCCGCCAGCACTGTGGTCGGTGCAAACCGGATGCGGAATTCGCATCGACCAGCCATCGCTAGAATTCGAACCCGGTCCACCTTATTAGAAGGCGAACGCTTTATCTCCTGAGCCATCGCGGCTCTTAACTAAGAGTTATGATTAAGTTACCTGATTAAAAACATCAAAAATGTACAAATAGGAAATTAGAGTTGACATGTTTCAAGCACTTCAAAAATAGGCCCCTGTTTTCAAGACTTAACAGCCGTGAATGAGAAGATGCGGAAGTGATTTGAAAAAAAAAATAAAAAACTTAAGTTTGCCAACGAAAAATGAAAAAAATGAAGGTGAGAAACAAAACTAACCCAGTAGCCGAGAGAGAAAAAAAAGATGATAACAGAACAAAGAAAAAACCCCAGTGGTCTAGAGGGGCAGGATAAAGTACATAAGTAAAATACATTGTATAGTACCTTTAAAGGTATTTTAATCCACATTCATTTTTTTAGTTCAGGCACCATCCGTTGGCTGTCCATTCAGACCCACGAATCCTAGTGCAGAAGATATAGCCTTACAGCAAGCTTATATGGAGTGTGCATTTCTTGTGGAAGAGATGATGAAAAACTATGGGAAATGGTTAGGTTACTTTTTACTTTTACGTTATATGTACTTTAAGCTTTAGGTTATAGGCATGAGTTTTTTTTTCCTTCTTTCTTTTGTGTTTTAAAAATTTTTTTAAAAATTTTGATGCTTTTAATTATTGCTGTCACATTTTTTTTGTTGAATTTGAGAAAAATGCTTCACTTTAACAAGCAATTAAATTTTTATTAATTTTATTTGAGCTGCATATTTCCCGGCTAGATATACTTAACTTATATTAATATACTTAAGGAAAGGGTAATTAGCATAATTTGTCATGTATATATTTGAGACAGTTATTGTTATAGTAAGAAAAATTGGCACAGTTGGATCTATATGATGGGTAATGTTAAGAGAAAGATAATTTGGATCTGTATGCTAGTTAAGGTTTAAGGAAAGGAAAATTGGTATATTTGAAGCTGTGTATATTTTTAGACAAGTTAATATTTAGATAAAATTTTTTATAATGTTTTATAGAGTTGAAATTACATTTAAATATGAACTTTGATCAATTAACTAAAATAAATTGAATGTTTCTTCTTCTTTTAATCTAACGTTTCGTTTTATATTTTATCTCGAAAAAAATTCCTCGATCATATTTCGTAGTGAAATCTGAAAAAGTATTTTCCTGAAACACTCTTCCATAATAACATTATAGCAATTTTCGTATTTAGTAGTATTTTTATATTTAGTATCATTATTTACGTTATTCTATTTATTTTTCTATTTTTTTTAAACATTGGTATTTCCCTTTTGTCTAAAGAATGTAAATCAGGGTTAAGTCCTAAATGGTATTCTATTCACATTTCTACCTAAATGTTTTAATCAATTCTATGTAATAAATTATTTAAAAAAAAAAAATAAAAAAACTTTTTCTAAAGGCTTTACAGTTGTAAAGTATTTCGTTAATACTCCCATTGCTTTATTTAAACCTAAGAAGATTATATATATCATTTTCTTCCAAAATTAAACACTTTTATCCTTATTATTTTATTTTTAGCACATATCTTCCTTTCTTGCCAAAGGAATGTAAACCGGAATTAAGTCCTTAATGTTATTCTATTCACATTTCTACCTGAACGTTTTAATGAATGATATTCTACTTAATAAATTATATAAAAAAAAGCGAAAACATTTTCCCTTTTTTTAGAAAAAAATGTCTCCAAAAGCGTTACATTAGTAAAGTATTTCGTCATTGTTCCCATTGCTTTATTTAAATTTAAGAAAAATGCACTATTATTTATTTTAGCATAGATAATTCCTTTCCTCTTAAGAAATGTAAATCGGAATTAAATCTTAAATGTTACTCTATTTACATTTCTATTTAAATATTTTAAGCAATGATATTCTACTTAATTCTATTTAAAAAAAAATTTTTTTTTTTACTTTCCTTTTTTTAACTAAAAATTTCTTCAAAAGCTTTACATATGTAAAGTATTTTGTTAACACATCCATTGCTTTATTTATACATAAGAATTATATTTATAATTTATTTAAAAAATTATACACTTTTATTATTATTATTTTTTAAGTAAAGATCTTCCTTTTTTGCTTAAGGAATGTAAGCTGGAATTAAGTCCTAAATGTTTATTCTACCTAAATGTTTTAATGAATGTTATTCTGCGTAACAAATTATTTAAAAAACAAATTTTTTTCCTTCTTTTTTTTAAAAAAAAACATTTATTCGAAAACTTTGAATTTGTAAAGTATTTCGTTAATATACCCATTATTTTATTTAAATTAAAAAAACTCTATTTGTCATTTGCTTCGAAAATTAAAAACTTTTTTTTTTTTTTAGCATAGATCTTTCCTTTTTGCCTAAGGAATGTAAGCCAGAATTAAGTCCTAAATGTTATTCCACTTACAAATATCGCACTTTTGACGGTTCCTGCAACAATCGTATCCATCCTACCTGGGGAAAGAGCAGGACGCCTTTCGCTCGGATGTTAGCTCCAGTTTATGGCGATGGTAAATGTTTTTAATTATAGTATGTTAGTGATATACTACTCTTTGTAAATGGAATAGGCATGTAAAGGTTACAGGATTACCTCATTTTTTATTCTTTTCCCCTCTCTGTCATGGATACGACAAATCTTGCCTTTTCCCTAAGCCACTACATTTTGAGTTGGAAGTTGATACAAACTGGCAGGGAAAAAAAGCAAAACTTTTCGAAACTATGGTAACGGAAGGGGAAAAGTGTGAAGAGTGGGAAAATTGCGTAACCTTGAGGTGAGGTTACGCGATTCCATTCACAAAGACTGTAATGATATTCTTGATACTACGAATAAGGACATACTGCAAAATACCTGAGTGTCTTAAATTAGAGTGGCGGTTTTGAAAGATTTAAAACTTGAAAAACGGTTCAATTGAAAAGAAAGAAAAATCTTGCAACATATTCATGAAACAGGTTGGAAGTTTTCCTTCTAAAGTTCTTGTTTTTGATTCCAAAATCTTTTTCAGCATATATCTTTGCAATTAGTAAAACTGTTAAACAAAGAGAAAAAATGTACATCACATTTTTCACTTAGCATCACAAAATAATATGCATCACAAAATATATGCATCATATTTTCAAAAACAAGAACTTTTCGTATGAAAAATGAATGCCCTGTTGCATGAATTTTTCCAGAATTCTAAGAATTTATTCAAATCTAAGAATTTATTTTATTTTATTATTATTTTTTTTCTCACTTTAACATTATTTATTGTTATAATTATTCAGAATCGTAAGTCTAATTTAGGATCCCTCTGTATTTTGATTATATGCATTAAAATAATTTCATGCAAAAATATGCTTTTTTAATTATCAATTACTTATTCTTGTTTAAATCTAACAATGGCCAACGGAATTTTTAATTTTAAAATACACAAATCTTTGCCCCATTTTAAGAAATGTAATTTTAAATAATAACATCGGCCTAATAGTTTCTGAGTAAAAAGAATAGGGGCATTTTAAACTTTCTATTTCTCTACTATTCGATCTATTTTGTTCTGAATAAAAGATTAGAAGCATTTCAAACTTTTTATTTCTTTACTATTCGATGTTCTGAGTAAAAACATAGGAGTATTTTAAACTTTTTATTTCTCTACTATTCGATCGATTTTGTTCTGAATAAACATTAGAAGCATTATAAACTTTTTATTTCTTCACTATTCGTGCTCTGAGTAAAAAAAATAGGAGTGTATTTCAAACTTTTTATTTCTCTACTATTCGATGTTCTGAGTAAAAAAAATAGGAGCATTTTAAATATTTTTTTTTACTATTCGATCGATTCTGTTCTGAATGAAAAAATAGGAGCATTTTAAACTTTTTATTTCTCTACCTTTCAATCGATTCTGTTCAATTTCTGCGTAGTTGTAATTTTCTGCTTTGAGATGAAATTGCATTCTATAATAAATATGTAAAATAGAATGGAAAATGTTCTTTTTGTAGGTGTATCAAGTCTAAGAAAAGCAAAAAGTGGCAACGAACTCCCCCTCGCACGATACTTAAGCCAGAAACTATATTCAAAGAAATTGAAACCGGACATAGATGTTTCCATGTTAATCCTCATTTTTGGATTATTTGTTGATCACGATATGATTGAAACAGCTCTACCTTCTGGTAAATAACATAAAATGAATTATTAATAAAGATGTACGAATATTGCTTAGTTAATATTTTTAAAGTAAATTACAATAGTTATGCATATCTATATATTCAGCTTAATTATAACGAAAGGTTATCACTAAAACGTATGCTTATGACATCGATATTCATTGAATGAACTTTGTTTTGTTTTTAGCAAAAATCAAAAATGAATAATGTTTGGTTTATACTAAAAAAATTTTACTTTTGAGAGAAGGGCCAGGATAGGCTCGTTGGTAGGATGTTGGGTACGTATTTCTGAGAACGTAAGTTTGATAGAGTCCCGCGTATTAATTGGTGAATCCCCGTACATTAAATGATGCCTGGTGCATGCACAGTTTGTCGGGGTGACAAAGACCTCCTAGTTCCTATAAGAAACCAACACCTTTGGGGTTACTGAATTGGATCTCTGGTTCCGGTAAAAATTACGATCTGTGGATGAGTGAATGGATGAAGTAGGAATGGGTTCTCCCTGTGAAACTGGCCGTGACGTGTGTGTATCTGACATTTTCAGTGATAGCCATAGAAGGAGCCACTGAAAAACAAGAAACGCACCCCCTTCCTTAAAAATTCGCTTGGTTTCTCATGGCTGGCTTGATGGAATTGGCAAGTAGCATAAGTAACAACAACAACAACTTATTCTCGAAAAATTAACAAAGAATTCGTATTTCCCGTTGTTTGACCGAAAGTATGACCAGAAATTCTGGTTTCATAAAAATATTCTAAGTTTATTTTAATAATGGTCTGATAATATTGTTTATATTAATATAAGGAGAGATTTATATATAGAGGGGATTTCTAAAAATTTAAAAAAAAATATATGAAAAAACGACTCAGGTAGATATTCTTAATGTTATTATTCTCTTTTTTTGATTCTCTGAAATTAATTGCATGAATAATTTTTGAAAATATAACAATTTTCCGTGCAAATGTTAGACGCGTTACAGAGCTTACAACAGAAAACGACTTAAAAAGAATTAGGTTAATTATTGATTAGAAACTTATATAACTATTATAAACTAATATTACAATTTTCCGTTCAAATGTTAGACTCGTTTCAGAGCTTACAACAAAAAACGACTTAAAAAGAATTAGGTTAATTATTGATTATAAACTTATATAACAATTATAAACTAATATAAAAATTTTCCGTACAAATGTTAGACTCGTTTCAGAGCTTACAACAAAAAGCGATTAAAAAAGAATAGGGTAATTATTGACTATAAACCTAATAGAAAGGTTTTTAAGTAAAAGGTTATAAAAATTTTGACCATGTTCAAGTATGTCATGTCATGCAGTAGTTAAAAGCATAAATATTTTTTTTAAGAAGTTGAATGGGAAATAATTTAAACTTGTGTACAGATGAAGAGCTTGAATGTTTAAAAAAGTGTGAAAGAAATTTTTAAACATACCATGTATTTATTATATGGTGTGGACCTTTTAGGTACTCTTCCTTGCTGCGACAGTAATTCTTGGAAGCATCCTTCGAAGGAGATGACGAGTAACTGTTTACAGATCGAAGTACCAGCTGACGATCCATTCTATGGACCAAGGAACATAAGTTGCATCAATTTGAAAAGATCAGTCCCTGTTCAGGGTGAATGCATTGGTAAGTAAGCTGAAATAAAGAAAACGTTATTACTTCCATGCAATATACAGTTAAAAATCTCTAAAAAATGGGTAAATAACAATGAATTTGATTGTTATTTTACCGTATTCAAACAAAACAGTCAAATTACCGTAAATAAGATAGTATTCAAATTTTCAACTGGGAGAAACTTAAAATTTATCGCACTAACTAGTCCCACCAAATGAAACCACTTAGTTCCTTGCAGATAGGTGTATATTATAACCGAGAGGGCTAATCTGCCAATCTCATGACCGATGGAACGGGGGTTCGAGTCCCGGTGTTGACACCACTATATTTCCTTCATTCTTTTCAGCAGATGAAGAGCTTCCAGTGCCCTGCACTCCCTAATTTGTTGCCCTGAAATATTAGAATACGATATTGTCATTTACGTATGGATGACAGCACCATAAAGCTGCTAAACTATCTCTAATGTCCAGTTAACTTTCTTTTTTTTTTACGGTTTTGAAACCATGCTAGTTGTAAATGGTTTCAAAACAGTAGTATAAATGAAGCATTTCTTAACAGATTTATTGACACATATCTAGGTAGAAGAGAACAGATGGACCTGGCAACATCTTTTATTGATGCTTCTACTATCTATGGATCAGATGCATCTAGTGCCAAACCATTGAGAGCATATAACCATGGTAAGTTTTTTTTCCTCAATACTATACTATCGAATGTTCGCAACCACATCACGTCGCTTTATCGTAATTGTACCATACAGAATAATCGAATCACGTCGCTTTATCGTATTTTGATTTGAAATATCTAAATAGTATTAAATCAAATGATTAAATAGCTAAAAATTCTTACAATAATTCAAAAACAAATATTAATAATAATTGAATAAAATAAAATAAATCTTGTTTTGCGCAAAATTGTACGACACAAAACAATTACGAACTTATCCCGTTTTTTTTACTAATTTTAAATTACTAAAATTTTAATGTATCAAATATATAAATAAACAGCTAAAAATCTTTAAAATAATTTTAAAAAATCGATATAAAAAATAAACAAATAATCTCGTTTTGCGCAAAATTAAGTTAATAATAAATTTAGAATTCCTGTAGTAGTAGCTTTCTAAAAATACTTTTGTTTGTATTCCAATTATTTACAGTTTGTATCCAATTATAGCAGTTTTTGTGCAAGTTGATAACAGTGGATTGACTAGTGATTTTAAGTCTTCAAATGCGTTTATCTCAAAATTAGGTTTTTTCTCTCCACATTTTACACCACTTTTCTAAAATTTTTCATGAGTGTTTATGATTATAGCCAGAGCCGGATTGTACCTTTCGTAGGCCCTAGGCATAGCCGTTTTTGGGCCCTCCCCCACTAATCCCCTCTTTTCAAAATATATGCTAAAATTTTCTTGCATATTTTTTTAAACATTTTTATTAATATGATTCACTAATGATTATGATTTTATTAATATGATTAATATGATCATAAGATTCTGCAAAATAATTTATTACCGAAAAATATTATATTTTTATTTGTATCTTCATAATTTTGTGCAAAATACACTTGTTGTTTTTAAAGCTAAATTATTTTTGTCTACAAATTTTTTTCTCCCAAGTTTTTCGTAGGCCCCTGAATTTCGTAGGCCCTAGGCACGTGCCTAATGTGCCTATAGGTTAATACGGCCCTGATTATAGCACACAGTGGCGGATCCAGCGGGGGGGGGGAGGGTCATGACCCCCCAAATTGAAAAAAAATAAAAATAATAATTTTTTTAATAGTTCACAACAGAAATAAAACATTTTAAAAATTATTTAAGGGAGTATATACATCTAGGTAGGTCGGAAAAATTGATTTTTTTTCTCCATCTAATTATGTTCTTCACTGTTTCCAGAATCATAATCCAAAAGATTAAAACGAAATTCATCTTAGTTTCATTGTAAACTTTAATAATGTTGAAGCGCTCCAAGCGCGTTTCAACAGATTTAACCAAAGATCGTATAAAGGTGAAGATGGGAAACTTGCTAAACTCGTAACTAAAATCTGGATGCCTCAAAACTTGGCTTAGAGCAACTCAAAATCAAGAACGATTAAATGAACTCGCATTATTAAACATTCATCGAAGAAATGGATTTGGATGTTGAAAAAATCATTGACAGATTTGCCAAAGTTTCTAAAAAACGCATTACATTTATTATTTAAAGATGTTGAATACTTGAATTATTTATGTATTGTTCATTATGAAAAAAATAAATGAGAAGACTAGCATTAAAAACCTCAGTTTTTTTCTTTCAGAAAAGTATTTAAAAAAAATTTTTTTTTGATAAAAAATTAACTGTGGGGGGGGGGGAATCTGAGTCTATGACCCCCCCCCCAGGAAAAATTTCTGGATCCGCCCCTGATAGCACACATGTTTTGAAGTACAAACTAAGAGAAATAAAGTAGAATTTCATTCTTTATGCAAGTTTTTTCGCAGGCACGTGTAGAAAATTGCTCTTTTTACTATATTGATCCCAGGCTCAGTAGTATATACCCTTGATTTTAAGATAATAGTTCAAAACATAGTTCATATCCTTCTAGATAAAATCCTCAAAGGATTTTTTGTTTTGGATGATAGTTGTTTAGCACGATAGTTGTTTTACGTTGTTTAGCATACATGCAAAAAAATGTCTCATTTTTACAAAAAAAGGACCATTTTGAAAAATAAAATTAAAAAAATTTTTTGTGCTAATTTTATAATAATAAAACATAGAAACTAGTTTTTTAAAATGTCATATTAATATTTAAAAAAGAAGTTGTCGAAACCAGTCGGATACCTTAAAGCAGGGGTCCCCAACCCTATGCCCGCGGGCACCATGGCGCCCTTCGATGGTTTTAGGTGTGCCCGCTGCTTGTGCCCGACTATAAAATATTTCAGTTTTCCGTTTTCCCTTAAAAGACTGCATTTTTAAAAAAAATTTTAAGCTTTTTTAATAAAGATGATAAACGCTAACAAAATAGAAGTCACCAGGAAAACGACCTTCATCCCCCCAGAACAGAGCTAAATGTAGCTGATCTATTTTCCACTGTCGCCCACACCTGAAATAAAATGAATCGGTCCATTTTTACAGTAGCTGTACTACGAAGGCGTTTTTTCGAAACTCGTCTCTTGAAAATCGCTTTGAAATAACGTTCATTCATTCGTTTTGTCGATTTCTTTTTCGATTTATACTTTTTATGTTCATATTTTTTGCATACAGCGTTTACTTCTTCATTATTTTTAAATACTTCCTTTGTTTACACTAAAATGAGTGGATCAAGCAAAAGGCAGCGTACCTATAATTTTAATACCGAATGGGAGGAATCATATTGCTTCGTCAATTCAAAAGATAAATGTGTTTGCTTGTTATGTGGAAATAGTGTTGCGGTGCCGAAAAAACATAATGTTGAACGTCATTTCCAAACAGTTCATTCTACCTTTAATACGAGCTATCCACTTAAATCTGCAATTCGAAAAAAGAAAATAGAGCAGTTAAAATCAACTCTTTCTGTACAACAGTCGCTTTTTACAAGTACTAAGATAAAATCTAAAAATGCCACTATTGCTTCTTTAAAAATTTCTCATATGCTCGCAAAGAAAAAAAAGCCCTTTCTGGATGGTGAGTTAATAAAAGAAGTATTTCTTACTGGTGCTGATTGTTTATTTGAGGGATTTTCCAACAAACATGAAATAATTTCAGCAATACAAGACTTACAGTTATCAGATAATACTGTTACAAGAAGAATAGGAGCCATTTCAAGAGATATGCAAAATCAATTGCAGAGTGATTTGGAAATATGTGAGTGGTTCTCACTACAATTCGACGAGTCTACAGACATAGCAGACACAGCACAGTTAGCAGTTATGGTGAGAATGGTATTAAGTGATTTTACAGTAAAAGAAGAGCTACCAAAAATGTTGCCCATGAAAGGACGGACAACAGGAGAGGATATTTATAAAACATTTATAACATTTGCAAGTTTGATAAATATGCCTCTTCAGAAATTGTCAGCGATAACCACTGATGGGGCACCAGCAATGGTGGGAAACGTGAATGGTTTTATTGCTCTCTGTAAAAAAGATGAGACATTTCCAAGTTTTATGTCATATCACTGCATTATCCACCAGGAAGTTTTGTGCGGTAAAGTACTACCATTTGGGCACGTAATAAAAATTGTTACCAAAATTGTCAATTTAATTCGAGCATCTCCTTTGCAGCATCGACTTTTCAAGGCCCTGTTGCAAAATCCTGATGATGCTGACCTCATTTTACATACTGAAGTACGCTGGCTCAGTAAAGGCAAAGTACTTGATCGATTTATACACTTAATTGAAGAAATAAAAAATTATCTTGCAGCCAAAAACCAAATATTTTTAGAGCTAAACGATCCTCTTTGGCTAGCGGATCTATCTTTCGTAACAGACATAATGGAAAAACTAAATAATTTAAACTTGGAGCTGCAGGGAAAGGATAAACATATAGCAAGAATGATAGGGGCTATAAACTCTTTCAGAGCTAAGCTGGTTTTGTGGATATCACATTTGAAAACGAAGTCTCTTGCCCATTTTCCATGCATGAAAAAAATGATAGGTGACAGTGAAATTGATTTATCAACATTTGTCATCAACCTCCAATTACTTCAAGATCAATTTGAAAAGCGCTTTCAACAATTTAATAGCATCGAGCCTATGGTCACCTTTTTTGTAAATCCTTTTACCAACCAAATAAACGTAACCGAAATAGCAACATACATTTCAGAATTTCTTCAAGTGAGACAAGAAGAAGTGGAGATAGAAATTTTGGATCTTCAGAATGACATTATCCTCAAAACTATTATATCAGATGAGAAATTCTGGAATATAGTTGACAGAAATAAATTTCCTTTCTTAAAAAGAGCAGCATATAAAATAAAGTCGTTTTTTGGTTCCACATACTTGTGTGAATCATTGTTTTCAACAATGAATATTATAAAATCAAAATATAGATCACGACTTACAAATGAACACCTTGACGATTGCTTGCGAGCAGGAATTTCATCATATTCTCCCAATTATGAAGCTCTGGCCAATGAAATGCAATGTCAAAGATCACATTGAGTGTATTCATAAATAATTTTTATGCTACATATGTTTTACAAACAATTTAGTAATAATTTATTTTCCAAAGGATATTAATACTAATTATATTTATATGATAAATTAATTTTTAAAATTAAATTTTTTGTGCATTATATGTGGTGTGTATTATTACCTATGTTTACCATACCAACTATAAATTTATCTTGAAAAAATAAATGGTGCCCGCCATTGGACCGATATTCTGGTATTTGCTCTTAGGTACAAAAAGGTTGGGGACCCCTGCCTTAAAGCCTAAAATGATCACGAACGCATTATTTCTTTCATAATAAATTTTTTATATCCTAGTCATAATTAACTCAAATTATTAAACAACAGTATAAAATAACAGTTAAATTTAAAATAAATAAAACAGTTCACGCATTCCTCTTTTAGCCACGTGCTCATCGTGTTGCATCATTTTACTAGAACATATTTAAATTTCGGAATTGAATATTTCTGAGAGTAAAAATAAAAAAATAGAAAAAACTTGACCTTCAAGTTAGATTATTCAAGCATTTCACCCCCCCCCCCACTAAATCATTGTAGAGAATTTGCATAAATTTCTTCTACTTTTTTTCCGTTACACACGTGAAGCAGAAGAAAGAGGGGAGGTAGTGATTGCGGGTGGGGGAATTCATCAACAGTTTCCTTGGGTATGAAAGAGATAGCATCTGTTGCGCTATTGTTACGTTCTTGCAAACTGTTTTTCACTTGCATTGTTAATTTTTTAAATTATTATTGATCGCAAAATGTTAAAATAGATCAGTGTAAATCAATGCAACTTTTTTTTTGAATAATTAAAAAATAATTTTTTTTAAAAAATACTTTTGAAAAGTATTTTTAATAATTTTCTTCTCTTGTCATTATTTTTTATTATTTTTTCAATATTTTTACTTACATATATATATATATTACTAGAGTTTTAAATAATTTGTTTCAACTTTTTCTTTTTAATTTAGGTCAACTGCGTACCCAAAAAATCAACAATGCTTTTTTTCCAGTGTACGGAAACGATTCAGATATAAACTGTGGAAAATATCGATGTTTTGCTTCAGGTTATATTTATATTTTAATTCTTGATTTGTGTTTGGTTTATAGTGTGCTCTCCTGGAAAAGTGCTATTTAATTTTGTGCTATCTTAAATGGAACACGATTTATTCTGACTTTATCTCACGCAATTATATTTTGAAACTAGTAGCACAATATTAAATTTCGTGTACTATAAAAAGGAAATACTTAAAATTTTATTTATTTTTGACAAAATAATTTCCAGGATAATGTTCTGAGGGTATGTTTCAATAAAATATTTTTACTCGTTTAAATATGCGAATTTCGTGAACAACATAAGGATTAATAATGCATACCGAATAGCACAATCGATAAGTAAAATATGTTCAACAATAAAGTGCAATACCATCTGCACACCACAGGCTGAGCGAGGCCTTAGATCAGGGATGGGCAAACTACGGCCCGCGGGCCAACTGTGGGCCGCCGGAAGGTTTTATCCGGCCCGCGGATAGAATTTTAATTTGCCGATCAGTGGCAAATATAAACAATATACATCTTGACAACTATTTGCAATTATTTCTGTTTTTCCTTCTTTAACAAAGTACTGATGACCTTTTTACTTTCTCTATTTTTGTTCTACAAAACATAAATTGATGGAAATAGTTAGCACAGACAGCTTCAATTGGTAAAATGTTGAAAGTAGAAGTTCATAGAATAGCCGTAGATTGGCTCTAACTAGCGTTTGTCTTTCTCGAGGAATCTAATATAGTTAAATTATACTTCGCATTTGGCAGACTGCGCATTTTAAGATCCAACGAGCGGACAATCTAACAATCATCTGAAGCAGTTGTTTCTAAATATGCCAAAGTTTGACAAATCATTAACAAAAGCTAGTTTTCAAAATTTAATATTTCATGCCCAGAAAATCAGCGCTATGTTTGCTTAATCTTATATATGTGAACAAGAGTTTTCAACTATGAACCTTAGAAAAAAATCATTTCAGAAGTAGACTAACAGAAAAACATTTAGCCTTGTTCCTTAAAATAAGCATATATCACTTTGAACCTTAATATAAGGTACTTTTAAAAATGAAATCGCAATTTCATTCATCTCACTAAATATTTAAATTAAAACTTGTATATCGCTTTTTTTTAAAATTCCCATCAAACATTTTTTCCCCTCGATTTTTGGCCCTCGACCAAAAAAGTTTGCCCATCCCTGCCTTAGATAAAACTTTTTAAATATTTTACTGCTGCGATTCGCTTAAGCAAATGAATTTCTCATCATCCTAGATTTTCGCCTATGTTATTGAAATGAGCCGCGGTGGCTCAGAGAATTGAGCGCTCGTCTCCTAATGAGGTGACCATGGTTCAGTGCTGACGAAGAATATCCTCAGTGGTAGACGGATCATGTGTTAGAGTCCCCTTGCCGTCAGTCTAACCGGGTTTTTTTTCGTGGTTTTCCTAACGCATATCCGAATCAGTTCCATCAAAATAGTCCAACACGAAGGCATATTTCTCCCAATACTTGGTGGAGTTTCCCGTCTTCTGTATTGGGTTCAAAATTACAAGGCTACGGAATTGCCATTGGTAGTCGTAAACTCAAAAATTGGGTTGACTGTTAAACGATGGCCATATATATAATCTCATATATAAACTATATTTAGTGGACTATATGTAATAGTCAAGCTAACCATGGGAGGTTTTCGTGATTTTTCTTTCTATGTAACGCAAATGTGGGTTAGTACCATCAAACGGTCCCATACGAAGGCAAATTTCTCCCAATACTTGGTGGAGTTCCCCGTCTTCTGTATTGGGTTCAAAATTACAAGGCTACGGAATTGCCATTGGTAGTCGTAAACTCAAAAATTGGATTGACTGTTAAACGATGGCCATATATATAATCTCCTATATAAACTATATTTAGTGGACTATATGTAATAGTCAAGCTAACCATGGGAGGTTTTCGTGATTTTTCTTTCTATGTAACGCAAATATGGGTTAGTACCATCAAACGGTCCCATACGAAGGCAAATTTCTCCCAATACTTGATCCAGGAGTTCTCTTGTCTTCCGGATTGGGTTCAAAATTACAATGATGCGGAGTTGAACATTGGTAGTCGTAAACTCAAAAAATCGGGTCGAATGTTCAACGACTGTTATAAAAATTAAAAACAAATAAAATGCCGTTGATTGCAAATAATTTAGTTTTATCGAAACATCTTTTAAATCATAACTGTAAATGAAATAGACACTAAAATATTGGTTACAGATAGCTTTAGGAATACTAATTTGCTGACATACTTCACCTATGCTACCACGTTCATGGTGATAATTGAATTTATCAGTTACAACGAATAAAAATAATTAAATCTTAATATATGGGTAATAAAATGTGTTTTCTATTGATAGCTACAATCTAGGAAGCCTCAATTACGTTATCTTTAATATATAGGGAAAAAAAAGAATCATTTGCAGTTTAATTCCATTGCAAAAATTCCCTTTTTTAAACATCTTTTCCGAACGGACAAATTGGAATTTTCGAACATATTTTTTAGGGCTAAAATTGCCCCTTTAACCCACTGTCCAAATTTCAGCGTTGTAGAACAAATGGTTCAGAAAATATAAGACAAACGAACAGACAAACTCTTCATTATATTATTATAGATATGTTCCGCTTAGAGAATCAGTTAAAGTTATTTATCGTATTTCTTATTCCATAATTTTTACCAAAAAGGAATTTTTTTTCTTCTGTACGAGGTACTCAGAAATGAGATTAGTTCCTTATTTTCGATTTCATTTATATGTTTCTTTATTTTATCGTGATATTTATACGTATCATTTTTATGTTTCTTAATTTCAATATTAACAATAATTATAAAAAAATGAATTGTTATAATTATATACAGATATAATAACGATCTAATGCCACCAGTGTGGGACCCTGGGTAAAAGGCTCCATCCTTACGATTGTTCCATTTCTTGGGTATATTTCGTTCATCAGGAGTTGGCACTTGGCTCCACCTCCTCTGACGAAGTAAGAGCATTTCAGCTTGGAAGTAAGAGGAGAAACGTCTCCGCTCCTGAAATTGAGACAACCCTTAATGCGTACCAAACGCAAACAGTGAATTCTTTTTCAGTCACTTACTTCACTTTATCACCTGCTATTATACCTTTCGTTACTCTAGTTAATTAAATATATTGCAGCAAAATGTCTCAAAAAAGACAAACTATTCACTCAAAAAAGAGGAGCATCATCAAATTTAAGAAATATTTAATGTTAAAAAAAATGCACATAAAGATTGCGAAATTAATATTTTTATCATACGATTGCTAAACAGCAACCTTGTACACATCCTTCTCCCAAAAATAGCGAAATAGTATCGTTGGATACTACGAGATGAAAACGGAGCCAAGTGTCAACTCCTGGTGAACGAACTATAGTTGCTTGCCAAGTATGTAAAGTTCTAACCCTTTTTTCAGGAGTGCAATTTACAGGAATGGTTTTATATTTTTTGAGGAATTTTATTCTAGTACACTAAAAATACCAATCCATATCTAGGTGATCGCCGTGCAAATATGCTGACAGAACTGACTGTTATGCACGTGTTATGGTATAGAGAACATAACAGAGTTGCTGAAGAGTTACATGACATAAATCCTTATTGGAACGACGAGAGATTATACCAGGAAGCTCGTCGCATTGTAATTGCTGAAATTCAGAACGTGATGTATTCTGATTGGTTGAATATTATATTAGGTAATATATGCCAATATTTAAATAATAGTACCTCTTTTTCCAAAACTATCAATTTTTTGTAAGATTAACTAACTGAATCTGTTAGTTAAATGCACGAAAACTATCATTGATTTTTTGAATTTTTTATTATATATATTGGCTTTATTGACTAGATTTCAATACTCAAAAATATCTTACTGGACAAACTGAAAACTATTCTTAACACTTTTCAGGGTAGAAAAAATTTAAATCAAGAAATGACTAGGGAATTATGGTCATCATTTGGATGTCCACAATGAAGCAATTTGCTTTATTTTAATGTTTTTAAAAATAAAAAGTGGTTGGTCAAAAACCTCGTTGTTAAATCTGCACCAGTTTTAGCGGTCATTTAATATAATTATCAAAAATGAGAGGGTCATTTGTTTATCCTCAAAAAAATAATTTTTCCAAATGTTTTTGGTGTTTTCAGAAGAACTAAGGAAAGAAAAGCATATCCGTTTCAGCCAATTATAGTTCAAGGGGAAGGCCACGTTTTCGAGACAATCGGTATAATGTGATCGCGAACCCTTTTCACATCAACAAGATGAAACCGATCAATATGGAGCTGGAGCGACAACAAGTTTACCCAGTATCACCTTCTGGCCAAACTAACTGAAACCTGGAAGTATCGAGTTCGAATCCCTATCTAACTCTTAAGTTGCCTTTGTGCTTACCTCTTAAGTTGCCTTTGTGCTTGTTATCTGTTCGTCTTTTGGTTGAGTTTTTGATTCATACGCCTCTTAGTTTTGAGCGCACAAGCCAAAAAGTAAACAATACCAATCCAAGACTATTCGACTTCAAGAAGAGGAAACGGACCATTCTAAATAACTTTTGATCTAATGATCGGATCTTCATGTTCTTGGACTCAATCTTAATAGTTTGAGAGGCTGACTTCAAATATGCTACTTAGTTAATGCAGACGATTTTTTTAAAGTTACAAAATAAGACATTTAGACTTTCAGAATTAATTTGTGCTATCTCTTACGATATATATCGTAGAATTATTAAGCAGACAACAGAGAGAATTCTTGCAACAGAGTATAGAACAAAATACGATCCAATTTTCGAGTTATTAGCGTATATTCATACAGACAGATTTTCTCTTTTCTATTGATAAAGATGATTAGGTTAATAAACTAATAAAATATCCCGAAGGTCTATAAAATTTATAATAGAAAACAAAAAGATGATTGAATCAGCTTTAATTCAAATGATTATTATGATTTTTAAAATACTTAAAAAAAAAACACATAAACAAATAAAACAATATTTTTTCAGCGTTGTAATTCTGAACACCTCATTTATTTTTAGGTGACGAAGCAATGGATTACTTTGACTTGAAGATTGATCAAGACAAGCCATACGAAGGATATGACGAAACTATTAATCCAACAGTATATAATGTTATGGCAGCAGCTGCCTTAAGATTCGGACATAGTTTCATACAGGTAATTATTATAATTTTTTTTACAAGTGGACTTTTAATCTTTTCTTTTGATTATTTCGTTATGGGATAGATTTTCATGAGTTTTCATTTATTTTTCAGTAATTAATTTTTTTTTACTTAGAATTAATTGCAAAGTTCTTAAATTTAAAATTTCAATCGATTTCTGTGTCAAAATAAGTTATATGAAGTTTCAAAGTTCTCGTTTAAGTTATAGGGTTTTTTTAAGTTGGAGAAAAATGATTTTTTTCCTTAAATAAAAAGTTATTTTTTTTTGGTTTGGAAAATATTATTTAGAAAGTTTTTCTCACCATAGCATATAGATAATTTGTTTTATCTCTAGTAGTAATAGTAGTGGTAGTACTTTATTTACGACGCATTAGTGTTGCACAATGGGCTATTACAACACTTCCTGGCAGAGAGAAGGCCTCGTTACGGATCAATTTAGTAGTCCGGCGTAACAAACATAAACTGCGCAGTGGAGGAAAGGAAGATGTCACTAAGCCTGGGCTATTAATCTGCGCAGTGGGGGAGATACAAAAGATGGCATTACGTTTGGGCTTGTTTATGCGTGTTACATGTGCTCAGATCTTCTCTCTTCTAGGAGTTGTTGGCTATTCGCGGAGGTCTGGGAAGTATCCCCGAGGATGATCCGAAGACGTGGCATCACAATTTTGATCCTCTTCGGAGGGAATGGCTCTCACACTTTGGTAGCCTTAGTGACCGATGACCTGAGGGCGAAGTCGAGCTCTTTACACCAGAACAGTTTAACGACGACCGATATCTTGCCCTGAGTAGGTTGATCAGAAAGGTCACCCACCCGCTCACTGACCCCAACCAGTGATGCTTGAATTCGGTGTTCTACTGGGAACCGAATCTTTGCGATCAGTTCACTGCGGGACTTGTTTTATATATACCTTATAGTTGTAATTTACCGCAAGTGTTGTTAAAATTTAAAAAAAAATAACATTATGAGCTTGTGTTGCTTTTTTAGGAAGACATTTTGTTGATTGGTCCAAATCAAAATACTACGAAATTGATGCTTCATTATACATTCTTCAACGTGAGTTTATTGCACAACAAGGGACTTGATTGGATTATAAAAGGGGCTACTCAACAAAAAGTTCATACTGTTGACAGCTTCATCACTAATGATGTAAGTAGTAATTTTTCTTATAAAGAAAGGAACAGATAACTGTTTTTCTAAGTTCATTTGTTAAAGAAAATAAAATATCTACAGTTTATATACCTTATATTATGTACCATATTATATTATTTATATACCTTATATTATATACCTTAATATGTTATATTTCAAGCAAAGCTATAACTTTAAACTATATGTACTATCTGACCGTAAAAAAATATCCGAGCTTTAGAACGGATAAATAACTTTAATATTTTAAAAATTATTATTATTTTCTTATAAATTACCGATTTGGCGAGAATTTTTCACCTCGATAAAAATTATCAAGGTCAATGAACAACACTGTGAAAAATTTTTTTCTTCTTTTCTGTAGCTTTGGATTTTTTAAGAAATTTTAAATACTTTTGTTTCGCTAGTTTAAAATTTGCAATTGGGTTTTCTCTCCCGCGCTTTTTATTAGTGAGATTTTATTTTATTTTTTTAAATCGAAATGTACAGGTTTAAAATCTTTAAACGGTGAGTTACATAAATATCGCAAAACACTTCTGGAAAAATTAGAACACATCATCAGGATTAAAATTGTATAGGAAACCATGACCGGAAATGTCATCATGCGCCACTAGGGGCGTTTCCCTAATATGAACTGTTTTTTTCTTGTGCTTCTAAACAAGTAATGATATGGAAGTACCACAATGCGATAAAATTTCTTTGTATGGTTTTCTATGCAATTTTAATCATGATGATGTGCCCTAATTTTCCTAGAAGTTTGTCGCAACATTTCTATGACCCCCTGTTATATATATTGTTTTTAAACTCATGTTTTTAATCATGTTAACTTAATGTTTTTTCTACAAAAATAGACTAAAAATGTCATTAAAAAAACCTGTAGTTAAGGAAGCAAACCTAGTTTTAGATTTGAAACCCACACATGAATTTGTATTAGGAATAAATTAAGAATAAAAAAAATGTTCCTCACTCAATTCTTTAATTTCTGCTGATTTTTATGAGATTTTTTTAAAATTAAAAAAACCAGATCACAAACATTTTTATATTTCACAATGTTTTGACTTTTCTTTACAATCATATTTCGCCCAAATTTTAGAATTAGCACAGAGGGCACTGGTTAAAGATGTGCTAAACTTGACCCAACAGTCGCGAATAACTGTTACAAATTCACAACAGTTTTGAAAATAGCCTAATATTCATAAAAAAAATATTACTTTATATGAGAACAGAGGTTTCGAAAAACATCCCTTTTCTTATAACGTTGCTTTCATTTTGCTCATTTCAGTACAAAGATAATATTCATTTAAATAATGTTGTTACCTACATAGCTGTATAGGAAATAAATCCATATAAATTCCATATAAAATCAATATAAATCCATACCATTTACAATACAAACAAAAAGAACTCTTAAACTCAACAGAATTAAACACGGGAAAAACCAGGCATTTCTCCATATATGATTAAAACGCAATAGCAAAAATAGCCATTTTCCATATTGTCGGTGCATTTTTATTGGCCAAAAAAATCATGTGGTATGACTCAGTTTTTTTCATATAAGGATTCCTGATTTTTTTTCTTGATTTCGTCTAAATAAAATAAAATTAGTCCCGCAGTGGACTGATCGTTAAGACACGGTTCCCAGCAGATCACCGAAGTCAAGCATCACTGGCTACGGTCAGTGTGCGGGTGGGTGACCACTTGGATCAGCCTGCGCAGGGACCGAGGGTGTGCGGTATTGATCCTCGTTAAACTGTTCTACCGTAAAGTGCTCGTTTTCGCGTGCAGGTCGTCGGGCTACCGAAGCGGGGGTGCCATCCCCTCTGCAGAGGATCAAAATTGTGATGGCGTGTCTTCGGATCATTCTCAGGGATGTTTCCCAGACCGTCGCCAATAGCCCATTGTGCAGCTCTAGTGCGACGTAAATGAACAACAACTAAATAAAATTAATACAAGTTGTAAGATATTTTTTGAACAATAAAGTCTTTCTCAATGCCTAATTTAAAACTTTATATTTGTAATATATATTTGTCATCCCTTCTTAGAATTCTCTTCTTTCATTGCGTTTTTGATCTTGGTATTTATGTCAAATTAAAGGCTTACAACTAAGAGTGGTGCTTCTTCATTTAAAAAAAAAAGATGTTACCTAATTACGTCCAGTTTTAAGACAAACATTTTTAAATCGGGATTTAAACTTGTAAAAAATTGCTAAAGAGTAAATAAGTTATGTTTTACATTGTGTGTTTTGTGTAAAACTATGTCTAGTAATATAATCTATTAAAATGATGAATACGAAATTGAAAATAATTATGAAAGTGTAACTTTTTTGCACTAATTTAAATTTTTTGGCGGAAACATTTAACGAGGTTAAGTAACCAAAGATTAAATAGGACATAAAAAAAATTACGTCGATGAAGTTGCAACTGTAGCCGAGAAAAATGATAATGCCAAAATTTTATTTCAATAGAATCGGGATCTAAATATGAGAAGCCAAATCTACATTAAGATAATAAATCGTGGAATATTTTAATCGAATATTTTTAATTTCTATACAACGATATTTTAATAGACCGGAAAGAAAATTTTACTGTGGCAAATATAGTTAGTTGTTGGTGAACGAAACGAGAATGTTCTTGAGTATACTAATAAATAGTGAAAAAAAAAATATTTCCATTTGAAAATTTCACAGTTATTTTTTTACACTTCTTTACACTCAGTTATAGTTCTATTTTTCTAAGGAGGCAATAAGAACTGTACACTCTAAGAAATTTTCATAAAATTTGGGGAAGTGACCGTTATTTTATGCAGCCTGATCCCTATTTTTGGGGAAAAATCCCAGGTATACGGTTATTATATAAAGCTTTTTAATTCGAGAATATATACACTCATGACGGTTTCAGCACCAGACTATAGTCACATGGGTTTGGTCCAAAGAACAACTTTCTTGCATTTTTTCTACATTACTGGTAACGAGCACGCATCTCTCTCACTTTCCGGCAGAGGGCACCACTATACTATGTAACGTCATTCCACGATTTAATCGAAAAACAAATCGCCTGAGTCTCATACAAGGGTCTAAGTCCAGCCGAAACGTAACTTTTACCTGCATATCGTTAATTTTCAGTTAGTCGCCATACATTTTCCAAAAAATAAAAAAAAAATAAAAAAAAAAATAAAAAAATTACATGTTGACCTGCATTTTGACGTCATTTTAACCATACAGACATAGATTTATTTTTACGGTCAGTGACTGGAGTATTTTTTGCTTGTCACTGACCGTAATCTGGTGTCTTCTTTTGGAGAGTATAAAACAGATGCTCATACAAAAATTGTCTCAAGCATGATGTGTCAGCACTAATAACTCATTAACTATTTCTTTTTTTTATAGGCTCGAACGAAACTGTTTCCATTTACTGGAACTGATTACGGATTTGATTTGGCATCTCTTGGTATTCAGAGGTCAAGAGACCATGGAATACCACCTTACACAAAATGGAGAGCTGTTTGTGGATTATCAGAAGTCAAATCTTGGGATGACCTCTATGACATTATGGATCCTTTCCGAGTACAAATGCTCCGAGAAGCTTATGAGTAAATACTAATTCTATCCATATTCATTAATTAACCATGTATAAATTCCATAAATTAATTGTTTATCAATAAATTACCCACCAATTTTATATAATGGTTGCCCAAATGAAAAGTAGACATGTGTGATTGCGTCAGAAATATTGTTTCAATATGAGCTACATCATTCAGAGTTATAAGGGAAGGTAGGAAAAGTATACTTCAGGTTATGTATGATTGATTAATCAGCTCGCAGGAAAGCATTTAATGCAAATGTAAAGTCATACTGAGGAGGGATGCTTCAAAAACATAACAAAGCTTATTGATACTGTTTTTTTTTCGGTAGTACACATGTCAAGAATCGTAACTCTTCGATCGAACGAATATTTAATCAGCAAATATTTAATACGAAATTTAATCAGCGAATATTTAATCAGCAACGACGGTGCATTTATTGAGGATCACGATATTTGCTTATCTTAGTCTTGGCTAATTGTGGACTATTGTATATTATGGCTACTTATTTGCATTTGACTGGTACTTTTATATACTCAAATTATTTTTGCATCATGTTAATTTTGTGTTTTCTGATAATTATTGACGAAAATTGCATTGAAATAATAGTTTTTACCTATTTATTATAAACTTTTGTAATGTCCTGATTTGACAGCCAAATTAGTGTGCTATACAAGTTAAGCGCCAAGTCAATAACTTAAAATAGAACAGCTAAGTTTGAACTTTCAAATAGGCTCTAAAAAAATTATTATTATTTTTTTTTGTGATTTACAGATTTGGCAATCAAATCTCCAGGCTCTGCCACCTAAGCGTCAAACCAGTAACTTGAAATCGAACAGCTAAATTTGAGCTCATTAGAATGAAATTTTAGTCAATAATAAACATTTTAAACACATAAAATTAAGTTATTATGTTACTGTACAATTCTTAATCTTGAGGATGAGCCCTAATCTTATAACGCTGCTCTGAATCTCTCTGTCCAAAAAAAGAAAAAAAAAAGAGAAATTGACACGTTTAGTATACTATTTAATGCATTTATGTTTTTTTTTTCAGAGACGTTGAAGATGTTGATTTTATTCCTGGAGCATTGGCAGAAAACCACGTTAAAGGCACAATGATAGGCCCCACTCATCTCTGTCTTATTGGGCGACAATTTAAAAAAACTCGCCATGGGGATAGATTTTGGTTTGAAAGACCTGAAACGCCAGCTTCTTTTACAAAAGGTAGCAGTCATTCAACATTATTTTATGTAGTATATATATATATATATNGTGATATATAGCCAGTGGATGGACTCTGATGATTTAATGCCCAGTGTTTCCTTAATAGGTTGATATTGATTGTTTGATTGGTCCTTTTCATTTAATAGCAAATTTTTGCCAAATCTTTTTTGCTGTTGCTTGGATTAAATTATATTTTTAAAAAATTTATATTAGAAAAAATGGACGGATATAAATCAAAACAACCAACAATCAACAATCAAAATAATATAAATATGCGACAAAATTTAGTTAAACATACTGACATACTGAAGAATTTAAGAATTTTTGAGAAAGCAAAATATATACATTTAATGTATACATTACAACTGTGAAATATGTGAATTGTTAAAGAAGAACTCTTCTTCCACATGAATCTTTCCACGAAGAATTGATGAGTTTTGAAGGATCAAAATTTTGAATGGAAGCATTGGGCATTTTAATAAAAATTCTGTCTTCCAGAGTATCTTTCTACATTGATATACTTCTATCATTAAGCGATTAAAAAAAATGAGCCGGCTGTTTATTTAATTTAAGTCGGCCCCTTTTTATGGTTGACTCGCCACGTAGTGAGTGCTTATTTTCAGTTCTGAATTGAAGTATTATGAAATATTCTAAGTATATTATAAAAATATCGGTGTATTATAAGAGTTATATAATTAGCAATTCTATTATAAACATTGTACGAGTTTTGTATGCATTTTATAACAATCTTTTTTGATAAAAGCGTTTGTGAATGTGACAATCTTATGCTACCAGCGATGTATAATGAGAATTTCACGAGAATTCGAATCATTTTATTGTAAACATTTCAAAATTAAGTATTCTGTTTCAAACATTCTACAAGAAGAATTCTATGTGTATTATAAGTATTCTAAGAATTTTAGTTTTGTTATAAGAATTATAAAACTATCAATTCTGTTATAAGCATTTCAAAGAGCAATCAATTTATACTAAGCATTTCCAAAAAAACAAACAAGAACATTCTACATATAAATATAAGCAATTCGAAATTAAGCTTTATTTTACAAACATTAAGTAAAAAAGTATTATTCGAGGAAAGGATGTAGGATGAGTAAGGATGAATTAGATGTAAAAATGTCATCCCCGTCTTTTCATTATATTGCCTTGAGCTTTTTAATGTGAAACAGACGCAGAATTTCTAAAAATAACTATCAGTTCTATCATTTTCTAATCTATTTTGTTTTCCATTTTCTTAAGAAATATATCATTCTGGTATTTATTACATTTTTAATTATAATTTTTGAGTAGTAGCTCTGCTATATAGATAAAAGATATTAAAAAATATTAAAAAATAGATATATAAAAATATTATACAAAAGATATTAAGAAAATCGATAGCAAGAACATTTTAATTTTTTCGTTCCATATGCAGCAGTAAAAGTTTTGTAACTACCACTTTTTACTACAGTTATCAAACACATTGAGTAAACATGTAAGTTTTACCTATTAATAAATGGTAAAAGTCAAGTTCCCGAAGAAAGATTAAAAAAAAAGTCTTCTTACTATTGGTTTTTATCTTTTCCGGGTAGATATCAGCCCTGTAATAGTTTTCAGTCTAATATACACTAAATTTGCATACCAAGAAAGAGTTGTCAGAATGAAAGAAATTTTACGTACAACGATGACATAAGTACGTGATTAAAACATGAAAGGAAAATGATTATTTACTTCAGAAAAAAATACAAAAATAGCTTGAGTACACTGTTGGGACACTACTAGCCTGAATGCACGATGCGATACGGTAAGGCAGAAGTAGTATAAACTCAAAGATTATCCAACTTGCCGTCCCAAGTGATCCCTGATATGCTCGATCGGTGACAAATCTGGGCACTGTGCAGGCCAATGAAGGGTGGTAATGTGGCGGAGCAATTCTGTGTCACCCTTGTTGTGTGTGGCCGAGCATTGCCCTGTTGAAAAATAGCTCCTGCGAGATCCATCACGTAAGCAGTAGAAGCAGTGGGGCGTGTCGCTAAACAGCGTGGGTAGGTTTGAGATATTCAACATGAGGTCTCCATACATGTAAATGATTGTCATCAATGCCCAAATTGAATCTAGATTTGTCGGTGAAGACGTGTTGGTTCCATTCGGTTGTTGTTCAATCCCGTCCAGCGTGACACCACTCTAAAAGGAGACTATGGTGGTTGTCAATGGCAGCACATATATTGGACGCCAAGATAGAAAATGTTCTTCCGCCAGGCGCCTTGTGATGGTGGTACAAACCGATACAGGTACAAACCGACACAGAGGCCCCTAGTGAAGGTGCTGTCGGTGTCCGGATGGAGGACAATGAGACAGTTGGCGCTATGCGTGCGTGACGTATGTGACAATCTTCCCAACTACTGATCTGTCGAGGACGTCCTGTGCCTGCCCACCGTGTAAGCTTCCCTTTCTCTAGTCCAACGTTTCCAATACCTTTTCACTGTGGAATTGGAATGGTTAAAGTGGCTGTTTCTTCGCCAAGTCGACCGCCCGGCTTCCCTCATCCCGATTTTTTTCCTTTTCGAACTCTGACAGCTGTTTATATTATCTTCATTGGCGGAGTAACGGCATCTAAATTTAGAAATTTTTTCTCTGTGCAACAATATAAATGCATACAAATAAGCTCTGCTTACATGTTTGATACTTCGAAGAAAACAAGTTCAACGCCTTCCGGTGGTTTTACGTAAAGCATTTCTAATCATCATTTAGATATCTGCCTGACACGTACCTCCATGCCAAACTTCGTTACATTCCCACAATTCTTTTTTGGTGCGCTAATTTTTATGGCGATAGAAGCTGTTTTTGTTCATTTACGTCGCACTAGAGCTGCACAATGGGCTATTGGCGACGGTCTGGGAAACATCCCGGAGGATGATCCGAAGACATGCCATCACAATTTTGATCCTCTGCAGAGGGGATGGCACCCCCGCTTCGGTAGCCCGACGACCTGCATGCGAAGTTGAGCACTTTACGGTAGAACAGTTTAACGAGGACCAATACCGCACACCCTCGGTCCCTACGCAGGCTGATTCAAGTGGTCACCCACCCGCACACTGACCGTAGCCAGTGATGCTTGACTTCGGTGATCTGCTGGGAGCCGTGTCTCAACGATCAGTCCACTGGGGGACGGCGATAGAAGCATTTTATGTCTAACGCTTTTAAATATTCAGTTTAATATACAATAATTATTAAATTCTTAATTAATTTCTTATGATTATTTTTTTCTTTTTTAAAGATCAATTGAAGGAGATATACAAATCAAACATTGCCAGATTGATTTGTGATAATTCTGATCATCTGAAAGAAATTCAAAAAAATCCATTTTTCGTTCCATCTGATCGGTAGGTATCACAAGCAAGCTTTACTGGAAATTTTTAATTTATATATATTTATCCTTTATATCTATATCTTTCATATCTATTTTCAGAATTCTTGCTAATAATGAAGTATAAAAAAGTATACACATTTGTTAATATTTAAGCGAGAGCGAACGCAAATTAATATGTAAGCGAGAAAAATACACAAAAAAAGTTACCGTAAACCGGGGCGAGTCTACCCATCCAGGGGCGAGTCTACCCATTTTAGTTTTATTTAATTTTCACTATTTTAAATTGCAAATAAAAAAATTTTTACCAATGGAGGACTTAGTTCAGACTCTAAGGAAGATGGCGCTGTAGTAGTTTGATCCGTTTTTATTTATTTGGTGTCTTTTTAACCGACCTGTTCAAACGTCTTTTGAGAGATTTGTATTGAAAATCAGCAAACTTTTAGTTGGTGCTCCGTAAGTATATTATTATTATTACTATTTTCACTTTGGTTAAGTGATAAACTTATCTAAGACTAAGATTACATTAATTTTATATGAAAAAAAACAAAAAGAATGTAAGTTTTGCTGTTGTAAACAAAAAGCCAGAATTCGCGGGGCGAGTCTACCCATTCGTATTTAGTTTTAATAAAGCATAATAATATAATTTAGAACTTTGTTTATATTAAAATTAAGTCATTTTAAATGAATTTGAGTATATTATTTTAATTCTGCATTGATAAATTTATCATTAATAAGAAAATTTATAGGTTAAATATAAATGTAAATATAAAATATGTTTATTTTACCTATTTTTTCAATTTTTATATTACAAAATTAACTTTTTTTATTTAATGCAAGTTAAATAAATTATTATTTATAAATTATTATTACCTCCCAAAAGAATGGGAAAAGGATTTTTCATGATTCCCAATGTTTGAATTTCGATTTTGTTAATAATCTTTAATTATTATTATTTATTAATTATTTAATTGTAAATTTATATTAATTTTAATTTATTTTTATCAACAATAATCAGAAAAAAATGTTATTTTATAATGTTAATGATTATAAAAACAAAACTGTGATCAAAATGTGATAATCGATCAAATACTCAATTTGTGTTATTTTATGAATAAAAAAATGGAATATATAATAAAGTTATGAATTTTACTTCATAAATATCCTATATAGTAACTAAAATAACAATTTAATAGTAAAATTTGATTATTTACAATGTTAACATTCATTTTAGTAGAATGGGTAGACTCGCCCCATACGAGAGATTTGTCAGCAGTTCTATAAAAATATACAGTAACAGCGTAACTGTTAATATTTTCTAAAATCGATTTCACAGCTTTAAAGAGGGATAAATAGCGATTCCGAAACACCTATTAAAAGCCTTTTTTCTTTAATATTTACAAAAGTTTGACCACTTGAAAATTGACAAACTGAAAAAATGGGTAGACTCGCCCCGGTTTACGGTATCGAAATTTAATAAATCATAATTAACGAAGAAAGGAGGGTAAGATATCAAAACCTGTTTCATTGCCGGAGGAAAAAGATTTTAGTGGAAAGGCGACTGTTAGAAACACCTCTACGTTTTATCAAACTGGTTTTGATGCTTTTATCACGTTTTCCTCATTCTATTTCGATTGCATTTTTTAAAACAAAAATTTCCCAACCCTTTATTAGATTAATTTTACATCTTCTCAAAAAGCTTCGAATCTTTGAAAAGCTTTGACTTTAAAAGGTTTGCATTATTGAAGGCCGAATTGCAAATTTCCACGTTGTAAAAAATATTTGAAGACTGAAAATCATTTTAATAAATGTTTATTCAGTGACCGGGATGGGTCACTAAATAACTTGTACAACAACTGTGCTCGGTTCCCAATAATGCGGTGGTATAAACTCGAAACTCTGTGAATGCTAATTGGTTAATACAATGCACGCACCGACTATAGTGCTAGTGTAAGATATTCCTCAAACCCTTAACTGAGCACCCAGTGTTAGGTGGATTGGATAAAAGTTCGAGTTTTGCGTGAAAAGTCATTGGCAAGTAATTTGCACATGCGCTTACCAAAACAATCAACTGTTTTAACTCCGTGTTGTGTTAAGATCACTCCGAGGCATCAAAGCTGTTTTCCGAAATCTCTGTGGTCGAAAGAAATGTTTTTTGTGTGAATAATATGCTATTTTCATAACTGATGTGAGTTTGAAACAGTTACTCATGGCCGTTAGGTCAAATTGAGCCTATCTTTAGCCAGCGCCCTCTATATTTATTCTGAAAACGGCTCAAAACGTCAAATATGGAGAAAACTACAATTTTGAGAAAAAGAAAAGCGTTTGTGATCGATTTTTTTAATATTTAGAAATTTACTCCTGTGCTCCATTATCTGGGCTCATAAAAATTTTCGAAAAATAGGAATAAGGCATTGATTTTGATAATTTTCATCAAGATGGAAAAATGTCGCCGAATTGGCGAGTTTTAAAGAAGTTAGATAACTTTTTAAAATATTTTAGTTATTTTCTTGTTCTAAAACCCAGAAAATTCTTTACCGCAAGATGACATAAACAGTCTAAAATTATAGCTTTGCTTCAAGTGTAAGGCACTTAAACTATGGCTTTTTCTTTATTTTCCTTGCCGAAAGAGCTTCGAAAAACTTTGTTAAGTGTTCGATGCCTTATAGAAATCGTGACAATCTTTTCTACTTTTGTGATACTACCGAAGTGTATACTGAACAGCACATTGTTGGAGCTCTAGTGGCAACAGCATCTTGACGTGCGTGGCAAGTCTCTTCAGCGCATCCTCGGTCCCTACACAGGCTGATCAAAGTGGTCACCCACCCGCCCACTGACCGCAGCCAGTGATGCTTGACTTCGGTGCTCTACTGGGAGCCGTGTCTTTACGATCAGTCCACTGCGGGACGGATTTACATTAGTTATCGGAATTACATTTGTTTTAAAAGATTAAATCCAAACAAGTAGTCCGATGAAGAAAAATTCATTCAAACATTTATCAATAATTGATTTTGTTAATGAAAGAAATTTCATTGATGGAAAACAGCTTCTCTAAGATCAAAATAAATGCAAATTTAAAAATATTATTGTTTGGATGAGAGCTGTTTTTGGAAAATTTTACTTCTAACTCAGAAAAAAGACACCGGTGTTTCATGTTGTATTTCATAACCATAAATTATTAAAATGCTAAATGAAATATTTTTCACTTATTTTGACCTAAATTAACACAAAATATTGAAAAAAGCACAAAAAATATGTTTAATAAAATTTCTGCGTCAAAGGGTAAATGGTGGTAAAACTCTACATTTCTCTGACCATTTCATTTTATAAAAATGATTCATGTTATTATAATTAAAAAAAGTTTTATAGTTTTACCTTGAAAGCATATTTTAAGGCTGATAGAAGCGTTAATCTACCAACTTGAACAGTAGATATACAGCTAGCTAATTGAATAATTCAATTGATTGCAAACAAACAGCGTCATTTGCAATGAAACTGGCTAATTGAAAAATTCTCTAATATTTTATAATTATTGCCGTATCCACACTTTCATTTAGAGTAATTGATGAATGTACACTTTATAGCTCAATTAATCTGACTTATTTCAGGCAGTTTGCAATAAGCTTGGAGAAGTGAAGCCTTACTGCAAACAAACATATTAAAGGTTTATTGCAATAAGTCGTGAGAAAATTCTATCTAATTGAATTTTCACGCATGTCGTTATCAGTCGAAGAGCATATAAGCCTAAAAATATTAGGCAGATTAGAAAATACTGACTTCTTTAATTAACCATTCGCATTGCGCAGTACCGGTGATTTTTACAAAAAGCCATATTTTTCAACAGTCAATTACCTCTAAAAAAGTGTTATTTTGAATGTTGTTTCAAAAAGCAAATGTGAAAATTTATAATGTAGCGCCATCTGCCGAGGAAGTTCGGTACTAAAGATTTTATAGCAATATATTTTATAAAATTTTATATACGAGATTTTTTTTTAGCTAAATGATTTTGCAAGAAATTAATTTTTGACTAACCACTGTTTATAAAACAAATTGCTGCTACATTTTTTAAAAGCATATCTTCAAGTATATTTTTGAAGTGTTCGTAAACAATTTAATTTAAGTTGAAAAGAATAATCTAATTTTATTACAGCAATCCTGTTGTTAATTGCAACGATATTCCTGGAGTTGATTTATCAAAATGGAAAGAATGAATTAAAGTAGATAAAGATGGAAAACTGCCCTTAAGATTGAAGTTCATGATTGGCATTGATTCAGTCAGTTCCTAAAGACCTAAAAATACAAATTGAACCAATATCTGGATTTTTCCGCACTATTTTACGTATTTACATATGTAGCAGATTTTTCATTTGTAATTACTTCAATGCATTATTTATCATTTCATTGCATTTTAGCGATTGTGTTACCAGTAGTGCTTAAAAATGTGATATGTGAGAAAAGATTGTTAGTGAATGTGTGTACAATTAATTTATGAATCAAGTTTGATAAATTCATTCAGCTTAATGTATTTGCATTTATTGTAATAGAAGTAGATATGCTTTATTGTAATTTTTTGTATTCTGTTACTTTAACAGTTGTTTTAGTTTTTTTATGTACTTTAGTTACAATAAACATTTCTCATGTTATAAATGTAGAATTATTATTATAAAATTCATACTACAAGCATCAACTCAACATAGCAAGACCTTCATCATTACAGCAATAGTAAACTAACACACTGTGCATTGCATTATAGTTAAATTCTTAAATTTCTTTCAAAAATAAAGTTTAAGGATATATAAGATTCCTAATTACTAAAAAGGGAGTTTAAGTTAATAAGAGTGCCGGGATAGCCTGGTCGGTAGGGCACTGGGCCCATGTCCGAGAGTTCGTGGGTTCGTACCCCGACTGCCGAAGACACCCAGTGTAGTAAATGGTGACTGATGCACGTTAAATCTGTCAAGTCGCCAAGTCCTCCATGTTCCCGTAACAAATCGAAACTTCTGGGGGTACTGGAATGGAGATTGATCGTTCTATGAATCAGGTCAAAATTAGGATCTGTGATGAATGAATGGATGTATGAATGGGTCCGCACTATAAACGGATGTGACGTATGGGGGCAGAAGTCGAATCCCTTAGTCGAAGCCATAGGTGGTGCCACTGTAAAACAAGAACAATTGCACCCCTGTGCCTTAACAGGCACACGAATATATATATATATATATNATATATATATACACTTGTATATTTGCAATTTGTTTATATGTTGTACTGTTTGATATCATTTTATCGTTATTAGATCTACGACGCACTTTCTTATTCTAAAAACTGTCCACAATCAAATTTCCACATTTTAAAACTGCCTATATGTTGTCATAGTAGCATGAAAAGTAATGTCGAAACTTAAAACTGTAATACTTAAGTCCGGATCCAAAATTCACTCTGCAAAATTATTTGTGTAACTGAATACATATATCTGAAGCGTTCCCATGCAAGTTTGTAAATTTGAAGCGTTCCCATTTGAACTTATATATTTGAAGTGTTTCCATTTGAACTTATATATTTAAAGCTTTCCCATTTGAACTTATATATTCGAAACGTTCCCATTTGAACTAATATATTTAAAGCCTTCCCATTTGAACTTATATATTCGAAACGTTCCCATTTGTACTAATATATTTGAAGCTTTTCCATTTGAACTAATATATTTCAAGCGCTCCCATTTAAACTTAACTTACATATTTGAAGCGTTCCCACTTGAGCCGCAATAAAAAGCCGGTGGTAGTGACTAGTTGTTAGTTTGTTCTGTCTTAGGCACGGGTTTCTTTATAACATAATTAGCTAATAAATTCAAATTCTTTTGCACAAATAGTTTATTTTATAGCGCATAATATCAGATTTTCAGAAGTATCCGTTTTAAAATGGGAACGCGAAGAATTCACTTCATTTTATTTAATTATTTTTTCCTTTTTTGTAATGTCAGTCGACCTATTTCTATATCAAACAAATTTAACTAAGTTGAATGATTTTTTACATTAGTCAAAGATATTTCTTGCGAATGTCAGCTACACCAAAGCTTGTCTGATACATCATTCACACACTTACTATAATTTTCGCAATAGTTTGTTTCATTTTTAATAAAGTTTAAACACACCTTGATCTAGATGTTGAAAAATAAATGTTATTAAACAGGGTTTACTTTCCTTATCTCTATCCGTCTATCATGTCAAAATTTGATCACTTCGGATCATTTATCAGTAACAGCAACTGTCAATTTCTCTGAACTTCACTGATTATTCTCTTAAAAAACAAGGTAAGTTTCATTTCTAACGTGTCATGCAATCCATAAAAATAATTGAATACTTTTAATAGTTTTTAAATTAACGATTATTTTAGCGATTTTTTTTTCTAATTTGATATATTAAATGCTAAATTTTATAATTTAATCTCAAAATTTTCCATTTGTACAATTTTTTAAATAGTTTTTAATTTCAGTTATTAAGCTAACTTAGTATTTCATTTATCTCAGCAACTTTGATTAAGGAAAAGTAAGTAACAGTAAAAATGTTTTTTGAATTTTGTGTTGGTTATAGAAAAACACTTCTATAAAAGTTGTGGCCTTTTAAAACTTAACTCTTTCATCGCGACGGACGAGATAATTCGTCTTCCAAGAATACTCACTGTGCTCTGTTGTTGTATTAGTAAATATGGTTATTGATTGCAATTGATTATTATTTTTTAAAATAAAATAATTAGATTTTAAAGGAATTTGCGTTTTGCTTCAATTTTAGGGCTGCGGGAGAACTCTAAGCGCAGAGGGTGGGACAAAGGTACGTCATTGCCGTGATGAAAGTGTTAATATTTCATTTATTAATATTCCGCTTTCCAAAGTTCAAATGTTATAAATAATCTTCTTACTTTCACTTACGTTAATAGTTATAATTGATTCAATAATATTAATATTTATCAATTACTTATTGCAGTTATTACCAGACACCCTAGTAATTAAAAGCAATAACAGTTGAGTAATAAACGAGGTATTGAGAGGTTGAGATATCAAATGCACGTCATGCCGATTTTAATTTTATTTCTTGTTACATAAATATGCTTCAGTTTGTCAAAATGTAAGTAGTTCCCTCAAAAAAGGATTTAATTCCAATTCGCGACATTTGTCTCTTTTTTTTTAAAAAGAGTATAACACCATTGCTTAATTATCAAATTAAATTTTTATAACTCATGTTAATATGATTTAATGATTCCCTACAGCACAAATGATGTTAGAATTACAAAAGAAGAACAAACGAATTAAGCTTTATTAATAAAAAATTAAACTTCGAAATTTCTTGAAATCGTTTGAAGGATGAAAAAATAGTAAAATAAAGCTGCGTGTTGCAGGGATTAACTTTCTTGATAATATGACCCAATAATGTAACACTTTTCAAAAATTGCGCATAGAACTTGACCTAATATTTTTTTTAAATCAAAAGTTCAATTCATCTGCAAACTCTGTGTAAGTTGACTGGTGAGATTACGGGGGTTTAATTTAGACAAATTGTCAACTTATAAAAGGAGAATTTTATTGCTGAGGCTAGTTTGGTACACACTGGTATATTAAGATCAACAAACAGATGCGGATATTTTACTAGGTTTAACTGTACAGTGAAATCTGTGTAAGGTGACCACTTACGCACAATTTGATGGTCCTCTTAGACCGGATGCCAACTTAGAAAGGGGGAATCTAATTGTTTCCACCAGTTTAGTATTTAATCATTAAGTCCAGCTTAAACAGTGGATATTAACAGGCTAATTTAACATGTTTTACATCATTAATAAAAGCTTTAATTGGTACTTTTCGGTTAGTTCTGCACTAATTTCGCTATTGTTTTGGCAACATTTTAAAACTTCTTCCACAAGTGATCGATACAAATTGTGACACATGCTATTTTATGGGTTCTTCTCTGTGGGTGGCATTTCAATTTCAATAAATGTAATACAGTGTTGAATAAATACTTTTCCCAAAAGTGTATGTAGATAAACAAAATGTTTCGTAACATACACCTTTAATCGTAACATACACCTTTTAGAGATTCTTTTTTAAGAATGAAATGAAAAAAAAAACTATGCAAATTAATTGTAACAAATTAATATTTAAGAGACAAAGAACACAAACGTTTTAAAACTATCTCAATCATTTTTGAGGTTTTAAAGAACAAGGTAGGGATAAAATCATTTAAAAAAACAGTATATTTCTTTATAGGAACTGGATTATGTCCTAATCTCGTAATGCACAGCTTTTTAACTTTACCTCCCTATAATATATTGCTTCAGGCAGTTTTTTAACACAAGAAAAACTGAACACTGCTGTAACCAAGGAAGTTTAAAGGGGCCAATGTGGCCCTTCCCTGATTGTCTGTGTGTTGATCAATTAGACATCTAAATTCTTTAAACTAATCATTTCATCAATTAAATCATAATCATTCAATCATTTCATCAATTTAATCATAATCATTCAATCATTTCATCAATTTAATCATAATCATTCAATCACTTCATCAATTTAATCATAATCATTCAATCATTTAATCAATTTATAAAAAAATATTTTAGTGACTATCATCGAAATTCTAAGGTATTTTATTCAATTAGATTAACGAAAATATTTGATTAAACGGAACACTGATTATCGAATTTTACATTTGTTTCCTTTTCTACCTGAAGATGTGTTGAAATACTCTTGTTTTATTTTAATATAATTTGGGTACTTTATACTCAAACCTACCCGGGATTATGGGGTACCCAACAAAATCCCTTGGGACCCTCCCATCATTCTAGGTGTAAGTTTCCAAATATACGCTGCTATAGGATTATCACATGAATGATTAAATAGGAACTTTAATTAGATCAAATTATGAAAAATCAGAACTACGCAATACTTTCAGTTAGTTACTTTTTTGAATTACGGAACAACAAAAACGATTGGACCCAAAGTAGCCTCATTTGTTTTTTTAGAGTGAAACCCTACTTAGTTCTTACGAATCTCAATTGTGATTGTTCAGAATTTGTTTTTTTAGCATTCAAATATTAATTAGTGATCTTTAATGTGTATGTTTTTTTAAAATGTTTTCTAGAGATATCTACAAAGATTGAAAATTACAGACTAATAGTTTATATTCAGTCTAGCATTCTTTTCTCTTACTGACTGTAAAAAATTCTTTTTCTAGAGATATGTCCAACGGTTCAGGCACATTTGGTCTTTTACTTTTGGTTTTATTCCACTCATGCCAGGCAGGAGATGGTAAGAACTTATTTTCATTTCTTTCTTTGACCATGACTCAAGATTAAGAGTCCCTTTCAGACGGAGAAAAGATTTTATTTCCTCCATGGTTAACCATCGCTTAATTAAGTGCTTGGAATTTCCTTATTAACGCCTCGATGCAGAATTTTTATTAAACATATTTTTTAGAGTTCTTTTTTCATTATTTTGTGTTAGTTTAGGTTAAAATAAATGAAAAATATAATATTTAACATTTTATAGTTTATGGTTCTGCAATACATTATGAAACATTGGTGTCTTTTACTGCGTTATACACTGGTGGACAAAATTAAGAGATGGAAGACATTTTCCCAAATATCTCAAAAAATACTGAATATAAATAAATGAAATTTGGTATGGATATAGCTTATTCCATGATAATAAAGTATGCAAAGCAAAAATGAAAGTGCCATTCACTGGCAAGACCAATTGCCAATAAATCCAATGTAGTCTGAACTTACAGGTAAAAGAAGACAATAAAAGTGAGGCTTGTACAGTGTGTGTTGTCTCTAGTATGGTGTATGGTCACCCTTGACAGGCAGAGAGCATGCACAACGAGTATGCATGTTGTTAATAAGGGAGTTAAGGAGGACTTGTGAAAGACCCTCCCATTCTTCCACCAGAGCAATTTTTAACTCCAGAATGGTTCTTGGGGGGGGGGGGTTGGCGCATCGCAATAGCTCTCCCAAGAGCATCCCAAACATGTTCAATAGGATTCAGGTCAGGGGATTTGGCTGGCCAATCCATTCGTTGAATATCCTCGCTTACCAAATACTCATCAACCATGAGAGCCCTATGTGGCCGCGCATTGTCGTCCATAAAAATGAACTCATTGCCAACAGCGCCCCTGAAAAGACGCACATAGGGCTCTAGGACCTCCTGCCTGTACCTCTGGGCATTAATGGAACCATTGTCAAACACATGGAGCGGTGTGCGGGTATTTTGCATGTGCGAATGAATGTGCGAAAATACTTTCCATCTCTAATTTTGTCCACCAGTGTAGGTAATATTTTCCAAACACAGCTCACTTCCTAACAATAATTTTTCACATTTGCACTTATATAGATCAGAGAGAAACAGTTATTCATCAATGAAATTTTTTATTTAAAAAATAAATTATTGATTAATTTTTGAATGAGAATCAAAAAATGTTTTGTTTTTCTGAATTTTATATTTTAGTACAAACATAATTTGATTAACTAACAGAATTTTTAATACAGTCGGATTTATATTTAGCGAACTTCTATTTTGCGAATTTCTCTGTTTTGCAATTTTTTTCGAGCAACCAAGAACATTTTGGAAATTTTTTCGTAAAATACCTTCTAAATAGCTAAGTGAATTTTCTATGTAACGAACTTTTTTTTTTAAGATCCTCTTTCCTTATTTTCCAAAACATTTCGGAGCATTTCCCACTTGTTAACGCGTTTCATGGGAGGAATGCCCTTGAATTATATTTTCGCTGTTATTTATTTTTAAAGAAAGCGGTAAAATCCGTTTTCCCCTTTGTTTGCATTTCATACAGTAATCCATGCCGAAAATCAATTGACGAGAAAGCCTAACAGAAATTTCTAAAGCATGAAATTATGATGTTACAGATGGTAACATCATAGATGTTACAGATATAACTAACTATTCGTAGCACTTTTGCTAAAGCTGGATTCTTAGTCAGCGCGAAGATGATAATCCTTTAGAACAGGAGGCCGGGGGGCCACAATTAAAAACACAAATCAAATGGCGGGCCGCAACTTTATCAAAATTTTATGTAGGTCTATTTTATGTTTGAAGGAACATTAAATATCACTGTCAGATTTTTACCATGTTGTACGAAACAAAAGTATTGAATTATAAATTAAAATAAGAAGTAGATTTTAAAAAATATTAAATTGCATATTATGAAATTCTGGCTACAATAATTTTAATGTGCACCCATGTATTAAACAATTAATGTGCAACAGATATCTAATTGTTAGGACATAAAACTTTAAAAACGCTGGTATTCAAACTTACATAGTAGCAGACAAAATGGTCAATGACAAAATTGAGGTTTGTCTGCTGCAACCACCAGAGGATAGATATTTACATTTTAAATTTAAAATAGACAAATGTGCGTGTAAATATTTTCGACCAAAATGAGTGGTTTCAAAAAGTTCAATCGGAGAATTTCTGATACACAAATGCTAAATTATATTCACAAAAAAAAAAAAAAAAAAAAAAAAAAAAAAAAAAAAAAAAAGAAATAAAAAAGAGCTACATACACGATTATTTTTGTATTTGAATAAGTATTTTCTTGGATGCAAAACCTGAGAAATAATTTTTTTTGCACCGTTGGTAAGATAAATTTCACAGAAACGAAGAAATTAGGTTTTTATTAACGAGAAAAGTATTTTAAACCCATATAGATTTTTTTCGAAATTTGTCCACAAAAAAATGACAACTAATATATTTTAGTTCACGGGCCACAAAAAAGGCTTCGCAGACCGGATGCGGCCCCTGGGCCGGAAACCACTGCCTTAGAAGAACTTAAAAAAATGTTGGTACATCTAAGAGAGAACCACGAAATTAATGATGATGTGCTGATTAATTATTTTCTTTTTATTGATTCTGAAGCTGCAACCATAGAAACATTAACTGAACCGGATATTTTGGGCAGTGTGAAAAATAAAAACAAAAACAGCTATAAATAGGGAAGAAGACGAAGAAGATGAAGACGGAAATGATGAAGAAATCACCAAACCTTCATATGATAAAATGTCAAAATCATTTCTGTTATATAAAATGTTAAAATCATTCGATAGTAGATAATAATTTACAAGATAAAGGTGCATCAATTTCTATTTTAACTATGTAAAGTATTTAGGAATTTAAAACCTGTTTTGTGTTGTTTAACTATTTCAAATGGTGTTTTTCTACGTATTTAATGAATTTTTCATATAACGAACTTTTTATCGGGATTTAACAACTTCGTTAAATAGAGGTCTGACTGCAATTGTTGAATTGTTTTTATAATTAAAAAAATACCAAAATATATTTCTATTTGTAATTAGAATGTTAGAAAAAATATATAAAAGGGACATCCGGGTCTCATCTGAGAGTCAAAGGGTTAATTTAGTAACTACTTAATATTTTTGAGACTAATTTAGGTTTTACTTTATTCACTGAAATGCTCGACTGGATGTAGTAACTGAAGCTCAAATACTTGAGTTATTAGTATTTTTTTAAACTCAAGTTCAACTAATAATAAATTCAATCAAATGCACATTTCAACGAATCAAATGAAATAAAAAATATGATCTAGTTTCATAATGAAAAAGGAAATTTAGGACATATAATTCTCCGTAAATTTACATTGAGGAAGTAAAATCTCTTTAACCCCTAAAAGGGACCCTGAAATATTTATTGAAATTTGTTGACAAATTGTTTATAACTACAAAACTATCTAAAATAAGTCTTCTGAGACTAAAAAGAGGAATTTAGAAATTAAATATTGTTGTAAATATTTGTTAGTACAGTTTTCGAGTTTAAAAATTATAGTTGATTTTTGAAAACCATGATTATCACTCGTTTTTACCGAACCTATTTAAGCCACGGGCATTTTTTTTTAGAAATTTCGTTTTAAGTACTTTCTTTTACCTTTACCCTTATTTTAAAGAAATTAAAGCGCAATTGACGCATGCTCAAATTTGCGGAAGGTTTTTCGAATCTATTAAATTGAAACCAAACAAACTATTGCAATTTTTCATGGGAGTTATTTCACCAGCAAGCAAAATCGAGGAACATGCAAAGGGCTCGGTACAATACAGTGGAAAGTCTTACGTTTTCAACAGAGGGTAATTGTTGCTTATAAGTAGGTATTTTACAAGTGTTTTTGGAATTGCCATTGAACTACCACACAGTACATAGAATTAACTTAAAACTTTTTTTAAGTGCAGTAAAGCTGAGCTTATACATTTTTCAGGAAAGCAATGTAAATCGGCTTATAAACTAAAAGACGTTTACTTTGCCAGTAAACACGGACCATCCGGAATAACTTTTAATCGCATCTTCCTGTTCTAGGACTCAATCTTAATGGTTCGAGGGGATGATCTCAAATATGCTAATTAGGCCGGAATAGCCTGGTTTGTGGGGCATTGGACTCATGTTCAAGAGGTCGTGGGTTCGACCCTCGCCAACCGAAGACTCTCCGTGTAGTAAATGGTGACTGATGCACGTTAAATTTGTCTAGTCTCAAAGTCCTCTATGTTCTCATAACAAATCCTACCTCTGGGGGTACTGATCCAGGAGTTTCCTTGTTTTCTGGATTGGTTCAAAATTACAAGGCTACGGAGTTGAACATGAGTAGTGGTAAACCCAAAATTAGGTCGACTGTTCAGTGACGCTTATAAGAAAAAAAGCATCGAGACAAACTATCTCTCGTGGATGACGTTTTGATGGAGCTAACTCACATTTGCGATATATGGTGACAAAAACCAAGAACACCTTTCACGGTTAGCCTGAAGGCAAATTCTGCTACTGGCTCGTATAGACTACCATGTAAAGAAAAATGTGTGCCCGTGTTTGGCGACATCGTGGAGAACGCCCATAGGCAGCTTGCATACGACATCGTCATACTGGCCCATCATCTGGAGTAATGGTATGGGGTGCCATTGGATACACGACTCTTGTTTGCATTGCCGGCACTTTGAACAACCTAAAATAACCTAAACGTTAACCTAACAACCTAAACGTTAACCTAAAATTGGGTTGGCTGTTCAACGACGGTTATCAAATAAAATAAAATATGCTAATTAATTAGTGCAGACGATATTTTAAGTTTCGAAATCATACGTAAAGACTTTTCTCTGAATAGACATACCCGTTTTTTTCAAAGGATTCGGATTTCTGATACTAAAATATATGGGGGTAGGCGCAATGTGATAAATATGGTCTCCGTAGTTTTGTCAGGGGAGCGATCCAAAATTTGGACCCCATGATGTTAATTTTACCTTTCGTGTAGAACGCCATATCTTGAGAACTTTTTGCTATTTTTTTTAATCATTTTAAAGTATCTAATATTCCAAAGCAAAATACAAAATTCGAACTAAATCGGCTGAAATTCGGGCTAAATCGGAGAAACTGAATTTTAAATATACGACATGGGGAACACCATTTGGGAACCCCTGGTCTAAGAACACTGAAATAACCATCTCCTACCCTTTCTATGACTTCCTCTCAGCTGGAATTGAGGTCAGATATTCCGATTTAGACCCTCATCAAGAGTTCTCGAGTCTTGGCCGAATATTTATGTACTTAAACAGAAAAAAAAACATCGCATAGTCGATAATTTATGTTTCTTTTCGTCGTATTTTCTATTTTGACTTTGCATACTTTTAGAATGAAACGGGACTGCAATGAAACATCGCACTAATGGAAAAGGAGTATAAACGATGCGTTGCTGTATTTAGATATTACCGAAATCAAGATAATGCAGACTTTCAACGGTGAATGTCAACAATCACATTGTCGCTTTGGTGGATATCCGAAATATTTGTTATATCCGATTTGATATTAATTTGTTGATATTATTATATTTATTCGATATTTTAATATCTGCAGAGGATACATTAAGAGAAACATCAGTGTTCGGAGTAGTTAGTTTGGTTTTACCCTGTCCCCATTTCGGGGCATCCAGGGAATACTGTTGAAGGATCGGCTTAAGCCTGATCCTCAATTCTGTTTTCAAAAAGTCTTCTAAAAATATATTCAATTCCTTTGTTTAGTTTCTTTTGGTTCCAGTTTCTTTTAATGGTATCAAAGTTGAAGTTTCTCGGGAAAAATTTAATTCTTAAATCATCATAAACTGGAGGAACAGTAAGTCTGTGTTCGATATCTTCATAAGTTTTACAAACTTTACAGTTCGGGTCTTTCCCGAACAATTTTGACTGATAACTACCTTGGGCTCCATGGTTAGTTAGAAATTGTTTGATGTAGAAGTTAGAGTAGATTTTTCGATTAATGACTTTTGGGATAAATTGGTCGGCCTCTTGTATCATCACTATCCCATCTTTGCTGCTATGTTAAAAGGTTATTCTTCAGTATTTGGAGTAATGGTTAAAAGCATACTGGGCAGTGGAACTTGATCTTACAAAAAATTGATGTAGGACATACCGGGCAAATGTGTACCGGGAAGTGGCACTTACCTAGACCTAGTTTATATTTCGGTCATTTATCAAAGCACCTATGTGATTGTTAACAGTCACCAATGGAAGTAAAGGACCACCAATTCCAGTCATTCACAGTAACATAGATACTTTATATCAGACAGTTATTTTCTAAGCTTTATTTAAATTGGGTAAAATAATTGCTTGTGGTATTGTTATAAGCCTCTTGGCTGAGGAATGAATGAAAATTAATTATTAAAAATTCATTATTTTCCAACAATGAACTTTACAAACAATTTCGAAGTTTAGAAAACATGTAAGAGTCTGTCAATATTGTTGCAGTAGGGAAATTTAGCTAGATTATGAATAACTTATTTTTTATACCTGAAATAATGATAAAATAATGAATGAAAATAATATTTGCCGGCGATTACGTAAATATGGGAAGATTGCCACTGAGTTTTTTGTTGTATTGCTTAGTTGTGCGTTACCGAAAAGTTTAATTTTAAAACTTATAGGATATTTATACCCTCATGGTAAGTTTTCAAAATTTAAGATAGTAATTAAATTTTGTCGTAAATTTATAACATATTTTAACCATGTGCGTGAAAATATCTAATTACTCTCTGAAACTGAAAAATTGCGGTATTTATGATATGAGATAAATTTTGTTGTCAAATTATAACGTTTTGCTTCTTTCAAAATAATCGAAAATTGATCGCGGTATGAAATTGTCGTAAATTTGTACACTCGTGGAATGACTTCAAAACTTCGATATGAACTATATTTTATTGCAAAGTTAAATTTTTTCTCTCTTATGATTACGATAGGAAATTACTTTTTTCTCAGTCAACTTACAACGAATTTGACCTACGATCACATCTACTCAGTGTTACCGCTTTGCCACTTTCAGGAGTAGTTGTATTTACTAGCATGTGTTTACGGACTTTGGTAAAACTCCAATACTTCGTAGCAAGTAAAGAAACGACCATTGAGGTTTAGGATTTAAGTAGTCATCCGTGATTGCATATAGTTCCGTTTTATTTCGTTATCAAATTATGAAAATATGCTTTTAAAACAAAATTTTTGAAAGTTAAACGCGTCTGGAAGAAATTTAATTCATGCTATCCTTTACGCTATATATCATAAAATTATTGAAAAAATGTTATAGTTTCGTAGTCATACTGGAAACATAGACTAGGCGATATATTTGAATAATTACGCTGAACATTCGTTCTTGAAATTAGAAACAACTATATGACGTTGCAAAAGCTTTAGATTTGATTAGAACACGTCTTATACTGACTGCTCTAAACAAATCAAATGCGAGAAAAAGAATTTTTACTTTTGTTTAGCTATAAAAGAAAATCGTCTGTACGAAACAATATTCATTATTTTTTCATCAGTTTTTTCGAATGCGAACAGAAAGACGTATATTTGTGACGATTTTTAGATAATATTATTTTTCATTCTTATAACTTGCTAAATAGTTGTTGTTGTTAACAAGAAAGCAAGCAAAAAAAAGGCTGTGCAAAAAGTTGTTGGTTGGCGATGTTTATATACGTTTGGCTAGGAGCAAGGCATCCATTTGGCGTACACTTAGACGCAAAAAGGCTCTTTCTATAGGGATAATGGTTTTTTCTTAACTTGCAACAAGGTATAGAAACGATATTCCTTTTTTAATAATTTTAGCACTCAACTGTTAAAAGTTTGTTGTGGCATGGGTAAGACATGCATGTGTCAGATGTGTCACGCATTTGTTTACTGCTGCCATTGCATGTTCTGCAGAGTGTATTTCTCAAACCCGTAATTAATTTTGCTACATGTCTGTTTTCTAATAATTTTAATTTAATTTATTTAGTAATTAGTCCAAATCTAAAAGGAAATTAGTGAAAGAAATGTCTAGCAATAAAACATTTAAATTAAAGAAAAGCATTTGTTAATGGAATTTGTTGAGCTTAAATTTCAAAATACTATTTAATTTCTCAGACTATTTTTTTTTATTACCTGTTCGTTTCTTGATAGTTTTAATTCCTATATTGCCTGTTACTGGAACTATATTTGCGAAAATTCCAATAATTATTCCTATTTTGCAAGCAATTTTACAAATTGTATTAAGTTTGTAAAGAAGAATACTTAAGCTTAAGCTAGTACTTAAAATTGCTTTAAAATAAGACATTAAAAATCAAATTTTTTAAAATTTTTTTTAATATTTTTTCTTAGAAAATAATATCAGTGTCAGTAACTGGCAAAATTTATGCAAGTTGTTGGTACTAACTTTATAGTGGTTGTTTGAAATTGCTTCATTATATTTTTGTTATTGATGCCTGTTACTTTTTGATCGAATGTTTTCGATGCATGCTATCGCTCAAATACCAGCTACTTTTGTACACTTAATAGATTCTGTTCCTATTATTCATTTTAATTACAATTGCATGTTAAACTTTTATCTGTTACAGACGCAGTTGGAAATGCCAACAACTACATAGACGAAGTTTTGCAGAATTTTCGAAATGAACCTTGGATATTGAGTAAAGTAGAACCTTTGGAAATACCGGATGTGGATGAAAAAAACTTCAAAATTCGAAAAGGCACAGTAAAAGGTCTCTCAAGTTTGTATAGACATGGAGATTGCACTCTTGATTATGAAAATGAGGAGATACTTGTGGTAGCTGAAGTTGCTGTTCGAAATGTGACAGTTGATGTCAAATACGAAGCAAAAGCCCTCTTCTTCTGGATTAAAGGTAATTTAAAATTTTCTGCATTAACATTTTTGTTGCATAAAATAGGCATTGGTAGCACAACGGTAAAAGACTAGCTTTAGATAATAGAAACAAATATTTACAGTATATTTCGCTGTATAACTGGATCCGTTGGATAAGCCAATTCCCCCTTTTTAGAGCCGTGGTGGCTCAGGGGATAGAGCGTTTGCCTTCCAATGAGGTGAACCAGGTTCGAATTCCAGCGATGGCTGAACAATACGAATTCCGCATTCGACTTGCCCCCATTACAGTGCTGACGTGAAATATCCTCAGCTGTAGACGGATCATGGGTTAGAATCCCCTTGACATTAGGCTAACAGTGGGAGGTTTTCGTGGTTTTCCTCTCCGTGTCACGCAAATGCGGGTTAGTTACGTGAAAAAGTCCTCCACGAGAGCAAATAATTACTCCCACTACTTGATCCAAGTATTTTCTTGTTTTCCGGATTGGGTTCAAAATTACAAGGCTACGGAGTTAAATATTAGTAATCGTAAGCCCCCCTCCCCCAAAAAATTGGGTGGGCTGTTCAACGACGGTTATAAAATAAAAAATAAAATCCCCTTTTTTGATTACCAGAAAAGAACATTTCACAAAAGTCGAATAAGATGGCAATTGCAGAAAAACCAAATAAGAAAAATTTTAAAATTTAAAAAAAAAGGAAGAAATTTAAGAAAGAAATTATTAAATTTACAATATTTTCTCAAGTAAAAAAAAATGTTTTAAACAGTGTTGAGTTTCAAATTATTTGGAAGGGGTGAGGACGATGTTTTACGGCACTCAGATGAGGATGAAGTAGAATTTATAGCAAAGTGGAATCCGTCTGACGACACTGCTAAATTTACTGAATCTGACACAGTTCAAGATTCATTTAATTTGTGATTTTATATTGTTTTTGTAGTTTATTATTTGTCATTTAATTTGAGGTTTTAAAGTTCTCATTGCTTTATATTTCCATTTAAAATACTCTTGAATAAATTATCTGCACTTTTTTTATTATTACTCTTATTCGGAACATAATTTAAAGTATTGATCCTAAGTATCCCTCTATATTTAAAGAAAATGATGAGAGAAGAGGCAAAATTAACTGTAATTAAAACAAGTTAAAAGTATTTTTTGAAAGAAGTAAATTGATACAGAGTTATTCATATCAATCTCATTGCTTATAATGAATCGACATTTCACGATCAGCAAATGTCTAACCCTTGAAGGAATCAGCCTACTACTGCAATGGAAACAAGAGCACAATTGAGAGAGGGGTGATATAGTTTTCATATTGAAAAAAACTCCCCTCGGCAGAAAGTCTGAGGCCGTCTGCTGCTATGGAGACAAGAAAGAACGGATTTCAAAAAAGATAGCTTCAGTCTTCCCTGATTTCCTTACTCTCACCGATCCGATTCAAAACGTGTATTAAATATTGATCTCAACATCCCTAAATGAAATAATTTAACCTTTAAATCTCGTAACCATAGTTACCGCCATTTCTCTAGACGAATGACGATGGAAGTTCTTCGCATAGATAAACTATACTTTCTTCACAGACCTCTGTCCAAACGTGACCTAAATGTTTTACCACACATCTTTACTTAAACCTCGTAACAGTAGTCACCTACAGGGCTCTAAACTTACGAATGATTTCTTTAGATAGTAACTCTGCAATTTATGGTATATATGGTATATATGGTACAGTGGTCTAGGTCTTGATTCAAATTCATATTTCTTAAACTCAGCTCAGTCAATTTTTGCTACCCGAATAAACACGAACTTTTATTGCTAATTCGTTGCCTAGGAATTTTATTTTCAATACTTAGAGTGTTAAGTATGATATGTATAGTATAGTGGTCTAGGACTTTATCCAAATTTATGTTAATTTCATACAACTCAGCCAATTCTTTTTAAATTCTTTAATTCAGTTGCGAATTATAAACACCTACAAACAGAAAATAACATGTTCGTTTTTTCTTTCACGTAAAGTTATCATGAGTCACGTTGACCCAAGGGAGGCTATATTGTTTTGCTAAAAAATTTCCTAAAAATCAATTCAAGAAAATTTTGAACAAAAATTTTAAAAAAATGTGGTCAAGTTTCTTTTCTCTCTGATTAAAGTTAGAATAAAATGTTTCTTTCATTCCATTAAAATTTATTTTAAAAAAAAAAGGATTTTTTTTTGCTTTGCTCGTTAATACCTATGTAACCTTTTAACAGTATGGGGGGGGGGGCAGAAGAATTGGAACCAAAATTTCAGTCATGAAAAGTAATAAGAATTGTGGTGAAGCCACCTGCTTTATCTTTATAGCTTTCAAAATTTATAGTGATGGACAAAAATTTGCGTTGTTCCAGAAATAAAAACTCTAACAATCTTAGTGGTTGACGCTATTGTAAAAAATAAGTGGGGCAGTTTCTATACCACCGACCTCGAAAAGGTTTCATTCTTTTTTACATTTGATTACACAATAGCAGGGTTCAACTTGTTCGGAAACTTGTGAGAATTTAACAAGTCATTAAAGTTTCAGAAAACTTGTACTGCATAATGTTTCAAAGTGCCTAAATTGTGATTCAAATTTGAACCAATTTCTTCTGAGATTGTTGTTGCATTGACCTTTTAAAGACTCCCATTTCCAATATCTTTTCAGGTCATGCAACACTGAGAGTGGATGACCTAGCCGTGAGAATGGTTGTCTCCATCAAGGAAGGCAAAGCAACGCTCCCCCAGTTCAAATTGGTTCAATTGGGCAAATACAAATTGAAGAAAATAACTGGCATGAGTGTCGTACTCAACTGGCTACTTAAGCTTATTTCGAATGCTGTTGCCAAAAACTCTCGCACAAAAATTACAAATGCTTTAGAGGAAAATGCCGCCATAGCCGTTAATGATTTAATCTCCAAATACGAACTTCCGAAAGTGTCAAAATCTAGATCAAATAGATTAATGACGCAATACTTTTATAATTGATTCTGTAATATTAGAAGCAACAATTATTATAAGAAATGTTGTTCATTAATACGAAACTCTGTAATCTTTGACATTGCTTTAGTTGTGCAAAACAATTGAGCAATCATCATGTAACTTTAAACAGTATAAATGTGTATAAAAAAATTTTACAGCACATTTTACCTTTACCAGAAATCAATAAACTAGTTTCAGACGAATTGTCTTGTTCTTCTTAAAGGTTTTTTACTGCAATTAGTTTGATACCAAAGCCATTTAAAAGTATTTAAAGCTTGTTTTAAGACTTTATCTTTTGGTCATCAGATTTCTAGTTTAATACTACTAGTAAACCAGTAAGGAGATTTAGTTTAGAACAAATTTTTCGACATCCGTAAGTAAAAGTATAGTAAAATATCATCTCAACTGTAATATTTTATTTTGAAGAGCTAAGAATAATTCACGTATTCTTATTATCCGTATGATTAGTTACTACGTTGGAGTTATTTTCCTTTATATAAGAAACTATAAAAATATAGTCTAGACTGGCAAATGTTCAATAATTTCAGAATATAAGAATAGTTTATGTTTTTTTAACTTATTAGCAGATTTATTCCCTACATTGGAGACATGCCATTTTTGATAAGGAACTGATCACTTCAACAAGAGTAAAATTTCAACCAAAATATCTTGCGAGTGCTTTTTTGTGCACGTTTTTTCGTTTGTTTCAATTTTTTCTCTCACTAAAGGATACAAAAACTGAAACCACTCTTCAAAATTCACAAATGTCGAGTGAAAAACCAAAAACTGGAAGTATCTTGCCTTTTTATCAGCCTCTGAACATGGCATACTAAAAAATAATGACTTTTCTGAAAATGATTATTTTCAACCGTTTTTAGAGAAGTCAAGCCATTTTTGTGACGTTAAATAATCATGGAAGTGAGTGTAATCAAACGATTCGTAGATAAAAAGAAACTGTTGATAATATAAAAAAATATTGTAAACCAATAAAAAAATTTTTCAATCAGAAAAAGCAATTAAAACAAACATCACAAGAATCTTGAAATGGTACCCATTAACTCGAAAGTTGTAATGTCAGCCGTTTTCATAAACACTTCTATTTTGTTTTGCAAAATATGCGTTTCGTTTTGTCCAAATAAAAATAAAGTGTATGTTAGTCAATGGAAACTTCATTTGTTTGATAATTAAAGTGGAAATATTTCTAACTCTCAAAAAAATTTAAATTTTTTCCACTTTAATTACAAAGCGAATGAAATTTTCAATGATAAGTATGTCTTTCAACTTCCAGTTTATTTTGTTTTTTCATTTTATTAAAATACATCTTATTATAAATTGGGCATATGAAACTATCCAAATGAAGATATGGTATAATCTTTATCTCCGTGTTACAGATGATAACAAAATAGTCTGTTTTTGACTGTTGCCGAAACAGAATTGTCTGATTTTGTGACATTATTTGTCTGCTTTTTGTGATATTTTTTTATTTTTGTCTGTTGCCAAAAAGTTCTGTTTCTCATTTTGTGCCATCATATGGTTATTATTGTGCTTTTTTTAAATGCCATTGTTGTCTGTTGCCAATTTTTTTTTCTTTCAGAATTTGTGTCATTATTTGTCCATTATTGTGTTGTTTTTATGGCATTTTGTCTGCTGCCAAAAAAGATTTTTCTGATTTTGTGCCATTATCTTGCTGTTTTTATGCCATTATTGTCTTTTGCCAAATCAGAAGTGTCTGATTATCTGTCGTTATTGTTTATATGCTTTACTTCCATTATTTGTGGTTTATTCATATTATTTAGCTTAATTTATATAAAACTATCACCAAATTATAAAGCTCACCGATCTTTATTGTTATTGCCACAATCAATAATTTAAGCTTCACAATTTTCGATGTGTATTGTGATGAGACATCTATTTCAGGTCATGCAACGTTGAGGGTAGATGATCTGGCTGTGAAAATGGTTGTATCCATGAAGGATGGCAAAGCGAGACTCACCCAGTTCAAAGTGATTCATTTGGGTAAATACAAATTAACGAAAATAACTGGCGTGAGTGTTGTTCTCAACTGGTTACTTAAGCTCATTGCGAACGCTGTTGCTAAAAACTCGCGCAATAAAATTACAAATGCTTTAGAAACTGGTGTTGCGAAAGCTGTCAACGATCTACTTTCTAAATTTGCTATTCCTGATTTGTAATTCTCAATAACATTCTGTGACAATATTTCTTAAATAGGACTGTAATTTTCATTTGTTGTAAAATAATAATTTATCTTTGATCATTAAACAAAGCATAACTATCTCTGCATGTGGTTTCACTTTTATTAAAATGGAATATGTATTGTTGTGTGGCAATATTTACATTAAAGTATCAAACGTCAAATAGAAGACGTTTTATACATTACCGTAGGTATCTGTAATAGTTTTAGATGAACTTCTGTTATTAGCTTTACATGAGATCGGGATAACCTAGTTGGCAGGGCACTGGTCCCATGTCCAAGAGGTCGTGGGTACGATCACCACTAACCTAAGACTCCCCGTGTAGTAAATGGTGACTGGTGCAAGTTAAATCTATCGGTCACTAAGTCCTTCATGCTCCCATAACAAATTATACCTCTGGCGGTACTGAATTGGAGATAGATTATTTTCTGTTTCAGGTCAAAATTACGATCTGTGGATGAATGAATGGGTCCGTCCTATAAACGTGTTTGGCAAAAGTCGAATTCTTGGCCATAGATGGCGCCACTGGGAAACTAGAACAATCACACTCTGCATTAATGGCCTACGATCACAACAGTATCATTAGCGTTATATAGCTTCTGTAATTTATAAACAAATAAATGCCCATTCGTTTATTCGAATATTATAAAATCAGCGAATTTATTTACTCAAACTTTTTAAGAAAACAGTTCATTTATTTACAAAATATATTTTAAATGTATAAGAGAGCAGCGTTAAAATTTAGATCAGAGAAAAAAAATTGAATAAGTTCTTCACCCTACCAATTCGGCATAAAAAATTCAGGATAGTGTTAAATTAGAATAGTGTTCAAAGTTAATTCAACCATTAATATATCAACTAGTTAAACTATATTATGGTGCAAATAAATTTTTTTTTAATCTATGTTCAATTTGACTGGAAACACAATTTACTTTAGCAGAAACCTCAAATGAAGATAGAAGGTCTTCACATGGATTATCATAAACTAGAAATCCGATATTTTAGTAATCCATTCTTCTTAATTTCCTCTACTGTGCATTATAGCAGTTCAAAGGTTGAACTTTTTTTAATTTTCTCCCTTTATGTCAGTTCCTTCGGACTATTAAAGTTTGCCGTGTTAAGACCATCTCCTTTCTAGAAGGTGTTGCTCGTATAACATGTAGCTTATTAAAGAATAATAGTTCCTTTATTTACTCAAGTTTTATCATTGCAGCCTAATTGTTATCGCAAAATACTAAAGTGTATAATTCGCGTTATAATTTAGATTAAAGTATCAAAAGTTACATAACTATTGCGATTAGTCTTGCAGAATGTTCATATCTAAATAAGCTAATTATAAACAAATGTGCGTCATTTTTATTGTGAAAATAATTGTTAATTCATTAACGAAAAAAATTGTTTTCAGAAAATGTGTAATTTTTGTGTAGCATACATTCAAACCTTTCTCTCTTTTCATTCTCACTTAAATTAAAAAGAGATGACATCAAAAATGTTACGTTAAATGTTAGTTAAGTTACAAAAAGAAAAAAGAAAAAATTGTTTTCGCATTGAAACGCATCTTTGATTTGAGGATTATTTTATTACGTTGTTGTTACTTATGCAACTTGCCATATACCAGTAAATCTACTAAGGGAAATCGTAGCGAATATTTAAGGCAGAGGGTGCGTTTCTTGTTTTACAGTGGCGCCATCTATAGCTAAGAATACGATTTCAGCCACATACACGTTACAGTCCGTTTTACAGTGAGAACCCTTTCATACTTCATTCATGCATCTACAAATCCTAATTTTGACCTGAACTAAAAAAAAAAAAAAAAATCAATTCAGTACTCTACTTTACATTTGTTAAAATGCTGGCTTCTGAAAGTTTAAATTTTACTGAACTTAAAACTGCTTGTAGACACAAGATTTACAAATTTATAAAATTTCTAAAAGATGGCAGCACAATACAAATAAATATCTTATAGAATGTATGAAAATCATGATGTTTTTCACCCAAACCGCTCTTCTGAAACGTAGCTTATCATTATATCGCTTATCAACAATCTAATTTACATTCAATTTCCATATTCAGTCCTTTTTAAATAATTCAAAAATAAAAGCATCCGCCAACTTCAAATATGATAAAATTTAAGTTGACACATAGACAAAATGCATAAAATATATATAACAGCTGATAATTACGCGGTGTTGTTTTTTAAGGGCTGCTGATATTTAAAAACAAAACATTGTGCTTTAAATTGACAATTCAACTGTTACATTCGAACCACTAGGAAACATTTTCCCTAAAAAATGACTGCAAAACATAATTAATAATTTTTAGGCTTCCAACACATAAAATCAGTCTTATATTTTTGAAAATGATATTTTCAACATTATTCTATAGTATTTACACATTATTAATCCATAGTAATGTGTAAAATTCACATCAATTTATATACCCTATGGTTAATTTTTACAATTATGATTAAAATTATTTTTACAAATGTAAATATATTCACAATTATCTAATGAATAATTATAGTTAACAACCATTACTTTGATATTAAACAGTAAAATTGCTTATAAGATTTTGCTATTTCATGTACCAATAATAACATTTTATTTGCAAACTTACTTAAAACTTTATTAGTTTGCAAATAAAATCTTATTTTTGCAAATGAGATATTTCGTGAGAAATATTTATATTTTCATTTGTATGATTTGATAAAATTTTCATAAATAAAATACTTATTTTAATTGCTGGGAACGCAACATTAGGACTTACATTTTTATGCATTTTCACCTCACTTTATGAAATTGTTGAAAATTGAATTATTGAAAATTGAAAAGTTAATAAGCCTATTTTATTAAGTTTATAAACCAAGTCACTTAATCAGTCAGAGATGTGAAGAAGCGTAACTTTGTATAAAGCATGGCAATAATTTTATAATCTTTTATAACTAAACAGTGCCAAGCTTTTGTCTAAATTAGCAGTTGTGTAAAAATAATTGGTCTTATCTTGTAGCTTCCCTAATGCATAAAAAGTGATATAATGTGTGAATTTCGATATAAGCAGGAAAATAATTGAGAGAATTAAAAACTAAACTATTCAATAACGTTCATCAAAAAATGAGTACTCGGACATGAAAAATAATCTAAAAAAAGATTGCAATGTATAAATTTAATTAATATTAAAATTAATTAATTTAATGTTAAATTAGCAATTGTGTAAAAATAATTGATCTCATCTTGTAGCTTCCCTAATGCATAAAAAGGGATATAATGTGTGAATTTCGATATAAGCAGGAAAATAATTGAGAGAGTTAAAAACTAAACTATTCAATAACGTTTATCAAAATATGAGTACTCGGACATGAAAAATAATCTGAAAAAAGATTGCAATGTATAAATTTAATTAATATTAAAATTAATTAATTTAAAGGAAGTCCCAGAAAAGTTTTTATTTCTCATTATATTAAAAATTTGTAAGAGTAGATACAAACTCTAAAAGAAAAGTTGGTAATTTTGATTTTATGGCGCTGTTTAATTATAAATAATATAGATTATAATTATAATAAATTTATTAAATTTAAATTATAAAATTAATTGCTACTTTTGTCAATGCAGAAATGGTGAACAAAAGACTGCTTTGCAATTAAAAAATCACCTTAAGCGACAAAAAATTTTCAAATTGAGACTTTTATAGATTTGGCATCTTTGCATAGTGGGGCAGCATCCAAGGTTTCGTGGCCAAAATTAGTGTTTCGATAAAATTTGTTTCAAAATTCGTATTTAGGGGTTTTTATGTGCAGGTAAATTGAATTCATAGTTAAAATTTTGAAATACACTAAACATCCCCCCCCCCCAAAAAAAAAACAAAAACAAAAAGGCAGCTGAAATATGGCGAGCAAAAATAAAAAAATATTATAGTACGTTTAAATAATTAAATATAACAATGAAAATATAATAATTTTCGTAATTTTATGCTAAAAATGAAAAGCAAATTATATTTCCGAAGTAATATTATAAAATAACGCGAAAGCATGAAAAAAAATCATAATTTTTGTTTTTCGGTATATTTATTTCACCTTTGCAATACGGGCAAAATGGGACAGGTTTTTTCGAAAGAAGAAACATCAAAGAAGACAACAACAAAAAAGTTTAGCTAATTACCTCGTGGAACTTTTTGGAACTAATTTTCGAAAGTTATTCAAACATTGTAAAATGTCAAATGATAAGATATAAACTATAAGTTTGTCAAGAGTATTAACTAATCCAACAAATTGAAAAGTTGTACTGTAATTTAACACTAATTACTCTGATAAAAATGTAACAGTAAGGTGAAATTCCTATATACATTTCTGAAATAAAAATTTAAAAGTTGCATTTAAATTAATATTTTAAATATAATTTTCATTAAATTATACTCTCGTCGGTCCAAAAAGTAAATTATAATGTTTGGAATGATTATGAATACTTAATTTGGAATATATTAAAACTGCCTACACATATTTTAGTGGAAAAATTAATATTTTACTTTTGGCCAAAGATCATAGTTTTCTGGCTCACAGTGCTTTGTATGGCATTATTTTCAAAAATAAATTTTATTTTATCAGTTTTTGACATTCGATTTCAGAGTTCATATCATTCGCAATAGAAGGAAAATAGTTGTACCACTTTTCTCAGAATCTACCGTGAAGCACTTACGTTATTTTTACAATTGCAGGGAGATGAGACCTGTTAAACGAGTTAAGGTATTCAAAGCTAATAAATAAATCCTCAATAATTTGAATATTAATTCTAAAATTTAACTTTATGTTTTACTTTATTTTTATGAAGGTCATGTGTTTTATATTCCAAACACGGATTTCTATTTTTTTTAATTATTGTTGAAGTTCGAAACTTTTGAGACCTATTTCATTTTGCATGTTTTACGCATTATCTTTCTTGTTCAAGGTCTCGAAAGAAAGTTACTTTTTCAAGGCCAAAATATCATGTGTGTCGGTGTTTTGTTTTTGGCAAGAATATTATTTTAAATACTGCATAAGAAGATTGTTTTATGAATTTGAATTGTGTTAAATTTTGAAAAGCTTTATAGTCTAAAATAATTTATTAACCATAAATTAAAAAAATTTTTCCGTTCAGATATTTAGTTTTTATTCCTTAAAAGGTTCACGGAGGCGATCGAAAGAGAAAATTATATTATGAAGGACATTCAAGTTGACATTATGTTCTTTAACGTAGTTATCATCTTATGTGTTTCTCCTTAAATTAATGAAATTAAGAGAGCAATTTAGAGCTAAGTGTTTAAAGCTTTACATTAATTAAAAACACATTTATCTTATTATCTAATTTCTGTTAAATTAATGTTAGTTATTAATAACTATATACAATAAACAACGTTTTAAGCTACTTTACAATTCACAAATTTCGGACAAGAAGTAATTTAATCAAGACAAAATATGTCATTAATAATTAGATATTACAATAAGTTTTTAAAATGCTTAGGGAACACTGCTAAACCATTTATTACTAACAAGCTAACGACAGCCTATTTGCACCACTTTTTTTCTCGCTAAAATTGATGAATTTTGATAATTAAAATTATTAATGTTGAAAAAAATTAATTAGAATATAACACTTTTACTTTTTTTAAAAATAATTATCAAATATAAATTAATAATCACAATTTTAGTTGCAGTAGCTCAAAAGACCTTCTAATGAGGTGAACAAAAACCTCCTAAAAGAAAGAAGGCCTCAGCACGGAGCAATTTAGTAATCCGATGTAACGAACATAAACTGCGCAGTGGATGAAAAATAAGAGAGATGTCACTACATTCGGGTTACTAAAGAGCGCTTTGGTCTTAAATACGAACGATGTCATTGCGTTTGGACTACTAAAGGATCAAATTTCTCGTTTATGGTAACCCGTGCTGAAGCCTTCTCTCTTCTAGAAGGTATTGAGTGAGCCAGGTTCCAGTCGCACCGATGGCTGATCGATAGGAATTCCGCTAGCACCGATCACAATGCTGACGTAAAATACATATAGTAAAAGCCGGATCATGATTTAGAATCCCGTTGCCGTAGGGCTAACCATGGGAGGTTTTTGTGGTTTTCTTCTCCATGTGACGCAAATGCTGATTAGTTCCAGCAAAAAGTCGTCCACGGTGGCTGGTTTGCTCCAATGTGGATGATGGAGTACCTTTGTCTTCTGAATAGGGTTCAAAATCACATGGTTATGGTGTGTCATATTTATAGTCGTAAACCATATAAAAAGGCTTGCTATTCAACACCGGTTATGAAATAAAAAACCTAAAAATTTTTAAAATCTGATTCCGATTAAAAAATGTAATCATTTTTCATAGGTTTTACAGATGAATGGGGAGTAAAGTTAGAAGTAGTTTGAGAACGTAAACTAAAATTACTGTCCTTAGTATAACGATTCTTTATAAGAACAATAGAAATGTAAAAATATAGTTTTCCTTATTTTGGAAAGCAATAAAATTCAGGTAACTAAAATATAGCTTTTGATAAAGTTTTTAATTGCAAAGGAAGAAAATTTACCCTGTAAGAATGTTATTAATTATTAAATACAGTTATTTAATAAAATACTAATTCGAAAAATTTCTTACCAGGAACAAATCCTAAGATTTAATAATTGGAATTTGGTTTAATACCTTTAAAAGTGATTCACTAGTTGTGAGTGTAAATAAAAATAATTTTAAATAAACTGAATAAAGGGAATTCAATTTTTTGAAGCAACTTGAAATGTCCATCATAAAGATTTGATTTCATCTTCTATAACTAGCAAATATTAAAAATATTTTTAAAAGTACAATAGTTTTGAATATAAAGAAAAATATTTATTTGAAAAAAATAAATTTGTGAACGATTCTTTCATTTAGCATTTTTTAAAATTTCTGTGTACGTTAATTCAATAAAAATCATTTTAAATAAATTTCATAAAGAGAGCGAATCAAATTTTTTAAACATTTTTACATTTGATTTCAACTTCTAAAAATAGTAAATAACTATATAATTCTCGATTCACCATTATAATCTTTAATTTTTTATTTTATTTTACTGCAGATATTATTTTTCAAAAGTCATTAAAATTCAGGAACATCATATCGGATAGTTGTTGTTGTTGTTAATTTACGTCGTACTAGAGCTGCACAATGGGCTATTGGCGACGTCATATCGGATAGAATAGATAAGATATTATAATCGATGTGAACAATGTGTTAATGATCCCCAGTTCATCATTATAAATTTAGGCAATTTCAGAATTGTAAAGTTTATAATGAAAATCCTGCTAAAAGAAAAAAAAAAAATCCCGAAAACACGGAATTCCGTAGGTACATACGTAAGAAAATAGTATGTCTTAATTACGTTAATTATTTGGCGATGTGCTAGATACCGAGAAAAAATTATTTTTCTTAATAAAATTTGGAGCATAATAATACCGTAGTTAGCTTGTATTTTCGATTTTTTTTAAAATAATAATGCCCGTATATTAAAAATTTACGAAAAATTGAAAATAATGTGGAACTATCTTTACTGTAGCCATTTTTTAATATTATGGGGGTACGAATTATCGAGCATTTACGACTTAATAAAAAGATTTAATGATTAAAACGTTAAAAATCAACAAGTCTTAGAATAGTTATCATAAAAAATAACATAAAAATACTTACTTAAAACGTTAACTTTCATAGTCGCTTCAAACTACATTTATTTATTGCTTTATTGAAATTATATACAATTGCAGGCTTGTGTGCTCAATTTAGGCTTATAAACCTTTGTCAAGTCGAATGACAGATAGAACAATTCAGAGAAGGACATCAAGAAGAATACATTCAGAGTTCGGTGGGATTCGAATCCGCCACCTTCACACTTTACACAGCGTTTGGCGAGCGATAACGCTCGTTCCGGGAGGCTCATATATTCATTTATCTGTACAAGCATGCATACAAGTTTGTGCGCTCATTTACATAAATGAGCCTTATAAGCTTTTGTCAAGGAGAAGTTGTTGTTGTAGTTCATTAACGTTGCACTAGAGCTGCTGTTGTTGTTGTTACTTTACGTCGCACTAGAGCTGCACAATGAACTATTGGCGACGGTCTGGGAAACATCCCTGAGGATGATCCGAAGACAAGCCATCCCAATTTTGATCCTCTGCAGAGGGGATGGCCCCCCTGCTTTGGTTGCCCAACGACCTGCACTCGAAGTCGAGCACTTTACGGTAGAACAGTTTAACGAGGACCCATACCGCACACCCTCGGCCTCTACGCAGACTGATCGAAATGGTCACACACTGACAGCAGCCAGTGAAGCTTGACTTCGGTGATCTGCTGGGAACCGTGCCTTAACGATCAGTCCACTGCGGGACAGTGCGAAGATGCATACCCTGGTAAGGGTGGGTTTCGAGCCCGCTACCTCCAAGCTGCAGAATGTTTGGCGGGCTGCACCATTCGGTTAGGGAGGCCCCGTAAGCTAAGTGAGTGGTCTTTATACCGGTTTACATTTGATTTAAATTTTCGATTGCTCATTTCTTTTACGTTTTCTAACACTTGAAATATCAAATTTTACCTGAACCTATAATGACGAAACAGTTTGAATAGTTTTAGAAGCTCAATCTTATTCTCAGCCATAATTAGCTGATTGTGACCAGTTACGTGCACTTTATGAACTAAATGAAACGTAACTTGGTTAAAGTTTCTTGCTTATCAAAGTCCCGCAGTGGACTGATCGTTAAGACACGGTTCTCATCAGATCACAGAAGTCAAGCATAAGTGGCTGCGGTCAGTGTGCGGCTGGGTGACCCACTTGGATCAGTCTGCGTAGGGGCCGAGGGTGTGCGGTATTGGTCCTCGTTAAACTGTGCTACCGTAAAGTGCTCGACTTCGCGTGCAGGTCGTTGGGCTATCGAAGCGGGGGTGCCATCCCCTCTGCAGAGGATCAAAATTGTGATGGCATGTCTTCGGATCATCCTCCGGGATGTTTCCCGGACCGTCGCCAATAGCCCATTGTGCAGCTCTAGTGCGACGTAAATCAACAACAACAACAACAACTTGCTTATCAAAATTTATGTAAAACCTTAACACTCTCTGTAAGAAAATTAAAATTTTAATTTGAACTCTGTAATTTAGCGAAACGTTAATAAAATCACATGAATGTTAAAATTGTATTAATTTTTAATAACTTATTAATTATTCTTCATGTCACACTTTAAAATTTTCCTTTATAAAATCTACATATTTTCTTCACATTTCTTTTATGAAATGTGCTAATCTTCTATACCTTTCCGTTAAAAAACCTTACATTCTTTGAAATAAAAGAATTATGGTAATTTTATCAATCAGGAGTTGGCTTGAATTATGCCAAATAACTCTAAATATAACTATCTTTATTTTGAAGGGATGAACTTACTTCTAAAGGCTTGATTCGCTTAGTCTGATGACATAAAGTTAATGGGAAGGGCATAAGTAAGGAACCTTACTGAAAAAATTATACCTGAAAAAAATTGTTGTTTGTGGTAGTTTTTGACTATCAGGAGTTAATCTCAACAATAATCTCAACTGTATTATTCCAAATAATACTGAACTTGATTAATCTTTATTTTGCCTGGATGAACTTCTAAAAACATATTTTATTTAATCTGATAACATAAAGCCATCGGAAAGGGTAACAAATAATACAATTAAAAAAAAGGGAATTGTTTTAGCTTAATTAAATGAGACGGTATATGTCGTTCAGTTTTGTCCATGATTTCTTAGTGTTGATTATTACTAATTTATTGATCATTTACTTTTTTCTCCCGTACGAAAAACGAGTATTCAGCTAGTCCAGAATAAACTCGGACTTATGTTGTTGTTGTCGTTGGCCATTAAGACAAGGGGTACGGTTGTTCTTGTTTTCCAGTGGCGCCATCTATAGCCAAGAATTCGACTTCTTGCCCACCCATTTACAGGACGGACCCATTCATTTATCCAAAGATCATGATTTTTATCTAAACCAGAGAACGATTACTCTCCAATTCAGTTCCCCATAGGTATAATTTGTTATGGAAACATGGAGGACTTTGCAACCCGACAGATTTAACGCGCACTTCTCATATTATACTACACGAGGATAGTTCGGCAGCCTGGCTTCGAACACCAGTTCTCACGAACGTGAGTCCAGCGCCCTGTCAACCAGGCTATCCCGGTGTCACTGAACATATCTTTCAAATAATTATTTTTTACAAGTCATGTTTTTATACAATAATCCATAGCGTCATGTTAGTTATTATACAACAATCACATGTCAAGTTGGCATACAATATTATGTTATTATACATTAATATGCAGCGATCCATACAACAATTTACGTCCCTATACAACAATCTATTTATATTTCAACTGCAATTTTGCAATTGAAATATTGATAAATATCCTTTTTAATGTCTGTTTGACGGCACAACTCACAATATTTCAATTGCAAATTTTCAAGTAAATAAATGTCTCGATTAACTTCTGCTTAGTATCACAACTTTGATGTACAGATTATAATGTACAGTTTGTTCAATTTTTATTTCACTTTGATTGATTTTCTTTTAGAACTTTCAAAAGACAATGTTTTTTTAAAAGTTTTCATTTTGTATACAGACAATGATAAGGAACTATTTTGGATTTCACTGAATTGTTCTCATTGTATCATTCTTTTTCCGGGAAGACTTCATCAGTTTTTCTGAAAAATATAAAGAAAAAATGGTTATGAAACACCAACATTAACACGATTAAAATCTTACAATTTAACTTATGTCTAAAGCAGCGGTTCCCACGAATACGGAACACTAAATAATCAACCTTCTTTTGACGAAACCCGACTAAAGTTTATTGTTGTTATTGTCAACGTTATAACTTATAGAAGACTATTTTTAAAATATTAGAGGAATAGGAAAGTAATGTCGTTTCGGAGCATTAAATATTCGTTAGTTTTAAAAACCCATTCATTTTTTTGATCCGTCATTGAAAGGTTGCTGCTAACGAGGGTGAATACACTTTTGATTAAAAATAAAATCTTGATAACGAATATCAAATGCACCGAAACGGCATTACTTTCCGGTCCCCCTAATATTTAAGTAGAAGAATGCTGCAGACTTTTCGTTGTCTTATCCCTAATAATTTCAATTTAGGTTTTATGCCCTACTGTTAAATTCGTAGTCCTTGTGCTATATCTAGTCTAGTTATGAATTGGTTTTTGGTGTATATACATAAACTGAAGATGAATAAATAATCCGAATTATGGTTTACTTCGAATTGAGAACTTAAAAGAACTGCTATAAATGTTGAAAATAGTTTTTAGGAAAATATATTTCTTTTTTAAGAAAATAAGTTATTTTTATTTTAATAAACAACACAGTTAAAATTTTTTATATATGCTTGCTCTTTTTATTATTTGTTCAATATATTTTTACTAGAAATATTATAGTTCCTTTTGAAAAATGCCATTTCTATTTAATAGGTCTTTTACTTAATTTCTCAAAGGCAGACTTAAGAATAAATAAGTTATGAATTATAAGTTGGATCTAAATATATTCGGAGGTTTCAAAATCTCTCACTGGTTAAAAAAAGAGTACTAACTCGCGGAACCACTTTAAATCTTCCGTGGAATCCTAGGGTTCCACGGAACACTAGTTGGGAACTGCTGCTATAAAGCATAACATTTCTTTACAGAAACATCAAAAATGCATATGAAACATTTTTAATCATAGCCATCGGAGCCGTGGTGGCTCAGGAAATAGAGCATTTGCCTTTAAATGAGGTCACCAGGGTTCGAATACCAGCGATGACTAGTCGAAACGAATTCCACACGTTACTCGCACCGACCAAAGTGCTGACATAAAACATCCTCTGTGGTAAACGGATCATGGGTTAGAGTTCCCTTGCCGTCAGGCTAACTGTGGATGGTTTTCATGGTTTTCTTCTCCATGTTACGCAAATGCGGGTTAATTCAATAAAAAAATTCTTCCTCAAAGGCAAATTTCTCCCAATACTCGATCCAGGATTTCTTTTGTCTTCTGGAATGGGTTCAAAATAGCAAGGCTATGGAGTTGAACATTTTTAGTCGTAAATTCAAAAAGTGGTTCAGCTGTTCAACGACGGTTATAAAATCAAATATCATACCCATTGTGCAGGAGAGACAAACGCTCGAGGGCTTCGCATTCCTAGAACTGTAGGGGACACTGCGCCGGTGTTATTCGTAACATATTTTAATGATAATAAAAATTTCTCTTCATGTTAAAAAAAATGCAAAGGCTGTTTCGGGTAATCAGCTTTAAGTTACATTTTAGTTTGTTGTACAAAAAACTATAAAACTTTGAAACTTGAAATTACACAGATATGTAAAAAGTACAGGGAGCACACCTAGTACAGGGAGCACACTGAATAATTTGTTCGAGAATTACTAACTGTAAAGCTTGTAGGAAAAATTGGTAATCTTCCATTTCATTATAATTAAGATGTTAACAAAATATTCTTACTAATGTACATCTATATTTGTATTATTTGAAAATAAAATATTCTGTGTGTTTGTGGAAAATAGTGATGTTTAAGGGGGGGGGGGTAGCATAACTGAATGCGACCCAATAATGGGGTTTGGCTGGTGGAGTCTCCTAACCTATTTTAAAATTTATAATATCTTTTTAGTTTTGAAAGTTCAGAAATATAGCTTACTGTATAATCACACAGATGAAATAGGAAAGGAGGTAATCTCCAAATTAATAGCTGAAGGGTCTAGAGAAGCCTCACAAAAAACTTCATATAAATCAAAATAATGAAATGGAAAATAAAATATATCTAAATACTCTTAGACTATTATTTAAACGCTGTTCTTAAACGCAAAACTCATTGCGTCTAATGATTGGATCTTCACTTTCTAGGACTCAACCTTTATGGCTCGAGTGGGTGGTCACAAATATACTAATTAATTAGTGCAGAAGATATTAAGTTAATAAAATCAGACACAAGAACTTATTTTCCCTGAATAAATATACCTTTTTTTCAAGGGATACAGATTCCTGAACCCAAAATATAGGGGGTAGCCGTAATCTGGTAGATATGATCCCAAAAATTCAGGCAGTAGAGTTTTTCAAAGTTTGGACCCCTTAATGTGAGTCTTATTTTTTGCATATTTCACCATATCTCCGGAAATTTTTAAGTAAATTGAAATTTTCTTTGCATACAATTATAAAATTCGTTTAGCCAAAGAAAATTCTCCTCAAACAAATTTTAGTGAGTTTTTGTTATTATTTTATTTAATAATAATCGAAACTTTTTTTGAATAGTAAGGTATGCAATTTTTTACATCATTTCAAAGAATGTGTTTTTACTTGACAAAATACAAAATTTGAGCAAACTCGGTCGAATAGTTCCTGAAAAATTGAAATACGTCTTTTTCAAAATGTGATTTTTCAGAAACAATTCTTCCGATTTCGCTCATGTATTATGCCATTTAAAATTGCATTCTTTAAAATGATGTAAAAAACTGTTTACATTACATTTCAAAAGTTTTTCGACTATTATTAAATAAAGTAATAAAAATAAATATATACCTAAAGTTATATTTTGCATGGAATTATCTTTGCATAAGCGAATTTTATAATTGTGTGCGAAAATTTTACAATTTGCTCAAAACTTTCTGGAAGCGTGATGAAATATGCAAAAAGTAAAATTAACAATAAGGGGTAAAAACTATAGATAGCTCTATATTGGGACTATATTTCCTAGATTGCGATTACTCCCAATATTTTCAGGGTCAGAAATCCGTTTCCATTAAGAAAGGTATATTTATTCGGAGAATGAATAAGCAAATAAATAAAACTATATCAGCAAAAAAGTAAATAAAAAATATGACTACATGCACAGTAATTTTTTTTACCGTAACAGTAAAAGGGGGCGAATGTACTGAAATGTTTTTACAGTGTGCAATGTTTTCTTTAAAACTATCAAAATTATTAGGATATTTTGATTTATTAAACTTTATTTGAATCCTCGGGCCGAACAAGGTTGACTCAGCCTTTCATCCCTTCAGTGGGTCGATAAATGAGTACCAAGCATGCTTGGGAACTAAACACTGGGGGTTCCGCGTTTGGCTGACCACCTGACCGGAACATCTACTCCTGCACCCCAGAGCCCAAGGTCAAGAAAACTGAGATGGGCACAGTAGGCCTTGGCCCTCTATGGGCTATCCTGTCGCTGAGTTTAGTTTTTAAACTTTATTTAAATAAGTTAAATACTACAAACATTCACTTTTATTTTACCTTTTACTAAATTTCGTAGTACATCTTGATGCCATTTGCTGAGAGTCACTTTTGCTTTGAAACTTCGTTTTTTCGAGGTTGCTTTAGAATCAGTTGCATTTTCATCATTTATAGGTTGAAGTTGATTGGCTGAAATATCAGTTGAGTTATCTTTTACCCTTTCTGATTCAGTATCGTCCTCTATATAGAAAGTATCAGTCTCAGAACTATTTCCTCTCTCCGGGATGAACGTTCTTGACAAAAATGTTGAAAGCGGACTTTGTATAACTTGTAGTGGCTCACTTGCAATTACTAAAAGGAAACATTTAGTATTTATTACAAAAAACAAATTTAATACGTAAATAGATATAGTTCATTCACCGTAAGAAGATGATTGATCTTCAGAGAGTTCATTTCAACGAGGGGAAGTTATGATGCTAAATTGTCGTTCTTGCTTTTCCCCGTCTTCCCAAATCTTCCTTTAATGCGTGACAACTTAATCCTGCTTTAATTTATAGACTCGTATCATGATTCGGCCTTCAATCGCCTTCTTACGGTTGCTGCACTGTAAATAGTGACAAGCAAGCAAATATAACTGAAGTTACCTATTATATTTGTAAAAATCAGGTAGGTAGATACTTTATTTACGTCACACTAGAATTGCACTACTGTTTTTCGGCGACGGTCTGGGAAACATCCCAAAGGATGATCCGAAGACATGACATCGAAATTTCGATCTTTAGCAGAGGGGATGGCTCCCCTGCTTTGGTAGCCCTACCACCTGCGTGTGGAGTTCAGCACTTTATGGTAGAACAGTTTAACGAGGACCGATACCGCGCACCCTTGATCCCTACTAGATGATCAAAGTGGTCACCCACCCGCCTACTGATCGCAGCCAGTGATGCTTGACTTCAGTGTTCTACTGGGAGCCGTGTCTTCATGATCAGTCCACTGTAGGACTGAAAAAATCGGAATCATTTATAGTTTAATATGAAACATTGGCTACTGTTAAATCATTTTTTAAAATGAATTTTCAAGCACCTTTTTTTAAAGGATACAAAAGAAAAATTTCTTTAAACGACTTCTAGGACTGGGATTTTTAGGACTGGATCACAAAACTAAAACTTATTTTAACTAATTTCATTTCATTCTTCATCATATATATATATATATATATATANTCGAAAAGTCCTCCATGACGGCAGATTTCTCCCAATACTTGATCCAGGAGTTCCCTTGTCTTCTGGATTAAGTTCAAAATTACAAGGCTATGGAGTTGAAGATTAGTAGCCGTAAGCCCTAAATGTTTAACGACGATTATAAAATCAAGGGATGTGAGGGCTGTTGAACAGTATACTAAAAAAACTAATATTTTTTTTAAAGGTAAAATGCCACTGCCAGTATACATTGGTCCAGTATACGCAAGGCTGATTCTTTTTTAAGGTCAAGTGCCTTTGCTCTTGACATTAATTATACTGACCGTTGAGGTGAAGGGTTGTCTTTGTGGTCCCGAATAAGCTCACTGCTGTTTGTCTCCCTTTTACGAAGCAGTATCATATTCTCAAAGTACAAGAAAAGTACAATTCTGATATGTGTTGTATTTTTTAAATTTTAATGTAAATAATTTTCCTTGCATCTAAACTTAGTAATATCCAAGTATGAGTTTCTGTCTGTATCCTCAAAACAATGAGAATAAACTTATTCCTCTATTTTTTATTTTTATTTTTTGACTAAACATTTCCCCAAATGTTTCTTTAGAAGTTTAAGTTGCTATGAAACTTTAAAGTTTCTCTAGTTGAACAAACTTTTTTTATACTTTAATGTTTTACAAAGTAGGTAAAAGAGTAATTTTGTTATATATATATATATATATATGAAGTCTGAAATTAAATTATTTAAAATCAGTTTTAGTTTTGTGATGCCAGCAATGCAACGTTCCTCATGTTCTGAAGAAATAGAGGAAATATTGTAGTGCTACCTCTGGGATTCGAACCCCTGTTTATTCGGTCATGAGTTTGACAGATCAGGCTTCTCGACTTAAGTATGTACCTAGCTGCAAGGAACTAAGTGGTTTCATAAAGTGTATTAAATTCGCGGATAAAATTCTAGTTGCTTAACCGCATATTAAGTGAAAACAGCTAATAAATAATTTTTCTCACAGTTGACAGTTTGAATACCATCTTCTTTATAGTTATTTGACTATTTTTGTTCAATATGGTTATAAAAAACAAAATTAAGCAAATTGCTACTTAACTATTTTTTTCCGAGAAACTTTGAACAGTGTATTGCCTTTGAGTAAGAAGCTACAATTTTTTCCCCGAATTATAAGAAGATATTTATCTATTACCGAATAATAATAATCATTAACTTCAAATTCATAACAAAATCATTGTTTATTGGTAACAAATTGAACATTCATTACCTATTGATTTTTCGATGACTAATAATTGTCTATCCGGTGTTCTTTGGGTATGTAGAAAAATAACCATCATGGCTATGAAAAGTAATGATCTGAAAACGAAAAAATCTCCTTGCAGAATATTTGTTTAAAAAACTTTTACGTTCATAAACTATTTATAAAATATTATGTAAAAAAATTTAAACAAAAGAGACACAAAAAACTGTGTCAAAAGTTTATTTAATACGTAAGGAGTACTATGTTTTTTTACATTTAGAATTTAAAGGGAAAAAAAAAACATGCTAATTTTTAAACACTGCTTGGAGAGCTTTATCTTAGGAAAAAATATCTTAACTATAAGAATAGTTTTTGGAGTTTAGTTATTACTCAATAAATTATAATTCATACAACGGATCGAAAGTTTTTTTCAATATAAACATGTTTATTTTAATAATATAGGGGAAATTTCGTGGTCCTAAAATGTTCATTTTCCCAGAAGCCGCGCAAAAGGCGAATATTTAAAGAGTAGTTCCTAACCTTTTTAGATAACTGATCCACTTTTCGAGTCAAAAAACTTTCAATACTAAAAACGATAATACTATTAATAATGAGTAAATAATGAAAAAGACTTTGTCTCATTTTAAGTCTCGTTTAAAAGATGTTGGAAATATACCTTTCGACCATTGTTAGAAACACTTTTTATTCTTCTTAAATTAAAATAATAATGTGAATTTAAATAACTCATATGTAAAAGCTTTAAATTGTTTGCATGAAAATAAATTCCTCATATCACTTCGAAGTTTAAATTAAATATTTAATTAAATGTTATTTTTCTTATATGTTATAAAAATATGAAATAATTGATATCGTTAATGTACATAATCAGGATATAATATGGCTATAATATATATATTTAGTACAGCTATTACTAAATAAAACATATTTTAAAATCTAATGAGAGAATTAAGATAACAACATGATATAAGGAAATAGTAATATTTTATAGTATCCCCTTGATTTCTTAAACAAAAACACATAAAGTAATTTGAAAGTATATGAATTTTTTTTAATAAAACGAGTTACAAGGGAAAAAAAAAGTAAGCAATTTAAAAACTTTTTCAATTTTTTTAAAAAGCAATTTATTAACATAACTAATTTAATTATTTTAAAAAGATACCGATTTCTATTGCGAACAAAAATAATTCTAAGCCATCAAACCAAAATACTAAACAATTTTAATGTGCACTTAATATTAATTTTACCTTTAATTTGCTAAAGACCCTGTTCGACAACAGGCCCTAACAAATGCCCTTAACTTTCTTAGCACCCCTTAAACATTTTCACCACCCTCTGGGGGGATTTCACCTACGTTGGAAAAACTACACGGGGAAAAATATTCTGATTAAATTACCGTACGATATAATAAGGACATTTCTGAAGAAAACCACAACATAATTCTGCTTAATAAAACCAAAATATACCGTGTATAAACCATTCATTTGGTAATTTTTCCACTAATAAGGTAACGGTTTACCGGAAAATCTAGTTTTTTTAAAATTATAGTTTTCATTACCACACATTTAGTGAAAAATACAAAACTGAAAAGCAATTCATCCGAATAAACGGTTTTTTATCTCATTCTCTAAGGTTTCATGATAAAATTACCAAAGTTTACCTCATTTACCAAATTTTATCACACATTATAAAACCATATTTTATAGTAAATTTTATCAAAATCATTGCCGAAACGCTTCGGTAAAAATTGCAGAGCTTTTATTGTTTCCATGGAGCCAGAATTACGGTAAACTTAAAATTTTCTGGTAGTTTGGCTCATAATTTGTTTTCTCTGTGTAGTATTTAAAAGAGTCCCACAAACTTAATGCACTGCTCAACACTTAATTTTCTGTCAGTTTGCATGAAACTATAATAAAGAAAATGTTTTTCCGAAATTGCATAACATGTATTTTTTTTTGAAAAATTATAATGACTTACCCTAATAAGGCCCCAAATGATAACGATTTTCCAAACTTTTTTGCTGGTATTGTTTTGTGACATCCAAATTCCATTCTACTAAAAATTTCAGCAATCGTTCTTTAAGAAATCAACTTATTTTCGCAGCACGATTTTCTAAATACCTTTAGAACCTAAGAAAACTTTTCACTGTTAGATGACGTAACAGAAAATGGAGTACTAAACTGGCAGAGAGAGAAAACAAAAAGTTGAATTTGTTATCTTAATTTTATACAACAGACTGACCAAGTAATTGCGTCCTTGATATTCTTGCGCTGCGTTTAAAGTTGATACTTTTTTTTTTGAACTTTGAAAATATATTACGGAATGATATAACTCTAATAATTAATGTGATTAAGAATGCGTTTTTTAAAATCCAAGTAAAAAATAATTTGAAATGAAATATTTCTTTTAAGGAACTGAAAATGTTTACTTTTTTAATATTATGATCTTTTTTCATGATACGATTACAAACGAACATCAGCTAATCATAAAATATCAATGATTACAAAACAACATTAACAATAGAAGTGTGTTAGAGGAAATTAGGTTAAATAATGTCTATATTAATTATATATATAATAATGATATTAATTTCCTCTAGCAATATAATAATATTGTTAGATGAAATTAGGTTAAAAATATGTCAATATTATTAAAATGTCAATATCAATTAGACAAATATTTTGTTCAATTATTCTGCAAAATAAATAGGAATATTTTTTAGCGTTATTCCACATAATAACGTTAATGCTAATATATTGTTCGATAAAATTAGGTCAATTATACAAAGTAATATGAATTAAACTAAATGTTCGATTAAAATAATGTTTTACAAAAAATAGGAATACTTTCATAAATTTTTGCACAAAATAACGTTAATAATAGAATAGTGTTAAATAAAATTAGGTCAAATTTACAAACCGATATTAATTAGAACAAATGTTCTTATAAATTATTCTGAAGAATAAACGGTTCATAAATTGTTGATTTCTTTCATAAATTGTCGCACAAAATGACGTTAAAGAAGGAATACTGTTAGATAAAATTAAGGTAAATTTACAAAGCAATATGAATTAGACCATATTTTTATAAATTATTCGGAAAATAAACAAAGAATAATTTCATAAATTATTCCACTAAAAAACATTAATAATGTAGTATTTCTAGATTAAATTAATGCAAATCTATAGACTAGTATTGATTAGACCAAATAATTTAATAAATTATTCTGAAAAATGAAATAGCAATACTTTCGTAAATTATTCTGAAGAATGATCAGGAATATTTTTATAAATCGAGAAAATATTCATATTCTTTTAAAGTACATAGCAAGCGATAATAATTAAAAATGTGTATAAAAAGTCGTGAAAATTTTTTCTCAACAAATTGAAAATTACAAGGAAATCAAAAGGTTTTCAGAAATTGTTAATGGATTAGGTTGAATTTTAAGCAAAAATAATGTACAAAAATTATACTGTTAAAAACTATATGTAAAAGCACACAAAATAATTAAAATAATTTTCTCAAGTTAAAATGTTTTTTAAAAAATTGAGAATTTTATTTTACAATATCTTTACTATAACTCTTTCCATGTGAAACTTATTTTCAATAACATATTTGAAAAAAAGATCATTCATACATAATTATTACAAGGGGTGATCAAATGAAAAGGTACGAAACGACATGGTGGGTACAAATGTAGACTTTATTCAAAATATACACCATAGGCCTGAGCACAACGATCCCACTGATGGACAAGCCGCAGGATTCCTTGTTCCCTGAATTCTTGTGGCCGTGACGAGACCCAGTTCTTCACAGCATCCTTGAGTACGTCGTCCGAGTTGAAGAGCTTCCCTTTCAGGCGTTTCTTCAGTGGACCAAACACATGGAAATCGCAGGGTGACATGTCCGGACTGTAGAGCGGATGGTCCAACGTCTCCCACTTGGACTTGGCCAGTTCCATGTGTGTGACTCTGGAGACGTGTGGACGGGCGTTATAATGGAGCAGAACCACACCCTCCGTGAGCAGCCTCGGTCTTTTGTTCCTGATGGACCTGCGTAGGCATCAGAGTGTCTCACAGTACACATCGGAGTCGATGGTTTTTCTGTGCTCGAGGAAATCGGATAACACCTCGCTGCTCCTCAATCGTCGAATTTTGCAAAGCGAACGCCATCCTGTCCTCATACGGACTGTCGCATCATTTGGACGTCGCTTTTGATAAGAGCCTCTGCTCTTTCCTGCTCATGCGGGCACCCGCGCATGCTCCGATCTCAGTCAGAGAGTCTAATCGCATCCCGAGATGTCTTGCTACGTTTTCCCATAGCGGAATATGCAAATATTTAACTGTTACGTTTTTACGTATTTTCGTACCTTTTCATTTGATCACCCCTTGTAGTAATATAAAGGGAGTTAGTAAAAAAAGTAGCTAATTTTGACAGTCAAAATGATGAGACAAAATGTAGGGTAAACCAACCAGTGAAGGAACACTACCCAGTGAAGGAACATTTCATATCTATTGATTAAAAATAAGAATTTAAAAGTTTTTCTTCAGATTGATTGGTAACAATAACTTACTGCCAAACAATAGGAAGTCAACTAGCAATGTTTTGGATTACCTGGTCAAATAGACTTCTTTGGAAAAATTTTTGAATTTGTTATTTTCTCTGCAACACCTTCTTTCTTTGAAAAAATTATAAGGTGAGTGTTTGTATTTATATGTTTGAAGTGGAATTAATTGCACGTAATAGTTTTATTTTTCTCACTGTGAAAAAAGGAATTCAAAATATAGTTTTGCGTTTTATTTTTTTAAAAGCATCATAGCATTATAAAGTACAGAGATAAGGGGTACTTATTCTCTGGATCACCAAACGATGAAAAACCAGTGAAGGAACAAGTGTTCCTTTACTGTTTTTTTTTTCTAAGTTAATGAAAATGAAAGATAAACTTTAATTTTTTTGTACCTTTAGTGATGTTCCGCATCAAAAGTATGTTAAAAATACGAAAAACAATTTCTAACCAGTAAAGGAACAAGCATGTTCTTTTACTGGGCATAGATTACCCAGTGAATGAACAGTATGTGCTAATATGTTGACACTTTAATTTTCAATTCATGATTATAAAAAAAAGTTAACATTTTCCAAGTATTTATATGTTATAATTTCGAGAATAGGCTTGTTTTTAAATATTTGTATGGCTTGTAAATTCAAAAAGAGCATTAAAAAGTAACCAAAATTAAATGTTCCTTTACTGGGTGCTCAATTACTGGTAAGAGTTGTTCCTTCACTTGGTCTTCTTACTACTTGTTATTTGAACCTCCAAAACTTTAAAACAATATTATGTAAGTTCTTTAAATTTTTTTTACATAATTTGCAATTAGTAACAATTATGTTGACACTGTCATTTAACTAAAATTACGAATTTTGAAATTAATATGATTATTTAAATGGCTAGCGAAGCTTAAGTGTTCCTTCACTGGTTAGTTTACCCTATATGTTACTGTTAAAATGTGAAATCCGTTATTGCATAGAGTAGCTTGGTATTTCATGAAATAACTAGACAAGTCAGTTAAAGTATATAAATTATTGAATTCCACGGTTTAACTAAGAATTCTATAGAATAACGATTATTGGACTGTTAAAGTATGAAATACGGCACTTAAAAGCTCTTTGAACCGGTTTTAGCTGCTTTGCAATGACGTGTGTGTACACTTCATTCTGTTGCTTTAAGTTTAAGGGGTCACAGTACCCGTGCAACATTTTTTTCAAATAAAGGTATGATCATTCCTTTTGTGGATGCTTTACATGCTCATTTAACTTATAATCAATCATTTATCTTCAAAAAATAGTTAAATTGTTTAATTTTTTTAAGATTTAAAAAAAAACTGAAAAAATTCAAAATTTTTAAATCTTTACGGCTTTTGTATTTTAACATATTTTCAAACATTTTCGTTTCTTAGTGCTTACAATATTTATCTTAAAAATTTTGCTCATTCATTTATTGATTAGAACATTTTTTATAGATTTTTATGCAAAAAAGTCGAAAAAAAAGGTTAAAAATTCCTGTTAGATATATATAACATGCCGTAAAAGTTATAATACCTCATAAAATGTTTATTCCATGCACAGTTGAAATAACTGTATTATACTTTATCTTATAAGTATAACTTCATTATACTTGTAAAGCTTTATGTTAAATAGTAAAAATTCCTAAAGGATTTAATTAACATTAAAACACAAAATTATCATCTATGAGAAAAAACTCTTTAAAGTGGAATAATTGGAGTGAAGTGGCTGATCCAAGTTTTTGTTTTAGGGCTATCTGAAATCATACATAACTTTTTTAAAAATGTAGACAGAGCGATGATATTTTTTCTGTGCGTTTGAAATAGTTTGAAGTTTCATTATAAGTGACCCCTTAAGATGCAGAATTTAGACGGTGTATTTATAAATTATATATTTATATTGAATTATATCATTTGCTTTTGCTTATTATTTGTTAATTAATCATCCGCAAGAAAGATAAAATGCGTTTTTCGAGAGATTTTAGCTATTTATGATCAATTAATTCATATAATAACTTTGAAATTGTTTAATTTTCACTTTAATGGTCTATAATCAGTTCTTTAACAGAATAACTTTTTTTTTTATAATGGCGGGCACTTGGGGGTTGCCCCATTGGCCACAGAAATGCCAGAATTGCTACTCTATTCTCGTTACCCAGTGGGCACCTGTGGCGAAGCCACGGCGGTGGAGCAGCGTCGCCCGCGTCACACAACCACAAACCCGTTTATAGGGCGGATCACATTCACACAATCTCACACAAAGGAGAAAGGACGTAAAACACAGAGAGAAAGAAACCCATGCCCTGAGCAGGATTCGAACACGCGACCAGCGACTCAGCAGTCAGGCACGCTAACCACTCGGCCACCAGGTGAGCTTAATAGAATAACTAGTTATTTGGATTTCACACTTAAACGGTAACATATACAAAGAGTTATTCTATGAAATAACGGATTTTACATTTAAACGGTAACACATACAAAGAGTTATTCTATGAAATAACTGAATTCACACTTAAACGGTAACATATACAAAGAGTTATTCTATGAAATAACGGATTTCACACTTAAACGGTAACACATACAAAGAGTTATTCTATGAAATAACGGATTTCACACTTTAACGGTAACATATGCAAAGAGGCGTGGCATAAACAGAAGTTGTTATAACTTCGTTAATTTTTTCCTTAACTTTTCTTCTATAAAATATTTATTTGTAGATCATAAAAAATTTTATTAGTGATTTTAGGTTATTTGAAAGTTTTCTGCCGCCTTAAAATCTTTAGGAAACAAAACAGGCAAAAGTCTAAAAAATGTGTACGTGTCTTAATGGTTTTAAAGTGAAGCATTATGTCTCTTAAAGTCATGAAACTAGATGTTGACACCCATTCTGCATTTGGGAAAATAATTAAGTCCTCCTAAGGTGTGAATGAGAACAATATTTGACTGGCTTCGCTATCTGAACAGTCAACATTTGTTCAAGTCAACGTTTATTGGGTTTCTCTGTTGGCCTTGTCATAAAATGTGTGATAGATCATTAAGCTTAATCCTGCTTCGTGTATTTCTTTTAAGGCTGTGAAATCGATGGGAAAAAGGCTTAATGTTAGGCCTAATTAAGTACAAATGGAATTGTCATCATAAAAATATACTTAATGATTTATAATTAACACGATGTCTAAAAAATTGTGTGAATGAGTTTTTTAAAAAATTTACCAACATTATTAGACAAATTATTTTTACAACATGATTGGTATTAGACAAATTATTAATATTATAGTCCCCTCAAAATTTAGACCGCAATTAAAAACTAATGTCAGAAATGTATGTTATTTACAGATATGTAGATTAGAAAATTAGCTCATAAATACAAGAAATTATTATTTAAAAAAATCAATAAACTATACTTAATTTACTTTATCTCACCTAATTTTATTTGTTACATAAAAAATAAAATAAAAATTAATTTTGTATATTATGTAATACTTTTATTTTTCATATTTTGTTCAAAAAATGAAATCCACTAGTCTATAAAAAAAGGATATATATTGGCAATAGAACTTTCCAAAAGATTATTCGAATCTAATTACGTAAAATATTGTTTAATATACTGGAAGTTGAGTCTCAAGATAAAAATTCTAAGACAATCAAAGTCAATAAAATATTAGTATTTTATTGCGTTTGTATTTACTTCCTTTCATGTCTGTAACATAACGTTACAGACATTTGAAATTTTTTCTGAATCTTTTTGTCCGATGGTTATGCAAGTTATAATCTATTATTGTCTTCTTAATAAGACAACCATAATTTAAGGCGATGTTATCGCCAAACGGAAGGATTCCCGTTCGATTAGTGAACGGAAATTTTAACTAAAGCTCTGTGATGAATATTACACCTCAAATATTAATCAACTCTTGACAGCTGTAAATAAAGTTTATAGTCATAATATCAAATGGAATGAAATTCTTTGATTAACTAATTTCACTAAATTTCAATTGGAGTTCAATGCCGTATGAAAATGTATTAATGGCTTCCTGGCTGTAGTAGACAGAATCAATTGTATATTTTATATAATCAGAATTATTATGATGAATCATTCAAAATTTCGGCTTTTTTCGAAGGAGGTAGTTTCAATTTTCAATTGGAGTTCTATGCTTGACGACAAAGTTATAGTTGTTACCTAATTGATGCAATAATTGTTTTATCGTCATTTTATAGTCAAATATACTTTATCATCAATGAAGATTTTGATCTCTTTTGAGGGTGGTGTCTAATGCCATTTAAAGTTACTATCGTTTTTTGATGGTGAAAGCAAATTTTATCACCAATCGTTATTTTGTCACCAATCGAAATTTTGATATATTTTCTGTAAAGAGTTTCTTCTTGTTTACTAGTTTTTAAATAGAAGTTTTATCGGCATTACTGAAATTTGCAATTCTGCATAATACTGCGATACTATATAATACTGCATAATGTTATTGAAGCTCCTACTGCCTTTGTTTCCAAAATGACAGAATTGCTGCCAAAAATGATCCAATTGTAAAATCAGTGAATTTTTTCTTATCTATAAAGTTAATAGTTATTGCGTAAACTAAAATAACTATGAAATATAAAAACATGAAAAAAATGGGGAAATGAAAATGGTCCAAGAAAATAGTGATGTATTTTTTTGTTTTGTTATGAGAAATAGATATAAACTAACATAATAACAAACAATTACAAATGATAAAACTTTGTGTCAATGAAAATGCAGAAAATAATTGAAAAGTAAATGCTATAAAAATGACGAAAAAATGATTGAAAAGTTGATGCAATAAGAATAATGAAAATAACTAAAAAGTGGGTGATATAGATAAGGAAGAAAATAATTACAGAGTTGGTGCAATAAAAATCACGAAAATAATTGAAACGTGGGTACAATAAAATGACAGTAAAAGCTGGAAAGAATTGGTTTAATAAAAATGGTGAAATAAAATGGAAAAAATTATATAAAAAGAATTAAAAAGTAAAAAAAAATGGAGCAATTAATTGGAAAAAATGGTGCAATAAAGATAGGGGGAAAAAATAAAAAAACAAACAACGAAAACTAAAAAATTGTTTTTCGAAAAATTGTTCAATCTGATTATGAAAATATTTTATTAATCTTTGAAAATAAACAAATGTGTTTTAAAAGATTACTTTCTTACACACCTGCACCACAAAATTTGATGATTCGTGTTTACAATCAAATAGGGAAAATTCACGTAAATTGGTTACTAATAAATAAGTGTTTATTAGTTATTCTATGAAATAACTAATGATAAACCGTTATAGGGAAAAATGAGCATTAATTCATGTTACGTTATATATATATATATATATATATATATAATAAAAATTAATTTTGTATATTATGTAATACTTTTATTTTTCATATTTTGTTCAAAAAATGAAATCCACTAGTCTATAAAAAAAGGATATATATTGGCAATAGAACTTTCCAAAAGATTATTCGAATCTAATTACGTAAAATATTGTTTAATATACTGGAAGTTGAGTCTCAAGATAAAAATTCTAAGACAATCAAAGTCAATAAAATATTAGTATTTTATTGCGTTTGTATTTACTTCCTTTCATGTCTGTAACATAACGTTACAGACATTTGAAATTTTTTCTGAATCTTTTTGTCCGATGGTTATGCAAGTTATAATCTATTATTGTCTTCTTAATAAGACAACCATAATTTAAGGCGATGTTATCGCCAAACGGAAGGATTCCCGTTCGATTAGTGAACGGAAATTTTAACTAAAGCTCTGTGATGAATATTACACCTCAAATATTAATCAACTCTTGACAGCTGTAAATAAAGTTTATAGTCATAATATCAAATGGAATGAAATTCTTTGATTAACTAATTTCACTAAATTTCAATTGGAGTTCAATGCCGTATGAAAATGTATTAATGGCTTCCTGGCTGTAGTAGACAGAATCAATTGTATATTTTATATAATCAGAATTATTATGATGAATCATTCAAAATTTCGGCTTTTTTCGAAGGAGGTAGTTTCAATTTTCAATTGGAGTTCTATGCTTGACGACAAAGTTATAGTTGTTACCTAATTGATGCAATAATTGTTTTATCGTCATTTTATAGTCAAATATACTTTATCATCAATGAAGATTTTGATCTCTTTTGAGGGTGGTGTCTAATGCCATTTAAAGTTACTATCGTTTTTTGATGGTGAAAGCAAATTTTATCACCAATCGTTATTTTGTCACCAANATATATATATATATATATATATATATATATATATATATATATATAATTATTTGTTAATATTCCACAATGTAAAACACTAGCATAAATACACCCTCTAAATTTTCATCGTCTGAAAGCAGCAGAATGAAGTGTACACACACACACGTCATTGCAAAGCAGCTATAAGCAGTTCAAAACTGACTAAAAGCAGTTAGAACCAGTTCAAAGAACATTCGAGTGCCGTATTTCATACTTAAACGATCAAGTAATGGTTATTCTATAGAATACCTAATTAAATCGACGAATTCAATAATTTTACAAACTTTAACTGACTTGTCTAGTTATTTCATGAAATATCAAGCTACTCTGTGCAATAACGGATTTCACATTTTAGCAGTAACATATATATCGACTATATGGCCAAATGTTAGTTATTCAAAATTGTTTTTAGATATTACAGTTGTATCTGGAGTGTTTATTTAACTATATTGATATTTCGCAGATTAGAATTCAATAGTTCCTTTCTGATCATTAGAATTAATTATAAACTACAGTAAAGAAACCATTGAAATTTTCCTTATTTGGATGAATTCTTCATTAAGTAGATTGTTATTTAACCATTTTTTCAGTGAAATTTTTTATCAGTGCTGATACACCCTCTTGAGAATCAGCGTCCAATATATGGGACAACATTTGAAACAATTCTTTCATTAAAGAAATAATATTTCAAGTTTATTTTTTCTCTTTGTATGTGTTTAGAAACATAATTCGATTTCTTGTAATGCGTTGGACTTTTTTAATTGCTTTGAAAATTTATAAGAAAGGCTTGAAATTCGATTCAAATTGTCTACTTTTGGACAGTTTTGTAGCATAAAAATATCTTACTCTTTGAGTCTAGTTGATTTTGTTACTCGGCCAAAATGTGAAGAAATATATTGAAAAGTATCCCACGATAACATATCTAGCAAAACGACGCTAAAAATTAAAATGCATTATTATTTTATGCAGAAACTAAAAATAATTCATAATATTTAAGAAGTACACATTTTTAAATGCACACTTATGTCTTTGCTGTCTCCTAAACTTCATATTTCTGATTGAAAATCGAATCTCTGAGGATATTACTATAGCTTCTTGTAGGTAATCACAATTTCAAAACAATGCTTTCAATTGCAATGTTTGGGATAACATAGTTGTAAACCAAGCGTCTCATTTCTTCGCACAGTGATATTTTTACGGCAGACTGTTCCTAAGCTTTATTTCCAGTTAGATACTTTAAAATAGCATAATAAATTGTAATTTAGAGCATAATTCACAAAATCAATTATGATCTACTTGGGAATCTTAGTACTTTTCAACGAAAGTTGTTTTAAGAACACATTTTTGAAAGGTTTGAAAATATTTCCTATCATTACAGAGTCCCAAGCCTTTGAAATAATACGATATGATGCTATTTTTAGAAGGGATGCTTCAAAAAGAATAGAAGCATACCTTATTTCGTTCTTAGCTGATATTGCCTTTTTCGTGAACTTATGTTAGTCTTTTGTTTGCCTCAATGCAATATTTATTTCTTAAAACTTTAATATTAAGCTGTTGTAGTTCTTTTTTCTTCTTCTTAGAATATCTATACAATACTAGGATTTTAGTTTCGTCTTAACAATTTTCTATTTATATTTCTAAAAGTTAAGTATTATAAAACTTTTTTATTACTTTATAGCTACAAAACTTTCCTTCTGAATGACTTTTTAAAAAGTTGTCATAGGGCTGATTTTTTTCCTTCGGGGATGGGGTTCGGGGGATGAGGTTAAGGTTGAGGGAAAAGCTGTACAATATGTCAGAAAAAAAGTTTTCTTGGTGATCGATGAATATTGTTCTGAAAATATTCGTTTATATTCTTAGTAGAGAATTTTTGGTGAAGCGTTTTCTGTAAAAGTTTTCAGCCACTTGCCTTTGGCTTTGTGCCCCCTGTATTCGTAAACTAAAGTTGTAAACCTCATATAAATTTTCTTTCAATATGAATATACTTCTAGTGTGAATTAAAGAAATTTTAAAAAAATTTTAAACCAATTATAAAATTGTAGTTAAAAATAAATATGTTTCTTTTTATTTATTATGTCTTTTTTTCTTGAATTTCTCTCCTTGTTTATAACACTATAACTTCATTCGCAAACTAAAGTTGTAAACCTCATATAAATTTTCCTTCAATAAGAATATTCTTCTAGTTTGAATTAAATGTAAGAAATGTAAGAAAAAATGATAAACAAATAATCAAATTATAGTTAAACATATATATGTTCAATTTATTCAAGTTTAATTTTATGAACATACCAATTCCGATATCACACAAGAATTGTGTGATATTTCAAGTTAATCAGTTCACTGGTTCGTTTATCACCAGCATTGAACAGTAGATCAATAACTGATTTGCTGCTATATCAATCTGTCATTCCATAATCTTATAGTTCTGTACTCAACCTAGAAGACAAGGAAACTCCTTGTCATGCAATGGGATAAACTCACACTTGAGAGAGACTTTTTGAGGGTAATAACCTGAGAGGGAAATCTGAGAAATATCCCACGATCATCTTAATTTTAAACAAAACCACTTTTGGACTAAGCATTAGTACGAAATCGCATTTGTGGAAAACTTTTAGCTTGAAATGAGCCCGCATTTACGTTAAATTGACCTGAAAACTTCCTCCGGTTAACCGAACTGCAAAAAACTCTCTCTTACAATCTGTCTATCACTGAGGATATTTTTTTATTACTTTATTTTATACCCGGCGTTGAACTGTCGAACCAATTCTGAGTTTGCGACTGTCAATGTTCAGCTCCGTAGCTTTGTAATTTTGAACTCAATTTAGAAGGCAAGGGAACTCTCGGATCAAGCACTGGGACAAACTAGCCCTCGTGGAGGACTTTTTGATGGAACTAACTCGATACATGGAAATAAAAAACACGAAAACTTCTCACGATTAGCCTGACTGCGAATTCTGCTACTGGCTCGTATAGACTACAGTGCTGGCGTAAAATATCCTCAGTGTTAGATGGGTCATGGGTTAGAAATTCCTTGATGGTGGGCTAAGTTTTTTTAATTTCCATATGCCCATGTAACGCACATCCACCAAATTACTCCACACAGTCTTGTTCGTCCCAATGTTTATTCCAGGAGTTCCGTTGTCTTCTTGGTTGTATTCATAATTGCGAGGCTACAGAGTTGAACAGTCTTAGTTGCATGCGCGAAAATGGGCTGTCTGTTTATCATCGATTATAAGCAAAAATAAAAAATTGACAAACGGCATATACATCATTAGAGAAAATTATTTCTCTAATGATGGGGGTAGCATACTTTAGAAACGACGCATCCTTTTTTCAAAATAGAAAGTAGTATAAATGCAATAAAGTATATCGTTTGATACATGATGTATCACAATTTCTTCCAAGGTTTGGAAGATCATGTGTTCGTACCTTTTATGCCACGTATTTTAACAGAATTTCAGCATAGGATCATAACTGCATTCGCTACCATTTATCGTGATATGTTGCTAAGAATGTTGCAAGAATTTGACTTCAGGATTGAAGTCTGCAGACCAAACGTTAACATATTTAACGTTTGTGTTAAAAAAAAAAACTCAAGATGTTTCTTTGCCATGTAAAGAAAAATTTATTGATGTATTAGTATTATTTGTATTATGTATTGGTATTTGTTTGTTACATGCTTTCCAAACCACAGAGGACATTAGGACATGCCTTGCATATTGCATGCAACATTTATTTTATCATATGAATGATATAATTTAAAATTAAAAAAAGGAACATGAAATTTAGGTTTAATGGTCTAAGCATTTAAAAAAAATTACTCAAAAATAAAATGTCGTTACAGAAAAGCTATTTTTCAAAAACGTAGGCTTAAGCGCTGTCACGAACACAGTTACGCGAAAGTTTTATTTAAATTAGTTAACACAAAAAATACCATATTCATTTTAATCTTTTTCTTTAAAAACTTGCTAACGGAGTACCTGGCTTGTGATTCCTGTCGTTCGCACAAGTTTTCCTTTCTGTAAAAAGGGAAATAAATGATACTAAATTCCGAAAATATGTCTTACTAAGTAAAAAATTAAAGCTCTAAAAATAATGGTTGCTAAAAAGAGTTTAATGTGAAGAAATTTATAAAAGTAAGTTCTTTCAAAGGTAAGTGCCATTTTGAACTTATTCGTAAAACATTTATTCTTATTTTAGAGTAGTTAACTTATAGTGTTCACTTTCAAAAAAATATTTACAAAGTGAATTGAATTTATGATATGAAATTTACTTAAGATAGAAATTAAGACTAAAGTTTAAATTTAAAAAGAAATCTTAACCCATTTGGGCGTTGCATCCTTAAGAAACGATGCATCCTTTTTTCAAAACAGAAAGTAGTATAAATGTAATAAAATATATCATTTGATATTTGTTTTATTATTAAAGACTTGAATAATTTTAAAATATTTTGAGCATTATAATAGATACAGACTTTATACACATCTTTACACCAGAAGTACATTATGATTTAATTGAAATATTTGAACGTTTCTGTCTGTTTCTTATTATATATAATACACTATATCATATAATATAAATATAAATGCAAGACATGTTCAATTGATCTTTTTAACTAATGGACGCATAAATGCGGATAAGTATTATTATTTATTTAAGATTGAAAGTTTGTCACGAGAAAAAAAAACCCGACATTCACGGAAAATTCTCTTGATATTTTAAAAATAATGCGGACCAGGACTCTCTCTATCTCTCCCTGGTGACAGGCAAACCAACACCTGCCTATCCCGACTGGCCAGTGGGCACCTGAAAAGTCTCACATTTTCTGCAAATCAAAAGATCTTTCCTCTTTGCCCTAAATGCCAACAAAACCAGGCATCACCTGAGCACATCTTGATCTGTTTAGGGCTGGACTGGAACGATATTCATTCCTCTCCCATTCTGGTTTCGGATTTTCTCAATGTCAACGGATTCATTGATCTGGTCTGACCCCGTCAGACCAGATGGGAATTAGCAACAACAACAACAACAACAAAATAATGCGGGACAATTTCATGGAATTAAAAGGCATGGAAATGGTGTAATTAATAAAATAACAGCATATGAAAGAGCTGGAAAAATTGTCTCATTTAGTGTTAAGCAATTATTTGTGTTATGTATAATTTAAAAGGATTAATGGTGCATGTCAGACATATAAATTTGCAATACATGTTTTCTATTGCATTATACTGAACAAGAAACATATAAAGAAGCTAAAATATTTAAATTAAATCATAATTTACTTTGGGTGCAAAGAAAAAAATTCTTTCGTCTTCTTTAATCTTCAATTTTTTTTAAAAGCAGTAAGGCTTTTATAGAATTAAAGTTAAACATAAAAATAGGATTGCAGTGCCACAAATTTATTAAAAAAATGAATTATTCATCGTCCAATTGGGTACTTGCAACTCGATATGAAATGAAGTGATTATGCCTGAACATGTGATTTTAATCAGATTTAATCGGATACCTGCTAACGACGTCACGCGTGTGTGTCGAACCTGATTCGTCTCTGAATCAACAAATGCCACGATTTACCTACGGTGACGTCAATTTGCAGACAGCTTATTGATACTATTTACGCTAGGCTAAAAAACATAGCCGTTTGCTTACTCTTTGTAAATAACAAATATGTCGCTTTTTTACGTGATTTTTCATTGGAGTCGAAACTCTTTAATAATTCTCCGATTTTTCAGAATAGAGAATTAAAATTTACTCGGAAATTAAAAGTGTATAAAAAATTTTTTGTACATCCTTTATCTTTATGAATAATTTAAAATTTCAAAATTTTCTTCCTTCGTACTTTTAAAATGTATAGATATTGTCGTTACTAATGCTACTTGCCAATATTAGCAAACCTGCAATGGGAATTCAAGCGATTTTATAAGGCAGAGGGTGTTTTTTTTGTTTTTCAGTGGCGTCATCTATGGCCAAGAATACGACTTCTGCTACACACACGCGACACAGCCGAATTACAGAGAGGACCTATTCATACTCCAGTTATTCATCCACAGATTGTAATTTTGACTTGAACCAGAGACCGATAAATCTCCAATTCAGTACCCCAGAAAAGTATTGATTTGTTAAGGGAACTTGGAAGACTTAGTGACCTCGACAGATTTAACGTGCACCACTCACCATTTAAAACACGGGGATTCTTCGGCCGGTGGGATTCGAAAGCACTTTGTCATGAGCGTGAGTTCAGCGTGCTACTAACCAGGCTATTCCGGTTAAAAGAAATTTAAAGGTAGTCTTGGGAATCTCCACCGATCTCTTAAAAGAAGACTTGCACCTCTGATTAACTAATGCAGTAATTGTTTGAGACTAAAGTTTAAAAAAATTACAAAGATACGGGAGTATGAGGCAATCATCAAAAATTAATAAAAAATTTATTAGCTCAAACAAATGCAGCATGTACAACTTACTGCAAAAAAAGAAAAAAGGAAAAAAAAACTGAAAAACAGATTAATTAAAATTAAATCTTCTGTTCGCTCCAATTTTCTGGAAAAATCTATTCCTATTTCTGAGAATTACGAAAAAGAAAGAATTTTATAATATCACTCACTCAATTATCAGAATTTCCTCGTAAATAGCAAGATTCCATCTCTTTTAAGAGCATTCAAATCTGCTTTGAATAAGTACTTTGAAGACTGAAACTTAATTTCTAGAACAGCTTTTCAATTAAATCTCTATTGTAAACATTCTTACAGTAAATTCGCCGAGACGGAATCCTAATTACATTTCTCCATGCTTAAAGGTACTTTCAAATTTTTTTTCAACGAATACAAAAGCTTTGATGTAGTTTGAGTTCCCTGAATAATTTAATAATACCTAAGTGCTAATTTATCCATACATTTTCAGTAATATACTTTTAATTGCGAAGAAGATATTTTTAGAAACATGTCTAAGTCAACAACCTTTGTGCAATAGTTACTTAAAAATAATCTTTATTTTATCTTTTAATCTGCTCTACTAAAAATAATTTTTATTTTGTAAAGTGGAAAAGGTTTTAAAGGAGTTCTCAGAATATTATAAAAATAATCTCAGACAAAATTTCGAGCATATTTGAGCATAATAAGATACAGTTTTGTTTGATGTATGTTAAGAAGCAAAGAAATTTAAAAGTTATTTAAAACTCAGGTAACAAATATTGTAGATTTAAGTTGGAAATATTTCAAAACTGTTGCAACCTTAATACTTAGCACAAAGAATTCCAGAAATGTTAAAGAATGTACTACACGTGTAACATTTATGATAAGCAAAATTTATCTAAATCTTCCCTTGAAATTTCTATTTACTTTTCATAATGTAGAATAATTCATTTCTCGCCAACTACAAACTGTTAAATTTTCATTTTAAAATTACCGTAAAGTTTATGGTAATGAACCCGTTTGCAACTAGCATGGTTAAGAATCCATGAATACAAAACTATACTTTTTTTTAACCATTTACAATTAGCATGGTTTCAAAACCGTAAAAAAGAAGTTTAGCTGGACATTGGAATTTGGCTTTTCATTAGGCAATGGGCATTGGAATTAGGTTGTGGTTGAGTTGTGTCTTATCAAATGAATCGTGGAATGAGGTTTAATTCGTTTATCTGGTTGTTTCACTTGTCTTAAGAGATATGAAATACTAGAATATTTCGTGTTAAGCAGTTTTATGGTGTTGCCATCTATGCGTGTTTGAGAGTATCGTATTCTTATAGTAAAGGGTCTCAAATTGGGGCAAAAATGCTAAATAATGCTAAAAGTTCCTATTACCAAATTAATTAAGCAACATTGGCGTTTACATTGGCGATTTTTTAACGATCTCTTATATGAATTTTTACCATTTCAGCATTAAGTTTTCTCTTTAGTCCTAAGTTTATTTTTTTCTTATTTCAACTTGTACCTGATACCGAAATTAATCAAGCATCACTGGCGTCAATAATAGTGTGATAGTACTGTTTTAAATTATGACAACTCAAGGTTTTTCTCTGAAACGTTGTTTTATAGCTAACTTTAGCTTATTTTACAGCTTATACAAAATTTCCTTTCAACGTTTGAAGAAAATAAGAAATTCTTATAGAAATATCTTTTGTAGAAAATAAGAATATAGAATTCTCATGTACACAGAAGTAGAAAAGTCGATTGTGAGTCTAAATTTATTAAATATAGCTTCAAAAAGCTGTTTTGAAAGATAATTGAAAATCGTAAATAATCTTTCAATATATAAAGAGAACTGTTATGCATTGTTAAAGTGTTCGCTCTCTTTTATGTCTAACTGTGTATAAGCTGACGTTAAGTTAGATTTACTGCTGAAAGAATTCTTTGGCAACTTTTAAACTCAGTTCTCAAAGTGATGCAGGCCTGATATTGACAAGATAAATGATTGAAGATAGCCTGCTAAAAGGTTCGAGCTTTGGAACTTTTTTTTTCAATCCATTGAGTGATATAAAAATTTGGAAACTGAGCTTCTCAGATTTTCTGCTGTTTGGAGATAAATATTTCATTCTTTTGAAGTACTAGAACAACCTATTACAAAATTGTGTATAGCAATGCATGATAATAACGCCTTATGCGAAAATAAAAGATGAAAAATATTCAAAAATCTCATACTTGTGATCTATGTTTTAAAGAATGAATCTGACATTAAGGATACGATGAATTATCCAACGGTTTTCTTTTTATTTCGGTTGGATGGGATCTTATTTTCATAAATCTGAGTCAGATTTATTTTGTTGTAAAATTTTTTTTATGAAAATAAGTTAACAAAATTATTTAAAAAAAATAGATAGTTTACCCATCTGTGCAGAGTGAGATTTTGAAAGGACCATTCCTTTATTTTAAAAAGAAAAATTGGTAACGAAATCCTTTAATTAATAGGATTTATTTTTCAGAATAGGATTTATTTAGCGATTATTAGGATTTGTTTTTAAGATTAAGATTTTTTAGTAGATAATTGGGATTTATTTCTCAGATTAGAATTTACTTAGCAGATTATTAGGATTTATTTTTCAAATTAGGATTTTTTAGCAGATTATTAGAATTATTTTTAAGATTAGGATTTATTTAGCAGATTATTAGATTTTATTTTTCAGATTAGGACTTTTTAAACAGATTATTAGAATATATTTTTCTGATTAGGATTTATTTAGCAGATTATTAGGATTTATTTTTCAGATTCGGATTTATTTGGCAGATCATTAGGATTTATTTTTCAGAAACAAGATAGTTTCATCTAAATAAATAGTTTTCATATTATACTTATTTTTATGTGTTCTAATCTAAAAACATATATTATTTATTTAAAAATCTGTATTTTAATCTAAAATCTAAGCATAGTGATGATCATAAATCTAAGCTTAATCATAATCATAATCTAATCATAATCATAAATCTAAGCTTAAAGATGAAATAGCAGATAAACGGAAGAAATGCCTTTTTTGTATAAACATGCATGTGCTACCCACTTTTTTCATGTGGGTAAACATATGCAGTGCGAAAAATAAGAATATGACCACTCAGAATAACTTTTGATCTGAGGATCGGATTTTCACGTTCTAGTACTCAATCTTGATGATTCGAGGGGCTGATCTCAAATATGTCAGTTAATTAGTGCAGACGATATTTTAAGTTACGAAATCAGACACGAAAACGTACTGTCTCTGAATAAACATACCTTTTTTTCCTGACGGATTCAGATTTCTCACTCCAAAAATATAAGGGGTAGCAGCAATCTGGGAAATATGGTCTCAATAGTGTTGTCAGGAGAGTGGTCCTCAGTTTGAACTTCGTAATGTTAACTTCATTTTTTGCGTATTTCCCCATATCTCTAGCATTATTTAAGCGGATTAAAAAACATTTTCGCACACATTTATAAAGTTCGTTTTTTAAAGACAACTCCATGCAAAAGATAAATTTTAGTAAATATTTATTATTTATTATTATTATATTTAGTTACAGTAGAAAACACTTTGAACTGTAATGTATACAATGTATTGTAAAGTACAAAATTATTTGTAAAATACAATGTAACTTTGTATTGCAAAATACAAAATTTGTGCGAAATTGGTTGAACAGTTCTTGAGAAATCGAATTTTAAATACACGACTTCCTTAAAATTCGATTTATTAGGAGCTATTCAACCGAATCCGTGGAAAAAAGGTATTTTTTAGTCAAAAAAAGTATGTATTTGTGTCTTTTTTCGCACCTTATAATATCGTTTGCACATTATCGTTATCGTTGATGAAGTAATTAGCATGTACCCCGTGGAACCATTAAGATGTAGTCCTAAAACGGCAAGATCTGATAATTAGATCAAGAGTAATTCAGGGTGGTCCGTTTCTTTGGCACACTGTACTTAATGAAACTGATTAAAGTGTTTTTCATGCATATACCACGTTTATGGCTAAGTGTTAATGGATTAAAGAAAACGTTTGAAATAGTAAGTCACCATTTAGCTAATATCACTAAAATTCATTTCATGCAAAATTTAAAAAATGAGCAAACAAGTTCTCCTAGAAACTTTTTTTCAGAGTTCAAATATTCTTTTCTTGTAAAAAAATATTTTTTTTCTTTCTGAATCTTTCCATCCATGTCACCTTTTGTAACGATATATCTATAAATTACTAAATTAAATGCGTATTCTGTTAAAAAATCCGAAGAAATTTCTTTTCTACTTAATCCATTTCCATTTTGATATTTCTTCAGCGCAAACCTAAAACGAACTGAACTAGAAGTTAGGCAGAAATGATGGGTTAAAAGCATAAATGATGGATGGGGTGCCTTTACTAGGTTTACTGCAAGCTCTTTACTGCCTGTGCTTTGAGTTAAAAACAAAGAATCCTTATTAGAATCGTCGTTTGAAGACCTGTCATTTTAAGACGTAAGAATCGTCATTTGAAAAAAAAAGACTCGTTATAAGACACTTCTTCCCTTGTCAACAATATACCAACTTCGAAATTTAAACCTAAAGGATAATTTGTAAAATGAACTGAATCTCGCTGCTCGAACAATATGTTAACACTAACGTATGATGGTGCAGGACTTGCAACAACAACAGTAATAAACAAGTAAAAAAAAGTCAAATCAAGACTGCCAAAAAAGCGAGTAGCTTCTAAATATAGCATTCATGTAATTTTTTTCTTTAACAATGCATCCATAAATTACTAAAACAAATTTTCACTTTCCAGAATTACTTCATATCATTAATATCTTATGAAATACAGCAGATTTGATCTCAGAAATTTTATAATTTTTTTCTTTTATTAAAAATAAAATGATGTGTTTGAAAATATCGCCTCGCATCGTTAACTGTAGTAAGCAGCTGTATACTTTCTAACCTGAAGAAAAGAAGGTCATTAGCTCGAGATTGTTGTTGTTTGCATTTATATTGAAAACACCATTCATAGCACTTAAGGACGATTCACTCTGAAGTCCTCACGATGCTTTTCTAAAAGTATCTCCCGAACCTACAGTTTCCTGCACCCTCTGACAACATTTTAAAGAAACGGTTAGTTGATACAGTAGATTTGAATAATGTATACTCTACAGTTATAATTTAGTGTTTCTGTTTTATTTTTGCTTATTTCTTAATACATTTATCTATTTCTGCTCTAAAAGTATTTAGAACATGTAGGAACAGAATACTTTTCTGAATTTGATTAGTTCTTTTTGCTTTATTTCAATAAAAATTATTGAATAAAGATAAGATTGTGCGAATTTATTTTAACGTCCATACCAAGCATTTTTTTCATATTGTGCATTTTTATAGAAAGATAAAATTTTTTAATCAGTTTCAAATCTTTTTACATCTGAATGCTGTGTACATAGAATAAATAAAATTTAGAAGTTAAAATTTTAAAAATTCTGCTATTATTTAAAAAATCTGCTATTTTTATCAATGCAAATTTAGATTGGTGATAAAGTTTATTTGATAATAAATTCTATTTATTTGAAACAATTAATCCTTAGTTGTTGTTACCAGTACCACTTGGCAACGCTAGCAAGCCTGCTATGAGAATCAAGCAATTTTAAAGCAAGGAGTGCGATTGTTGTTGTTTTTCAATGACGCCATATATGGCCAAGAATACGAATTCAACTACACACACGTCACAGCCCGTTTAACTCATCCATACTCCATTCATTCCTCCGCACATTATAATTTTGACCTGAACCAGAGAACGATGAGTCTCTAATTCAGTACCCCCAAAGATATAGATTTGTTTTGGAAACTCGGAGGACTTTGTGATCCCAAAAGATTTAGCGTGTACCAGTCACCATTTTGTACACGACGAGTCTTCGGCAGGAGGGGATCGATAGCACGACCTTTCGGACATGATCCCAACGCCCTACCAGCCCCTTCCTTATGATGAAAAGCTATATAAGTTGGATTCCTTCAACTCTGAGGCATCGGTAAATAAAAAAACTAAAATAATAAAAAAAAATTAATTGCGCCAGGTACAGATAAATAGTTTTTATTGAAAAACGTCAAGCAAGAGAAAACAAAAACACTGTATTGTATAAAAATGTGTATGACTGATTCGTGCATGAACAACGGGGAATATTGTCTTGAATAAGTTGCATTTATGACACTGAGTTCATACTCTTTCAGGTTATGCATGAAATGAAAAACCTATTTTTCAGATAACAGGAAAACGAAAAATCTACTGAGAACTAATTATGTCATTTTTGAAACAACTATAGCAATGATATCATTTCAGAATGCTATCGGATTGCTATCATTGTTTTTCTATCGTATGAGCTTCGCTGCAAATGGCTCAGATTATGATTTACTCATCGATATCCGATGAAAGCAAATCGAATTCTATCGATATCATTTTCTGCTAGAGTAGGTTTATTTCACGAAAGCATAAAACAGTGAGATTGTCAAGTTTTCCTGAAAATGTTATTGATTAACTATAGATGCTTTTTTTTAAATTTTGTTTTATTTTATTATTTTTTTAAAAATAAAACCATTAGCACTAAAGCTCTTGCACAGTTCGGCTATAAATATGGCTTCTTCAAAATTCGATTTCTCAAGATTATTCCATCGATTTCACTCAAATTTTTTATTTCGTCATATAAAATTACATACTTTAAAATGATGTAATAAATTGTATACCTTACAATACAAAATTTTTTCGACCATTATTAAATAAAATAATGAAAAATAATTAAATATTTAGTAAAAGCTATATTTTTCTGGGAACTATCTTTGGATTAACGAATTTTATAATCGTGTTTAAAACTTTTTTCAGTTCACTTAAAAAGTTCTCGCGAAATACGAAGAAATAAAATTAACATTTAGAAAAAATACATGCAACAACATACGAAAAAATAAAATTAACATAAAATTTAAAAAAAAAGGGACCACCCTAAGTAACTTTTGATCTAATGATCGGATCTTCATGTTCTAGGTCTTAATCTTAATAGTTTGAGAGGGTGACTGAAAATATGCTAAAAAATTAGTGCAGACGATATTTTAATTTACGGAATCAGACACAAAAGGAAAAAGTGGTCAGGAGAAACTTTGGATCTCTCTCCTGACCAAATTATGGGACCCAGATTGTGGCTATCCCCTATATTTTCTGAGTCGAAAAACGGTATGTTTACTCAGAAAAGTTGCGTTTTTGTATCTGATTTTATAAATTACAATATTATCTGTACTAATTAATTAGCATAAATGAAGTCACCCTTTCAAACCTTTAAGATTGCGTCCTAGAACGTGAAGATGCGATCATAAGATCAAAATTTAATTATGTTGATCCGTTATTTTTTTTTATTTAGAGCACTGTAGAAACATTGGACGAGCTAAAAATTTTTAACTAACAAAATTTGCACTTAATACGTTAAAATCCGATCATTAGAACAAAAGTAATTCAAAGGTATATAGATTTCTCTGTTTCATAATGCATAACGTGTTTCACTAACTTAGAAATTTGTGTGCAATAATATGAAATTCAGTAATCTACAGTTGTGCAATAATCATCTCTTAGAACATGTATAATCACCAGAAGACCAGAACATAGACACCAGAAAACTAGAACATAGACACCAGAAGACCAAAACATAGACACCTGAAGACCAGATCATAGACATCAGAAGATCAGAACGTAGATATCAGAAGATTAGATCATAGACGCCAGAAGACCAGAACATGGACACCAGATATTTTTATAAAGTCAAAAATAAGGACAATAAAGTACTTGCATCATACGCATTAGGGGTTTCAAATTAATATTTCAGCGAAGTGAAAAATGCCATCAAAACTTAGCGAACTACTACTAATAAAGCAAAGTCAGAAAGTATTAAACCTGTTTGATTGCCGGAGGAAATCCGAGAGGAATAAGAACGTAAATTTAAGAAGTATACATTAGTTTTATAATCCTACCTAATATACGTAAGTAATTAAACCTAGTTCAGCAAACTAGGATTGATTATTTTTAATCCCACGTTTTTCAGTAGTGATTTCGATAGTATATTTGTTATCTTCTTGATTATCTATTAATTTCGACCTCTAATGTCGATTTTTTAATGTCGATTACTTTGTCGATTAATGTCGATAACTTTAAAATTTTTTTTTAAATATTTAAAAATATGAATTGAGGGTGTTCGTTACAAAACACTCTGTATTATTTTGTGTTATTATTCAGTTAGCATAATTACTGTATTATTATTATTACTAGTGGGCTGTGCCCCCTGCTCGCTAACGCTCGCCAACCCCCAAAAATTGCTACGCAATCTTATAAGGTTTGCTTCGCTAACCAAGCTCGCTTCGCTCGCTACTAACTTAGGTACATTGCAAATGCACAAAATTCTAAGAATTCAAAACAATCATTCAAATCCATATAACAACTTTTTTTTAAAGAAAAATTACATCTTTTTAGTAAATACTAAGTCATTAAAATAAATTTGAATTCAAATAAATGACATGTAATTCGTTAAACCTATTAGAAATGTGCTATAGTATAAAATCTTAAGATAAAATTTCGAAAACTGATATCTCTTTAAAAAAGTTAAAATTTTGGCTATAATTAAGTCTATTAAAAATTGAAATAA
>NC_092210.1:15666170-15686452 GCF_043381705.1 Parasteatoda tepidariorum | reverse complement strand
GTTTAATTAATAAACTGAGTTTTAAATATGATTACTAAATTCATAAACTTCGGTAAAACAACAATATAAATTATTTCCAAAGGAACTAGACTAATACAATTCCAACCTGGCGAGTAGCGACTTATAAACAAGACACTTCGTTTGATGCTTTTACTTGTTGCTAGAAATCAGGTTCGCAGAAAATGCTGTTTACTAGTTAAATTTAGTAGGAATAACACGATCTGTGACGTAGGTTATAGTATACCCAATTCGTTATTTTATGAGCGAAATGTTTTTTAACCTAACAGAATTCTTTGCCGACTGTTTTCTCTATGAATGAAGAAAATAAAGTAAATATTCAACTGTAGTGAAAAGAATCTTATTTAGTTGTACGAAGTATTTCAGCCAAAATTTGGGAGCCACGTGAGAGAATTATATATATTAGATCAGAAACACATCATTAAAAGGCAGAATGCTTTGGTGTTTTCAAAACAAAGCAAACGTTGCCACCGGCGGAAAAGAAATACAGCCAAAATTTGGGAGCCACGTAAGAGAATTATATATAATAGATTATTGTTTTGAAATTATTATTGAAGTTATACTTCTTATGCGACTTCTAACAAGGTTGCGTTAAACGCTTAACGCTACATTTTTATTGGCCGGGAAATCACGTGGTAGGATCCAGTTTTCCCTCATTCATTTCCATATTGTTTTGGTTCTCACTAGCATAAAAATAATAAAAGTCATAAAACTTTTGTTCTTCTGTAAATAATTTAGTTTGATTTGATACACATATAATTTAATAGGCTGGTATTTCTTATTTTCAAACTTAGTGGATAACAGTTGTAAAAAATGTGTGAAAACAATCCCACGGACAATGCGACGGATTTAAGGTTATGTCAAGGTACGTCTCTTGTGAATATCAATTGATTGTTAGGTTTTCCTTTTTCTAATTGTCATTTACATTTCACCAAATGCAGCCATGAGGGATATTAAATTATTTATTGCAAAATCTATATTGCCACTATCCACTGCAGGTTCACAAGCTCTGGCAGACGTTTAGGAATGGTCCAACAACCAAAGGGGAATAACTACCATTGATGCAGTTTTTGCAAGAAATATTGAAAAAATAGAACTCAAACATTTCGTATCTTACTTTAGTTATCATAATACCATTGTAAATGTTATAGATTTGAATATTTCTCCACTCGAAAATGATAATTAAAAGATGCGATCAATTGTGAATTGTAAGCATTGTTAATGAAGTTTGTCTTAAAGAAACAATATGATTTCACTAAAAAATCAATTTCTACCCCTTCCTATTTTCATTTCCACATTACGAAGTTTCACTTCTTCCGCGCGGAGGGACTCCACGCACTATTGTTTTTTATTTTTTATATCCGTCGTTGAACAGCCGACCCAATTTTGGGTTTACGACTACTAATGTTCAACTCCGTAGCCTTGTAATTGTGAACCAATCCAGAAGACAAGGAAGCTCCCGGATCAGTACCCCCAGAGGTATTGATTTGTTACGGGAACATGGAGGATTTTGCGACTTGACAGATTTAACGTGCATCAGCCACCATTTACTACACGGGGAGTCTTCGACCGGCGGGGATCGAACCCACGAACTCTTAAAAAAATTAGTTGAAAATTGTGCAGTATATAAATCATTAAAGTAGTTCTTTTATACTACGCATGCGCGGAAAAATGAATTTTTTTTATTCACAATTTAGCAGTGAATCGTTTTTTGCAACCAATAAGAAAGTCTGATTTGAATATCTTTAAAATTTAAAAAAAAATTAAGCAATTCTTTAAGTAGTTTTTGAACTTTTTAAAAGAAATTAAAAATGATAAGGGATTTTTTACAAATATTATTTTGTATCATAAGACAAAATTAAATAAACAATGATAATAAACGTTCATGCACCGAAATATGATTCTGTGAGGAAAGGAAACATGCAAAAGAAAGGACACTTGTATGGGAGATGATCCCCAACAATGCCGGTGTCATTTTTAATAAATCTTGTTTAATAGTAAAAAAAATGAAATTTGCGGAAAACCCCTTATAATTTTGAGTTTTCTTTTAAAAAGTACGAAAACTACTTAGAAAATTGCTTGTAACTTATTAAATTTTTAAGATATTCAAATCAGACTCTTTATTTATTAATTGCCAGATACGATTCACTACTAAATTAAGAATTGTTTTCATTTTTTCCCATGCACGAGCAGCATAAAGACCAGAGTTTTAAACGCAGTTTTAAAAAAATTTTTCTCAAATTTTAAAGCAATAATTAATTTTAAATTGCTCCAAAAATTTTGTTTAATTTCATTGAATATTTTTAAAGTTATAGCAAAAAAAAAAAGGTAGGACAAAAAAAAGTTTTTCTTTATTTTTATAAAAATGTTCATATCTCCGAAAATATTTAAGATCCGGTTACGAAATTTTGTGCAATTAGTGCGTATAATAACCAAAATAATTGTTGCAAGTTAAAAATTTATTGCTACATTTTTTTTTTGCATAGGGTGTTCAAAAACAATATTTTACGTTTGTAATTTATTGTCGATCTCTTCAACATCTAAAAGCTTTAAATTTCATTGATAAGTATGAGAAATCGCATAATCTAAACACTTCTGTAGTTACAAAATAATTCTTTAAGTGTTTATCGAGAAATATCAAAAATTTTGCTAGTATAGAAGCGTTTTAATTATTTTGTCCTACTCCTGTATTTTAAATGCATAGTGTCGGAAAACCAATGACATTTCTTTTCAACATAAAGCTAAATAAACTGACCTATAAGTTGGGCCGAAATAGGAGGTTAAAATCAAACAAACAAACAAACAAACAAACAAACAAACAAACAAACAAACAAACAAACAAACATCCTTTCGTGTAAACAAACAAATAGCTTCATGTTTTTTTAAATTTTACTCTTGAACTAACGCAGATAATATAACAATTACAAACTAAATTAAAGTTTTTATGATGCTTAATCAATGCAGGAGAGAGATTTGTTTTTATCAACTAAGATTGGCCTTGATTCAATGTTGCTCCTTAAATCAATGTTGATACGTTGCTGATTGATTTAGTCATACGTTGCTCACTGAATCAACTGTTACGTTGCTCATTGATTCAGTTATACGTTGCTCATTGATTCATTTATACGTTGCTCATTAGTTGATTTTTTCAATACTATATACTATCTCTATTTTTACCTAATTTGTTTCAATTCTCCTCTTTTCTTTAGTTTCTTTAGTTCTCATACGTTTTTCTAGTTTATATTAAATTAAAGAACCTAAAACTCTTGTTACTGTAAACATTGCAATTTATAAATTTGCACATAAAGAAATTTTGCGAATTCTATGGTTTAAATGCAATTTCTCTGCAACAGTGAATTGTATATAAATCAAATAGTAACACATATTAATTGCGTGAAATGTTTATAAAACAAATTTGTCACGTTCTGATACAAATCTTCACATTCTAGATCTTAATATTAATGGTTCGATGAGTGATCTCAAATATGTTACTTAATTAGTGCAAACAATATTTTGAGCTAAGAAATAAGGGACAAAAATAAATTTTTTTAAAATTCAATTTCTCAGGAGCTATACTACCGATTCTGCTCAAATTTTGTATTTTGTCGTGTAAAATTACATTCTTTAAAATGATATAGGCAATTACATACTTTACGATTCAAAAGTTTTCAACTGATATTAAATAAATTAATAGAAAATGATAAACATTTACTAAAGATTATTTTTTGTATGGAATTATCCTGGATCAAAAAAATGTATAAGTGTGTGCAAAATGTTTTCAATTTAATTGAAAAGTTCTCGAGATATTGCGGATTACGCAAAAATGTGAAATAGGGGGACAATAAGGGGTTCAACCAAAATTTTTTGATCTAAAGATAGTTCCATTCAGAATATAGTTTTTAGTAAATGTTTATTATTTATTATTATTTTATTTAATAAATGGTCACTAAAAGTTATACTTTGCATGAAATTATCTTTGGATAAACGAGTTTTATAATTAATTGCAAAAGTTTTTCAACTATTTTCAAAAGTTCTTGAGATATAGTGAAATACGCAATAAGGTAAAATTAATATTAAGAGGTCCACACTTTGGACCGCTCTCTTGACCAAACTATTTTGGGGATCAGAAATCCAAATCAGTAGAAAAAAGGTATATTCATTCAGAGAAAGTACGTTTTATGTCTGTTTTCGTAACTTAAATTTTTGTCTGCGCTAATTAGTTCGCACATATGAGGTCACACCCTCTTACCATTAAGATGAGTACTAGAACATGATGATCCAATCATAAGATCAAAAGTTATTCAGGGTGATCAATTTTTCAAAACATTAGAATGATCGTTGATGGAAAAGTCAGTTTTAATCTTTATATTGAAAAAGTTAGTTAAGCTTTGGTCTTAGGAAATTCAATGGTGACAATAAATAATCTATATATGGGTCATTCTCACAAAAACAGTCATTTTCATGTCCCCAGTATATTATATGTTTGTTTTACAGCTTACGAAAAAAAGAAATTCAGGGAAAGTGCCCTTCAGAATGCAAGCTAACAAAAGAATAAAAATAAAATTATAAATTTTTATTTTTTATTTATTTTAGGTAATTAAAATATACCAATATGTCATTCCCTCACTTGTCCCCACTGCTGATTTAAAAAAAGAAAAAAATTATTTCTGAAATAAATTTTTTTTTTTTTACAAATTCGTGTTTTTTATTTCAGAATACTGAAATATAGAATTCAGAAAATCAATTTTAAATTTAATTTCTGATAAAAATATTAACACAGCACTATTTTAAACTTTGTCCCCAGTGTTTCGCGTCATTCCCTCACAACAATGTTCTTATCACCTGCAATCTTCTTAGAATAAAAATATTTTAATAAAAACTTCAGAAGTTAACAACTGGCATCATAGAACAAAATTGCAGTATGTTTCCATCTTCAACTTAAAGAAGCTTTGCTGTGGAATAAATTTGAATGAATCAAACCAGGTAAAATTTTTTACATTTGTCATTCCCTCATGTCATTTTTTAGAGTAAAATAAAATACAACTTCATCGAGAAAGTGGATAATTATATGTTGCTTTCTTGTATGAATATAATTGTATGTGATTGACTTCAGAAATTAATTAGGCCTAACTGTTATTTTTAAATTTTATTGAATTCGTCATTCCCTCACTAGTGTATAAAGTGAGGGAATGACGCTGAAGTGAGGGAATGATTCAAGATGAGTATATTATTAAATTTTTTTTTGTTCAATCGTGCCAGCCAATTTTATTTCCCAAACCTGTAAAAACTATTAAATATATAAGACTAAATTATAATAAATATTAGATATACTTAGTATGTTATCATTTTCAAACTTTAGGTAGATGTAACTTAGATAAAAACATGTATTAAAATAAAATATCATTCCCTCACTATTAGTGTCATTCCCTCACTTTTTAAATAGTGAAAATAATTAATTTACTTATTAATTAATTTGAAAAATAAATTAAAAAATTAATAAATTAATTTATTAAATTAATTAATTTATTTATTAAATTAATTAATTAATTATTAATTATTATAAATTAATTAATTATAAATTAATTATTTAAAAAATTAATTAATTTAAATATTAAGTATAATTTATAGGATATATACTTTCTTTATAATGCCATTACATATTTCTATTAATATAAAAAGTTTCAGAGCTTTTTATTCACTTTACTTTTTCGGGATTTTATGAACTGAAAAATGACAGTTTTCGTGAGAATGACCCATATATATTTCTCTTACACGGGGACAAAAAAAAGTCTCATTTCAACTCCCCGAATGGCAACGCTAGAAAATCGACCAATGATTGCCGGTAAAAATGTTACATGCCAAATCTAGCTGAGGTGGCTCAACATATAGCACTTTTAAAAACGGAAACTGAAATAACCAGAGAGAGCATTCTCACCAAATGTGACTTAAGCTAGGCAGAAGTGAGTAGTCTTTGTCGATAGATCTCTATTTTAGTATTTTGTCGAAAGCTGTTTTTTTTTTTCACGAATTAATATATATTGAATTTATTTGACGATTTTTGATTTATATCACGAATTTATTTGTTTTATTATTGTTATTAGTTATTCGTTGAAAAATGAGTCTCAGTCGTGCTGTTACGCTTTAAGATTTTATACTATAGCACATTTCTAATAGTCCGTGATATCCTTAAATCACACGTGCCTCCTGGGTGGTGCTAAATGAGTAACGGCGATGGCTAAGGCGATAAGTGCAAATAGAGCAAGGAGTTTTAGTTTTTCTATCCTGCAGTGGAATGCCGGAGGGCTTTCTTCTGCAAAGTTTTCAGAAATTAAGAGAGTAGTCGCAGAGGAGAACATCGACATCCTGGTCGTTCAAGAAGCTAATATTACAGAAGACAAAATGAAGTTCGACAATTTAGAATCTTTCACCATGCATGGTCTTTTCAAGAGCAGGCAGATCGCAAGTGGTATCCTTGTGGCCGTGCGAAACAAACTGACATCGTCCTTTGAAGTGTTGAAAACAATGAATAATCATGATACATCAGAAATCGCAGTCGTTAACATTTGGAACAAAAATACTATTTTCTGGGTTTTTGGTATATACAGTCCTCCAAACAACAAAAATTTAAATTTAGATTGCTTAACTTCTCACCGTAACACTATAATTGTAGGTGACTTCAACGCTGCTTCCCCCAACTGGGGATACACTTATCAAAATCAAGTAGGACAAATTGTCGAGAACTTTGTAAATAGCAATGCCATGTTTGTCCTTAACAATAAAGATGATCCAAACACCTTCATCCACTTTTCAGGCAGTTCTACAAATCCTGATCTAACTATTGTTTCCGCAAACTTAGTTGACTGTTGTAAAAAATCAGTGATTGGAAATCCGAGAAGCGGTCACCGAATGATAAAAACATCAGTCACTACAAATCAAATACCGGCAAGATGTAATACAAAAATCATGTGGAACTTCAAGAAAGCTAACTGGAAAGCCTTCACTGAAGATATGGAACATCAGGTAAACACCTTTCAAACTGATGCAACTCCACAACAATTAGTATCAACTTTTTCCTTAGCCCTTCAAGAGTGTGCTAAAAGGAACATTCCAAGAGGAAAGAGATTTAACTACAAACCATTTTGGAATACTGAACTTGAAGAACAAAGACACATCAGAGAGCAAGCAAGAAGAGAAGCTGAAAAGATAGAGGGGAAAACTAATGAAGAACGGAAACAAGATGTTATCAATTGGCGAAAGGAATGTGCAATAATGAAGAGAAAAGTCCTAGACGCTAAACGACAAGCATGGAATAAGTGCCTAAACGATTTAGACTATAGGACAGACGGACGCAAAGCCTATCAATTAATGAACAACCTGAACAATAAATATACACGAAGAGATAATCACCCCATAAAGAGAGGAAACAAATATATAAGTGGTTCAAGACAGATAGCAAAATTATTCAATAATTTTTACCTTGATCGGTACTCACTTAGCAAAGAACAAAAGAAACAAGAGAAAAGAAACAACAAACTAGTAAAAAGAGGAACATCTAAGTTTAAGTGCCCAGAAAACCTTTTCACGGAGGACTTTTCAATAGAAGAATTGAACAAGGCTATACATGACCTCAAATACGGTAAACAACCAGGTACTGATAACATATTCCCGGAGTTCCTGAAACACCTGGGAATATCAGCGAAGAAATCCCTACTAACGATTTTTAATAAAATCTGGAACGAAGAATCAAGCCTCCCAACAAACTGGCTGAAAGCAAAAATCATTCCAATTCTAAAACCAGGTAAGTCACCCGAAGACATAGAATCATACCGACCAATCTCACTGACATCCGTCATGGTCAAAACTTTTGAAAGAATGATAAATGCATGATTAAGGCTTTACCTGGAGTCAAATGATATCCTAGCAGAAGAACAGTCGGGTTTCAGAAACAACATGTCAACCGCCAACTCAATTATGAAGTTGGTTCACAAAATTAAATCCGGTTTCAGTTCAAAGAAAAGTTCTTTGGCAGTATTTTTTGATTTTCAAGGAGCCTACGACACAGTTTGGAGAAGCAAACTTCTAACCAAACTTCAAACTTGTGGAATTTGCATTAAATGTTACAGAAGGTTCTTATCCCAAAGATGGGCAAAAACAAGATGGAACGAACAGGAATCTACCTACAAACAAAGCAAAGTCGGTCTGCCACAAGGAGCAGTAAGCAGCTGTACCCTATTTAGCATCTACATCAACGATCTGGTAGACAAACTAACAAGTTTAGATGGTATTAACGTTTGTATGTTCGCAGATGATGTTGTCATTTGGACGGAAGCAGAAAACTGCCAAGCATATGAAGATCAAAGGAATAATCTTGAAGGTGTTATGAATAAAGCTCTCGAGGTCTTGCAGTCTTGGTCCAAAGAGAATAACATGATTATCAACAAAAATAAAACCGTTTACCAATTCTACTCTCTAAGGCGTGTTAATCCAGACTTTGATTTGATAATAGATGATAGTAAGCTTCAAAAAAGCAACCTTACCACATATCTAGGTGTAGTACTGGATAACAAGTTAAGCTTTACCAATCATATCAATACTGTTATAGACAAAGTAGAAAAGAGAACTTCAATTCTGAAAAGACTAGCCGGTGCCAAATGGGGAAGCTCACAACACACTCTAAATAAAACCTATAACACCTATATCAAACCAATTATCAAATACGGAAGTGAGGTGTTAATTTCTAGCGCACAAGGTAAGCTCGACTCTTTGGAAAGAGCCCAAAACAATGCTCTCCGAATCATTACGGGAGCAGTGAAGACAACCCCAATTATAGCCCTACAATACTATACTTCTAATCCACCAATTACCACTGAAATTAAAATACAAGCAGTTGGCACTTATGTTAAAATGAAAGCCTCCCATAGAGCGCAATGGATGAATGAATCAAAACCAAGTTCCATGAAGACCCAAATCTCTCCTCTAGAGGTATGTGAAAAATTACTGCATGATTTCCAAGAAGATGAGCCAATTATCTGTAACAAGAACATCACAAACCCTCTCAAATTTATAGATGTCAGGCACCAACTAGATATCAATGATTTGGGTAAGAAAAACATATCTGACACAGTACTAAAAACAAATGCATTATGCATGCTACAAGAGCAATACCCTGAACCAGAATGGACGAGAGTGTACACTGACGGCTCAAAAATACAAGACAGCACCGGAGCAGGAGTACACAGTAAGCTCTTTTCTCACAGCGCCCCTGTGGGATACTATATGTCAAATTTTGATGCAGAGATCTTCGCTATATCGATAGCCCTGGAAAACCTTAAGAATAAGATCAATTACTTCACTAAAGCAGTAATCCTTGTCGACTCTAAGGCAGCTATCCAGGCAGTTGCCATAAACCATGATTCAGATACTCAGACTATTTCAGATATTAGAGATAATTTGATTTTTCTCGAGAATGCCAACAAAATTATTATGTTCCAGTGGATCCCTTCGCATGTAGGAATCAATGGCAATGAAAAGGCAGACCAACTAGCCAAGAAAGGGACACTCGAACCACAATGTAATAAACCGATTCCACCAGACTCCCTTAAAAAACAATTTTCCGAGAAACTTAAGACCAACCTAAAGCTCAACCAAGCAGTAAAATCCACTGGAAAACCCTGGGCTAACATCCAAAACAGTTGGAAGAAATTTTGTCACAGTCCTCGTAAGAAGGCTGTGGCAAACTTCAGACTCTCAACAGGCCATGACTGCTTGGCAGAGCACCTCAACAGAATAGGTATCCTTCCATCTAGTGAGTGCCAAATCTGCAATTCGGGAACCATGAACTCAGACCACTTGCTTGTATGCCCTTTACTGGACAAACAATCCCAAGAGCTGGGTGATTTGTGTAAACTTTACTGGGATGCCAGAGATCACATGAACTCTCTGTAAAGACTACTCCTCATTCTTCACTGTATATAGATATATTTTTTCTTACTTTAATTTTTTCTATGTGTTCTTTTTGTATTAATATGTGTTTGTCATGCGTTTTCTTTGCTTGTTATTGTAATTTTGTTCCTTTTTACTCTTTGTTTAAGTCCACTTAAAGTTGAAATTGTATATGGATTAATATTTCCAATAAAGCCATATGTAACAACACATTTCTAATAGGTTTAACGAATTACATGTCATTTATTTGAATTCAAATTTATTTTAATGACTTAGTATTTACTAAAAAGATGTAATTGTTTTTTTTAAAAAAAAGTTGTTATATGGATTTGAATGATTGTTTTGAATTCTTAGAATTTTGTGAATTTGCAATGTACCTAAGTTAGTAGCGAGCGAAGCGAGCTTGGTTTGCGAAGCAAACCATATAAGATTGCGTAGCAATTTTCGGGGGTTGGCGAGCGTTAGCGAGCAGGGGGCGCAGCCCACTAGTATAATGTATTGTTGCAAACCAATAGGAAAATTAGGGAAAATTTAATAAGAAAATCTACCGGAGATAAATTTAGGGTGGAAACGTTTTTTTTTCCAGTATTAGAAGTTTAAAAATAAATGGTATAATTGTATAGGGTATGTAATTTTTAAAATTAATAAATTTTTTAACTATTCTTTGCCATCCATTTCAAGTTTAATCGTCTGACAGATAATTTGATTGTTTGCAAAATACGTATCGTTTTTGTTATCGTTTTCACTTTCTAGAATTAAAAGCTTGATTAATAAAGATATTAGAAAGTTTAGGCATTCAACCAGCAATTCATTAATGTGAAGAAGTTTTATTTATTTAAATTTTAACTCAGCAAACGATAATTCAAAGCAGATTTAATTTAATTGTGGTAATGGAACAATGTAATGGATGTGTTTACGCATTTTCATCAGTGAAATGTGTTTATTGACTCAAAATGAATATAAAACATATCAGGTATGTGCTGTTTTCTTTTTCAATTACAATTTACTAAACTTTTTTTAATCATATCATGAAAAAAAAACGAATTTTGTCTGCATTGATTCTTTTTATTATTCACTAGTAAAATATGCTTCTGCGCGTAACTGAACCAACTATGAAATGTTATTTTGTTAGATTTTTCAGCAGTTAAAAAAAATTATTGATTTTATGAAAAATAATTACGATTAGAAATAAACTCTTTTTAAATGACAAAATAGTGATTAACGTTACTATATTTATAATATTACACACTACTTTACTAAACTTAATAGTGAATTTAACATTATGATATACTTTCTTTCACTGTTTGGAATATTTCGAGTTGTTCCTTGATTTAGAAACATTTTTGAATATAATAATGTTAGAAAAACAACTATTTTTTAAAAAAATAAATGTATCATTACTATTAATATTGTCACTTCCATTAATGCTCGTTTCTACGTGAAGACCAGAAGTACGTTCAAACTATGATATAAAAAGTGTATATGAAAAATACCTATCTTTTTTGAAATTAAAAAGCTTTTTAAAAATATGGCAGCCGTTTGAATTTGAAATTGAGTGTGTCTAATTTCAACTAAAAATATCAAATGTTAAACTCAATTCAGTTAAAATTTCATAGATTTTTTGACATTAAATGAGTTTAATTTTTTAGTCGAACCAAAGTCGTGAACCTAAGTCGAAAAATGTAGTGTTCTGTTGTCACTAGGTCATCTGAATACAGTATAGGATATTTTTTATTTATTCTATTGCAAATAATTTACAATAGAATAAATTATTATTTAAAATTATCTGCAAATGATTTAAAAGATTATATCTGTAAAAATATACAAATGATAAACGAGAACACATTTCATTTGCAGTCGAATTAGCGAATGTGGTGACCTCTATCAGCATTCTTTTTCTCTATTTAAGGATTTTTACAAAAGAACACTTAATTTTTATGAGGATATTTGAACTTATTTCAAGTAATATCTAAATGGGATTTTTTCAACAAATAGTTTAGAAAACTGTCAAAATTCACAAGGCAATAAATAATTAAATAAATACAGTTAAGTTAAAGGTCCTTTCATAAGCAGTAATATAAGCAAACTTTTGATTCAAAATAAGCTTTAGAAAAATATTTTTGAAAAACACAAAAAAGTATATTGTTCTGAAAATGCATTTTTAGAATAATTAATGATTGTTATCTACTTATCCATTTTCTAAAGGTATAAATTTTCTATCGGATATTGGAATTTGTTTCTTCGGAAATATTAATTGTATTGTGGAGTTTATGTATGCCTTCAGAAAATACGTGATTAATTAATAAAACTTAATTCCCTTTGTGAAATATTCCAAGATCTTGCACATTCTCTTACAAGTTTGGACTGTTTAAGATACAGCTATGATTCTAAGAAAATGCAATAGAAGAGGAAATGCTTGGCTTAAAGTTTAAATATGGATTAGTTTCACCATTAATCAGAGAGATGTAATTCAATGATTAATTAAGTTTTGTGTAATTATATTTGAGTAATAGTAGCCAAATAGCAATAGCACAATATATGCTTCGAGACAGGTTGAAATTGAAAAGAATAATTGAAATAGATGCAATTTTATGAGACTTGAAATAATCGAAACTATAAATCCATTTGATTTGGTTTTTTCACATAGTGGATTTAGGTTTCTGTATTTTCTCCTCAACACAACCATAATTTGGCAAATCTAACTTGGGATTAGTTGCCAGCATAATAGGCTTTAAGCACTAAATTGTATGGATTCTCAAAACTTACCAAGTTTCAACACCATATCAAATTTCTACGCAGCCTTTTTCATATAATATTTGGCTGTGGTTTAATATTTATTACTTTCATAAAATGTATTGTCATCAGAATTCTACGTAAAAAACCATCTCGAAAGGTATGTTTTTATTGGGAAAGTAACTAATCTATTTATGTATTTTACTTACACGGCAACAAAAAAAGTCCTCATTTCTTTTTCGCTTTGGTAACAATGAATTGAAAAATCAAGCACGTGAGCAGTCATAAGTATGAAAACGTAAACATACGTGTTTACAAATTTCTGAATGAAAATTCTTTTCTCGCGTGGACAACGAAAAACTGAAACAAACTGAGGTATAAGTAGGGCGGAATTAAAAGATTAAAAGTGAATATTTCAAATGGAAAAAAAAGTGTTCGTTTATGCAGGCTCAAAAATGATAATTTTGTTCATAACAATAATAGCTTTGTAGTGATAACTCAAAGCTCTGAAATTTATTATTGTGTTTTTTACAAAGTTGTGAAACTTTAATAGCAATTGTTTTTTTAAAGCATAATGCTTGTTTTGTTTCTGCAAATATTTTAATTGTATGCCATTCATTTTTTATTTCAATAACTTTTTATTGACTGAAAAGTTTGATTTTTTAAAGAGGAATTAATTTTAAAGATCTTATTAATTGATTTAAAATTTTAGGATTTAACGATGGAACAAATTTCAAATGAGTTATAACTTAATAGCAAACAAAGCGATCATTGTTTGCTAAGTAAACCATATAAGATTACATGGCGATGTTTGGGGGCTGGGAAGCAGCAGCAAATAGGGTCGGAGAGAACTAGTACACTACAGCAGCTGTAATATATACTAAAAATGGTATAAACTTATTTTTTTATTAAGTGTTGTAGGCAAAAAAAATTATTTTATTTTATTTAAATTCCGGCATAAGCTACCCTTACAAAAAATAAGGTGCTTTTGAGGTTGCTTTGAGGTTGACAGGTGTAAAAAAATACACCTAAGGTAGAAAATGAGGTTATAAGGTTGGGATTATGAAATGAGGTTTTGAAAGAATAATAACCTCATTAATATCACTCAATTTCAACCTCATTTAACCCTCACAAAATCAACCTCATATATAACTCAGAAATAATTTTAATTTAGATCGGGTGAACTTATTCACACCTCAAATACACGTCTTTGCTTGAAGTGTAGAAAAAATAACCCATACACAACAAAAACAACCTCCTTAAGCTGTTTGCTCTAAAGTAGATTTCCATCAACCTCAAAACAACCTCAATTGTTAATAAAATAACTTCATACACTTTGATTATACACCTCGGGAGGTTGATCTTTTAAGGTTATTTTTGAAATCAACTTCGAATAAGCCTCAAATCAACCTTGACAACTCAAGCAACCTCGTATAAACCTCGTATAAACCTTAATATTTCTAAATTCTAATCAGCTAAAATAAATAATTTTCACAATACATTATTTGATAAGTAATATGCTTAAATATGAAGATTAAATTAGATTAAGAAATATGAAGATATGCTTAAATATTATAAAAAGGTTATTGATATTTATCTCTTACAACAGTATTTTTTAAAGAAATTATTTTGTTAAATATAAATACATTTGTATATTTGCTTGAATGACATACTAATTGCAGCCATGCTTCAATAACGTTTTTAATGCCTTTAACAAAATAATAAAATTTTTTAAACATTAACTGTTAGTCTATCACAGTGTAATTGCCCAACAGCATAAATAACCGATTTTACACTAATTGTAAAATTCATAATAAGCTAATATTATTTCTCGTGTGGCTAACTCTATTAAACTTATTGACACTTCACACATTCATCTTGGGTATAATGAATGCCCCTAGAACCCCAAGTGTCAGACATCGGGCGAGGCTGCTCATAGGGCAAGCAGTTTGACACTCGTGATCAATACGCGTATCTTCAAACGGATTTATCACTGTCTCGAACTGCAAACTGTATTGCAATTTTGAATAAATGAATGACTATTCTCAATATGGAATTCTGACGCTCAGTTGGTTGTAATTGAACACAAAAGAATGCATGAATTCACAAAACATTATATAAGTCAAGGATTTACAGTGAATTAAAGTATTTTATAAAATGTCAAATGGAAGGCGGATGTATGAAATATTAACCCACAGGCGGTTTAGCAAATAAATAAAATTGGGAGAACGTTTCTCCCAGTACAATATTTCCCTACCTAATTACATATAAAAACTGGTTTCGCTATGCGGAGAAGATTGCAGATTAAAATACCACTTTCTACGTGCAGAATCATCATTGGGTTAAATTGTACTGTTATAAAAAAAAAAAAAAAAAAAAAAAAAAAAAAAAAAAATAACTTTTGATTTAATGAACGGATTTTTACATGCTTGGTCTCAAACTGGCCTGGACTTCGAAGGCCTAATCAAGTATGCCAATCAATTAGAGTAAACGATATTTTTCAGTTAACATATCGGAAACTGTAAAGTACTGTTCCTGAAAAACGTATATTTTTCTTTTTTGGCTGGATGCGGATTCTTCCCCTTCAAAATATGGTGATAACCGTCATTTGAAATAAATGGTCTTCGATAGTTAAAGCAGGAGATCGATAAAAAATGTGAATCTGAGAATGTTTATTTTTTTTGCGCATCTCACCTTGACTCTGGAAATTATGAAGCGAATCGAAAAATGTTTGCACATGATTATAAAACGTACTTTTCCGAAGATGAATCAACTAAAAAAGTTAAATTATTAATATTTTTTTATTATTCATTATAAGTATACGACTTTCTTTAAAGTTTGATAACTCAGAAATTATTCGACTAATTTCACTTTCTAGAATGTTGTAAAAATTTGCTTATCCTACAATTAAATTTTTTTGACAACGTAACACATTTTTTATAACGCTAAAACGTTACACAATGCATCGAATCAACCATCCCTTTTGACCTAAGTTACAGAATGTGTTGTCGTCTCTTTCAACTTTCCGACTAAAATAAATTTTTTAATCGAAAATACAATGGATATACAATTTTTAAGTTGTACAATGGTAGAAAAATATTAGCACACATTATAGAAAATTTCTGAATCTATAATTCATAGATCAAAAGTCATTTCAAAAAGATTTTGTTCATATTTCATATTTTCATTAGACTTAAAAATATAAAGCGCTCATTGCTTGATGTAAGAAAATGCAACAATAATTCATGCATTTAAAATTTCATTCTTCCAAATTAATTTCAAAGCTAGAGTGCGTTTTCTTTAATGTAAAGTTCATTTTCAAATGTTTATTTAATAAAAGCAATTTTTTTTTCAAGTTATGAATATTATTTAAAAGTAATAACGTCACTTTAGCGTTAGTTTTATTTCATTAAATTCCACTTTTATCTGTTATAAAATTTAATATTTTATGCATATTTGTAACAGGTATTTCAAAAGAATGATAAATATGAAAGTAATTTTAAATGTGCCAAAATTATTTAAAAATTATGTTTCTTGTGAATAATTAACGCCTCTTTTATTCGTTTGCAAACATAATTTTAAAAATTCAATTTATCAAGGGAAATTAAATTTTTGATTTAAAGATGGAAACATAACATAGTTTTCTAAAATACACAGGAGAAAAGCTCATTTCTGGGCATTTTAAGTTATAACAGTTGTATTGGACCCAAAGGAAAATACGTCACCATTATATGATGACGTACTTTCTTTATTGTCCAATTATAAATAGTTTAGTCATTACCTATAACTGGTATAGAATTTTTGTAGCATCCATACAAGAATTTTCTCAGCAGGGGATAAATTATATTATATAATAATAAATACAGCTAAACCCCGCTATAGTAAACACGGTTTATAGTGAACTCCCGAATATAGTGAACGAAATGTTCAGTCCCGTGCCTTGTTATACACGTATAATGTTATTTTTTGTGGATATAGTGAACCAAAAAAGTGAGGAAGTTGAATATAATGAACTTTTTTCTGCCTTCGACTGATTTTTATTCTTCATTTTTTTATATAATTTTGAAATTTCTACTTCAAAATAAATACATATACCAATGTTTAAAACCATCTATAGAGGGGAATGTAGCGATAAGCATTTTTTCTTGTTTGCTTCTTTTATCTCACTTTCCGATCCCTGAACAAACCAAGCAGATGTTTCCAACCTAGGCAGTTGATGCACCTGTAAGGTGTCAGTGGGATCAATAAGCATTTTCTGTCAGAGGGAATGAGAAATTATTCGTTATTGGTCAAAGGGTTGGACACTAATATGTGTTGATAAGGCCCTCATTTCAACTCCTTTTTGCTCTCAGTTCAGTTAAAAAAAGGTCTGCAAACAAGTTTCTCAAATTTAACTATGGCGACCAGTATACGTAAAACGTTCTCCATTGATGATTAAATGGGCATAATCAGAAAAATTGAAAATGGATGCAATCAAGTTGATATTTGCAGGGAATATTAACTATCCAAATCTGCAGTTTGTAACAAATGGAAAAATATGCAATTAATAATTTCTGCTCATGAAAAAAATTTAGATGGCAGAAAAAAATTGAAGAATGCAGATCACAGGCATGTTGAAGAAGCATTACTGAAGAGGTTCACCATTCGAAGAAGCCGCAATTTTCCAGTATCTGGACAAATGTCGATGCTAAGTGATTTTATGAGACTACTTTTATGTGCTCGAATGGCGGGTTAGACAGGTTTAAAAAGCGGAATAACAGAAATTCAGGAAAAATTATCTGAGAGTCAAGAAGTGTTTCCATATCTGATGTTGAGGATTGCTCATCAGCTGAAAATTACAAATTTTTTTGCACGCAAGACGAAGAGTAATGAAAAATAGCGCATTTTTTGCTACTACATAATATTTTTCAGTCATTTATTTGAATGATGTGTAATAAAAGGGAGGAGTTTGGGAATCATTGGTTAAATTGCCTACGTAACGGATTTAGTGAACTCCCGGTTATAGTGAACCAAACTTGCGGTCCCTTGAAGGTTCACTATAGAGGAGTTTGACTGTATATGAATCCCCTGTAAATAACTATAATTTCTTTTTAAATTTTGATCACCGCTAAAACTTTTTAACTTTAAACCTTTTAAATATAAATAACTAGAAAATTATTATTTTTAAATACTGATTAAAAATAAAATTTAGTTAGTTTTTTTCCTTATGACTCCCCCTGGTTGCAATACTGCTAAGTGTCAATGTCACAAGTCGATAAAAAAGGTTCCAGGTCTATACTTATTGAGAAAAGATAAATAAACTGGTAAAAAGAATCTTTCATTTCTTTCCTTTTTTTTGGAGAAAGTAAACTATCGAGGACTATCACTTTCTTTCCTCGGTTATAAAAAGTATAATAGTTTGTGAATTTTTTATGAGCAAATAAAGATATTAGGTTATTTAGGTTATACGTAATTCGTTACTACTGGGAAATATCTTCTGCAAAAAGCGAAAAAAAAGGAATTATGGTGATTTATATCCTTTGGTGGTTAATCCTTTCTGAGGGGGAAAAATTTAAACCCTTATTTTAGTTAAGACGTGCTATAACAAAAGCGTTCGCCATATGCACCCTCAAATTGCACCCATCTGTTTTATCTTAGAATTTTACGAAGTTTTAGGTGGTAAATTAAAAATTGCGCAGTTTAAGAAAAAAAAACTGTAATAACTGTAATTGATTGATTTATTGTAAAAAAAAAGTGAATTATTTTTTTCTATCCCATCGCCCCTGAATGATTTAATTCAGTAAGAATCTAGAAAAATTAATTAAGAGATACTAATAATAGAATTTTGTTTGGGTTCTTCTCTGACAAAAATAAATAAATATTTATAACTGCAAAAATAATCACGGTAAAAACTACCAGAAAAAAAAACAAAACTTGCAGTGTTTCTGGTTCTATGGGAGCACCAAAAGACTCGGTAGTTTTCATCAAAGTACTTTAGACATGATTTTGGTAAGAATACTAATAATATATAGTTTTATAGTATGTGATAAAATTTGTTAAATGTGTGCAAAATTTGGGAATTTTATCATAATAACTTAGATCATGAGATAATAAATATTAATTCCGTTAAATTTATTTTCCAGTTTGGTACTTTTTCCTAAATGTGGGGTAGAAAGAACTATGATTTTAAAAACTAAAATGTCCGGTACTGCCGTAAACATTTGAGTGGAAAAATAACCATATAAATGGTTTAAATACGTTCTATTTTGGTTTCATAAATCAGAATATTTTTTTGCCTCCAAAAATATCGTCATCATAGTACGGTAATTTTACCAAAATTGTTTCATCTGTGCGCTGAAACAAAAAAATTTTGAGTCCCTACGACAATCAGTTTATGGTGAATGAAAGGTATATTTATTTTTATTTTGTAGCTAAATATAACATTATTTTTTTCTTAATGTGTCAGCGTTTGACTTGTAACACAGGTAAGATTCAAAGCGATGGCTGATCGATACAATTTCTACACTCGGCTCGCACTGACCACAGTGCTGACGTAAAATATCCTCAGTGGCATACGGATCATAGGTTAAAGCTCCTTGCCACCACGCTGACCGTTGGAGGTTTTCGCGGCTTTCCTCGCCATGTAACGAAAGGCGGGTTTGTTCCATCAAAAAAGTCCTACACGGAGGCAATTTTCTCCCAATACTTGATCCAGAAATTTCACTGTCTTCTGGGTTGGGTTTAAAATTACAAGATTACGGAGTTGAAGATTGAAAGTAGTAAGCGCGGAATCGGGTTTAGATGTAAACTCGCTGGTTATAAAATAATAGCTCTTTAGTGTAACTTGTATGTATAACTTGTAACTTGTAGCGTAATATAACAGTTCTTTAGTGTAATTTACTCTCCTGAGCAGCTTAAAATCTTAAAATTAAAGGTTTAGGCTTACAACAAATGTTTAAGACTAAATTTTATAATTAGCACGGTATCTTTAAAGTTAACCATTATGAATGTTTCAGAAGTTTAAGTATTAAAATTTAATACATAATGTTGTTGCGTTAACATTATTATATAACATTATTATATAAGATTGTAACGGTTAAAGATATCTGAAAATTTTAGAGTCTTATTATCCTTGTAATGGATTCCTGGAATTTCTAAAGGGCACTGCAATGAAGTTCTTTTTCTCTTTCCTTTTTTTTGAAGATCAAGGTCAAAAATACCTTCATCCTAAAAATCTCCTATTCTTAGTGTCTCTTTGAGTCGATATAAAACTCGCTTAAATAGAAAAAGAATTTAAAGTTCGATATTGTCCAAAAGAAGCGAAACGTCAGAATCAGATCGAATATTCTCCAACCAATTTATTTTTACGAGCCAACAGGTTTATACAAAAGCTATTTGGTTCTATGAGACGATTTGTTCTAACATAAAAAAGATCGGATCGAGGATTTCTGGATCAATAATTGGCATTCTAAAGTTAGAAAACTTTAACAGTATGGATACGATCTTAAACATTATAGTTTCTTGAATAAGAGAAGGAGAGAGTTTCTAGCGTGTTTACATCTACAACCAACATTTAGAAAGTGGTTTATATATATATATATATTGCCACC
>NC_092210.1:15665061-15666068 GCF_043381705.1 Parasteatoda tepidariorum | reverse complement strand
TCTTCGCAAGCTCTAAAATTCTTCTTGGCAACTGTTCCATGGTTTAAGATACTCCGCACACGTTGTCGAGCAGTTTGGTCCTTCGTGATTCCCTTCTTTTACTACATCATAGGTATTTCCTCCTTTTACTCTTGTTATTTTGTAGGGGCCAAGGTACTTAGGTTTTAGCTTCAAATGAGGTCCAAATTGGGTTCTTTTGATGGCGACCAAATTTCCAATTTCGTACGATTTTGGCTCCTTTCTTCTTAAATTATAGGTCTTTTTATTTTCTTGTTGAATTTTAAAAATTTGTTGCTTTGCGTTTTTTCTTAGTTCCTCTCTTTGGGTGTCAAACTGAGACGGAAATTCAATTTCGATCATTTCCTTTAGTTTTCCAAGTCCATTAGTGTTCATTTTTGTCCCAAAAAGCAATTCAAATGGAGTAGTGTCTATGCTTCTTTGATAGGTTGAATTTATCGCTTGTTGAACTTATTTTTTAAAACATTAGGAACACAAGGATCTATGTTAATTTCAACTTCATCAGATATAGTAAGATCGATTGGTAAAATAGACAAATAGTTTACTTCATCAAAACACGGAATTTTATTTTTAATTGTGATACCCTTTACATTGATTATTGTTTCACCGTGCATTAAGACATTAAGGCCTATAATAGCGTCATACGGCATCATATCATTTTCTACAACACATATTTCAGCCAAATATTTGAAATCGTCAATTTTAATACTTTCTTTAAAATGACCTAACGGAGTCACTTTTGATTTACCAAATCCGTTTAGAGTAGAATTAAATGGAAATAGTTCTTTAGAGTTTAAATTATTAAAAATTGATCTTTTGATTAAAGTGGCTTGACTTCCTGTATCAATCAGAGACTTCACAGTTAAGTTATCAACCGTTACCATTTTAAACAACTTTGGCTCTACACTAACATTTAAAGTAGCAACTTCCGTTTTTGCATTTGATTTTGGACATTGCGAAACTTTGTGTCCAAACGCTTCACATTTAAA
>NC_092210.1:15663225-15664561 GCF_043381705.1 Parasteatoda tepidariorum | reverse complement strand
CTAAAAAGATGGGCAAAGAATTTTAGGAAGTGATAGTACACACCCAAGAAGACAATTTTTATCAAAGAATGCATGGTCGAAAACAAAACGCAAAACCGCTAGAGGGTGTCAAAGTTTATGTTCTTATATGAGGCAAAGACACACAAAGAACGATGAAGCTAGGTTATAAAAGCAAATTCAATGGCATGTGATTACAATAAGTGTTCAAAACAGTGACCGGCAGCGGCTTTGCACGCAGTACAACGGCGAAGAATAGAGAGGCGAGCATTCTGAAACACACCAGGCATGTCACGAACTTTCCCTGCAGCGACCGAAAGGTTGGCGACAAGAAGCGCAGTAACTCGCAACAAGAATGGAGCTTTCACGTTTGCGTCAAAAAACTTTCCAAATGCACCAGCACCTTTGCGTTTTGTTTTCGACCATGCATTCTTTGATAAAAATTGTTTGCTTGGGTGTGTAATATCACTTCCTAGAATTTTGCCCATATTTTTAGAATCACCTCTTTGACAAAAAATTGTTTGCTTGATGTATGTCCGAAGTATTTGCTGAATACCCTTATTTCTGACTCTCACCGGTGAGTGTCAACAATCACATAGTCGCTTTGGTGAATGTCCGAAATATTTGTTATATCCAATTTTATATTAATTTATTCGTTAATATTATTATATTTATTTGAAATATTTATAATTATTCTATATTTTAATACTTACTGACGATAGATAAGAAGAAACATCAGTGTTTGGAGTATCGGGCAAATATATACCGGGCAATGGCACATGATCTTAAAAAAAACATCAGTGTAGGGTATACCGGGCAAATGTATACCGGGCAGTGGCACTTAACCCTAAAAAAACATCAGTGAAGGGTATACCGGGCAAATGTATAGCGGGCAGTGGCACTTAACCTTAAAAAAACATCAGTGTAGGGTATACCGGGCAGTGGCACTTTACCTTTAAAAAACATCAGTGTAGGGTATACCGGGCAGTGGCACTTAACCTTAAAAAAACATCAGTGAAGGGTATACCGGGCAGTGGCACTTAACCTTAAAAAACCATCAGTGTAGGGTTAAAATATCGAATAAATGTAATTATATCCACGAATAAATTCATATCAAATCGAATGTAATAAATATTTCGGCCGGTAAGTTTGGTTACACGCCGGTAAGTTTGATTACTTTTATTTCATAATTTTTCAACTATATGTTTTTTGCGATATCGACACATATAAAGAATAATTTTTATCTTAGGATAATTATTCTTTATTCAGAAATATCGCACTTATAGCAATAGATGTGTCTTGATAACGACTATTTGCTTTTACCATTCTTGTTTCTCTA
>NC_092210.1:15645687-15663065 GCF_043381705.1 Parasteatoda tepidariorum | reverse complement strand
ATTGATTCCTGGCGCTATCTATTTTGGTTATAAATCACTAAATAAAAGTAGCCAGGAAAATGACAGATTTTCATGGGACAAACAAATTATTGACAGAAAAAATTATTTTAAGCGAAGTTTTAGTAAACAATATCCTCTGCGTATATTCTATACATAGGATAAGATAAGAAAAATTAGATTTTGAAAAATGTATGGGAAGTTTTGAAGCTTGTTATTATTAGAAATATTGTTTGGGACATGCCAGGAAAATGGCATTTTGATATTCAATTAAATTTTTTAAGTAAACAAAACAGTCAATGCTAGTGCAAAGTCATTTTAAAATGCTAACAGCAATGCTATTTATTAATTTTTTTTTAAAAAAAGTTCCTTTAGTATTATAGTATTAGATCTTGGAGCAAGGGACAGTGAATTGTCATGTTTCGTGAGAATCATCCATGTATCAAATTTTTGTAATGTACATTAAGATCTTTACATATTTTCTAAAGAAAAATATTTAGTGGGATGTTCAAAAGATATATTATGATTTCCTTATTTAAATAACAAACAGCAACAACACTCTAATAATCTGTTTGCTAGCTTAGTTTTTCAATGCACAGTATTTGGATTAGGACTTGTTATGTACGCTATGAAATAGTTTGCGATAGAACACGCTAGATTTATTATTCGAAATTGTATTTAAACTATCAGAAAGTATCAGATGAAAGCTATTTGGAAATTATAATAACAGTAGACCGGGGTGACCTGGTTGGTAGGAAGTTGGGATCGTGTTCGTTCGTGAGATCGTGTTTTCGAATCCCACCGACAGTTGAATCTCCGAGTATTAAATGGTTACTGGTGCACGTTAAATCAGTCGAAGTCATAAAGTTTTCCAAGTTCCCATAATAAACCGAAATTCTCTGGTTCAGAACAAAATTACGATCTGTGGATGAATGAATGGAGTATGAATAGGCCCACCCAGAAACGGATTGTGACGCGTGTGTGATTGAAGTTGCATTCTCACCCATAGATGGCGCCACTGAAAACAAGAAACGCACCCTCCACCGCACGCTTCAGGTTTGCTGCTATTGGCAAGTAGCATATAGTAACAACAGCAACAATAGTAGTATAATTTTACTTTTTACTTCTAATGATTTTTTACTAGCTTCTTCGCTGCTGAGTTACACACATAAAACTGAACTCTAAATTTGTATAGTTTAAGACAGAAAGGTGTTAATCAACTGTTTTTAATCTCCTTGTTTTTATATTCCTTAAATATACTCTAAATTTTTAAAGCCAGAATCGATGAAAGTTTACTTAATAAGCTGTTAATTTTGCATTGTAGATTATTGTTTACATTTTAATATTTTATCATTGCCAAAACCATATGAGATTTTTAAAAAATTCATCGAGAGGCGATTTGTGGCAGATTTCGGACAAATATGTTATGAACTTAATATTACCGTAGGAGCGTAACATGGTGTCTTAAAGCTTGCAAACCAATATCAGGTTATATTTTTGAAAGACATATTTAGAATGTGTTGTTGTATTTTTATTGTACTTCATTTACTGCTGAATTTAATCTATACAGTGCGTAAAATAAACTTTTTGAGTATTTCGCCATATCTTCAGAATTAATAAAGGGAAAAAAATGCTTTGCTCACAGAAACCCAAATTGTAATACACGCATATCCAACTTTTTTATTATTTATTTCAATAATAAGCTAATAATTTTAAAATTTAAGCTACACTATTTAAATTTGCGCAGTTTTAAATAACGAAATTGAAAATTAAGAGTATCGGTTGATTAGTTCTTAGAAAATAAATGTAAAGAAAGGGCATTTTTGAGTGAATGAATTGCGCAAGTAGTGATATTGACGTTAAAGGGATTCAAACTTCCTACCTAAACAATTGGGTCCATATTTTCCAGATTACGTCTATTTCACGTCTCCCCCATTTACTCACGTCTACCCCACCTGTGTCACGTCTATTTAAAAGGTTAATAATCTGAATCCACAGAAGAAAATAATGTTTATATAAAGAAAATATGTTTTTGAATGATTCAGTAACTCAAAATGTCGTTAACTAATAAGCATACCGACCCTTAATCTATTAAGATTTAGTTTAATTACGTGAAAATCCGATCATAAGATCAAAAGTTATTCGAAGTGTTCGCTTTTTTATTTTGCGCATTGAACAATCGATGTGCTTCTAGTTTGTTTCTTAACTAATATAACTATCTAAGATTTAAGCCTCTAGTAAAATGAGTAAAAACCTACACATGAAGAATTTTTTTTGAGGCACTACTCTACATGTTTAATATTTTACAAAAGAAACTTGAAAAGAATTTTTGTACTAACAACTGCTTTTCCCATTCCTCCCTTATTAAAATAAAAGAGTTATTACATAATGGAAGAAAATGCAATTTTATTTTTATTTTTTGGAGCAGCTTTTGAAATAAATTTCTTAAAATATTTCATCATAACGAATTCAGACTTTTCAATTTCTGTTTGAAACATCTTTCCTAACAAAATCTGGTGCATAGAGAAAAATAATTTTTATTTTTTCAGAAACTGACAAATTCTTCCTTTAAAAATGAAGTAGAATGTGATTGGATTTTCTTGAATCTGTTTTTCGAATAGCAAGGCTACATATTTTTGATTAAAGTGATCAAACAAAAATTAAAAAAAAAATGTAAACGCTTCTTGCTATATTGTTCAGAAGGTTTTTTTTTTGCTATCTTTTTTTGAATCCATTGCTCCAGCATTTAATTGAACTTTAGTAATTCTTCAAAATTGCTTTTAAGAGAATATTAAGAATACAGAAATTCTGTATGTCTTTTAAGACATACAGAATCATTGAGACCTTTAGAGTATCCATTTTAATTTATCTTAGCACTGGCAATTGAATGAGTAAAGGATTGCCTTTTAAGGAATCATTGAGACCTTTAGAGTATCCATTTTAATTTATTTTAGCACTGGTAGTTGAACGAGTAAATGATTGCCTTTAAAGGAATCATTGTGACTTTTAGAGTATCCATTTTAATTTATCCTAGCACTTGCAATTAACTAAGAAAGTGCTTGCCTTTTAAGAAATCATTGTGGTTTACAGGTTTTAAGTTTAAATTTACCTTTTCACTAACAATAAAAATATAAATGTTCATATCTTCTGAGGAATCATTGTGACACATAAATTGTCAGTAACATGGGTCTTTTGAAGGGTATATTACAGCTCCAACTTAAGAATTTATTTATTCACATGTTCATTCACATTTGTCTCAATGAAAGCACAAGTTTGAAGAGACCGTTCCCAACAAATTTATTTTAAAAAGGCACTTGCAGTCTTAATCTTTGAAAATCAATTGAAATGATTTTTGAGATTTCATCATTGGGATAATTTCTCATTAACACTATAAGAAATTAGAGCAAAATGCAGAGAGTTTTTCTTTAATTTTTAATGTCAGCTAACTTCTTTGAGAATGAAAACCCGGTATTCGTAATTGGGACGAATTTCTGCATAATTCGTAAAGTTGACCATTAAATCTTTCTTCTTTGAAAAAAAAAACCGTGCTCGTAATTGTGACAAACTTTAGCATAATTAATAAATGTGACCGTTAAATCAAAGAGTCAGCTTCCTTCTTTGAGAAAAAAATCCCAGCCTCCGTAATTGGGTCGAATTTCATAAAAAATTAGCACATTTGATCATTAAATCAAAGGATAAGCTCCCTTATTCGAGAATGAAGTCCACAAAATGTAAAATTATCGTTCTTCTCGGTAAACACCTGCCTTTGCCTGTTAGAGGTCATATTATGAAAAATATGCCTAAGATTTAACTTCGAATATTGTTGTCATTATTTTATAATTTTGAAGCCTAGAAAATTTTTAAGTAAAAATTTTATATATATATAAATTTTTTGGATTGCTTAGTTATTTTCTGTTTACATTTATGTAATTAAATAATTTTGTTATAAGCGTAACGTATAGGTTAGACATTTTTCATGACATATGCTTTAAAGAAACTTACTTTTACATAAATTTGTGATGAGAAAAGTATTAAAAATAAATAATTTTGATAAAATTAATATTTCTTTAAATTTTAACTCATGCTTAACTATTTCATAAACCATAAAAAGACTTAACAATTCGTCAAATCGAAATAAATTATTTTTATTATTAGTTGGGTTTGAAACAATATCTGATTGCGACAGCCACAATAAAAAGTTTCCAAGCTTATTACGGGGAGTTGAACCTTTTTCCATAGTGGTTACCGCATCGGGTTACAGCCATTAAAATCCCGGGTTAAATCCTAGCCGGCATCGAAGAGAATCACTTTCACGTTCTTTTCACATTGGTGACAACAACATGTACTTCTCAACAGATATCAGCACTACACAACTTATGTCAACAACTTATATCAGCACTATACAACACTATCAGCACATATCAACAATTCACCTTAGTCTCACGAAAAGTCGAGTAATGGTAATTTATTAATTGATTATATCATGAATAACCACCATTATAGCTTGACAGGGTTACGTAGGCATACATTTTCGGTTTATTTTCAACCACTTAAAAATTTATTTTTAATTGATTAACTTTTAACCAATTAAAAGTTTGTGAGCTACAAATAACTGTTTTATATTACAATAGCCTGGTTGGTAGGGCACTAGACCCATGCCCAAGAGGTCGTAGGTTAGATCCCAGCCGTCGGAAGACTCCCCGTGAAGTAAATGGTGACTGATGCACGTGAAAACTGCCGGAGTCACAAAGTCCTCCAAGTTCCCATAACCTCTGGGGGTGCGGATCCGGGAGATCTCTTGCCTTCTGGATAGGGATCAAAATTAGAAGGATACGGAGTTGAACGTTGGTAGTCGTAAACACAGAATCGGGTCGGCTGTTCAACGACGGCTATAAAGTATTAAAATATAATTTAATCAGATATTTAATTTTATTTTGTTCTTAATATTATAAATTAAAACTTTTATGCTTCTTCTCGAAAATGTAATTTAAATCACTAATTATATTAATAATAAAAAATAATTTTTCAAACAGAATTTATGCAGTTTAACTTACAAATATTTCTTTATCCAAATATCGTGTTAAAAGTGTGATTAAACTTTAGTTCCACAGCAACAACGACAACATTTTGCAAGCAAAAGTGAATATCTTATATTTGCGAACATGGAAGAATTAAATTTGTTTTCACAATCGCTATAAATCCCAAGAAAGTAATTTTCTCCTGCTGTGTATTGCTCACACAATACAGTATGAGACAAATTAGTTTTATCCGGAGAGAATCTAACACAAAGAATGATATATTAGCATTTATATCAACTGGACAGGTTAAATGCAGCTTTCTCAAAAGAAGAAATCGCATAAAACTGTTTGAAATAAAAGAATTTTCGAAAATGCTATACTACTATCCAATTGTTTTGGTAACAATCGAAGTTCTGATCTTAATATATGTAAATAAACTACACTTCGGATCAAATTGCGATATAAAGTACAGGTACTTTGAGAGCACCATCCGTAAAATCCATTTCCCCCATAAAATAATATATCGTAATTTTTTACCGTAATCTTTATTTGAAATTATTCAGTGGTGTTACTATAATTATTACTGTAAAAAGTACAATATATCAGATTTTTTAGCTTCGTAACGCGGTAACGTATTTTGGTAAAAATAGAATTTACGGTAAAAAGTACCACCACTATGAGTGCCAGAACTTTTTTACCGTAATTTAGTTAGGAAATCACAGCGTTCATCTTAAATTTATCAATTTTTACTTTTCTTAAAAAAACTGATGAATAAGATTAAACGGCTAATTCTATTATGCTGATTATAAAATATTTTTTATGATGTCAGTATAAATTTCATTGCAATTCATATGCAAGCAATAAATAATTGTAGTTAAAGTCATTCTAAGATCTTTAGAATACAAAAGTTTAAAAATTAAATAACATTTTATTAATAACTAATTTGCAGTATATCGTCTCAATATACTAAACTATTTCTAGTTCTGCTGTTTCTCTAATGATAAAAAAGATCGAAAATCATTTATCACTTATTATGTTAATTATAAAATATTTGTAATAACACAGGTGTAAGTTTCGCTATTAATTTTTGATAAGCAATAAAATATTTCTGTTAAAATCATACCGTGATTTAATAAATTTTGAACCTACAAAATTAAAATTACCGAACTTTTTTTTTAAAATTGTTTATCTTTTCTGTATACTTACACGGAGAAATTTTTTTTGTTGCTAAAACTACCGTACAGTACGGTAATGACATTTCTGGCAAAAAAAAAACCCATCATTCTGGTACTAGACCCAACATATACCGCATTTAAGCCATTCATATAGTAATTTTTCCGTTCGTCTGGTAACGGTTTACCGGAATTTCCTGCTTTGAAAATTATAGTTCATATTACCGCACATTTAGTATAAAATACAAAACTGAAAAGCATATCTAACCGAATAAATTTTTTATGCCATGCTCTAATGTATCATTATAAAATTACCAAATCTTACCACATTTGCCAAATTGTATCACATATTATAAAACCATATTTTATTGTTAATTTTACCAAACTCACTACCAAAGTACTTTGGTATAATATTCCGTTCTTTTTGGTATTCCCATAGAGCCAGAAATAAGGTAATTTTAACATAGTCCAAAAAAAACAAACAAGCAATTTTCTACATAATAAACAATTCTTTTATTTTTTCTTAAGTGTAAAGTATTTGCTATGATATAGGTATAAATTTCACTAGAATTCCTTAATAAAAATAATTGTTTTTAAAATCTTTTTATGATTCACTCATTATACACAGAACTCAAAAGTGTAAACATGCATAGCATTTTACTGAAAGCAAGGGTATGATATATCTTTTCCGTATACTTAGCTGTTTCCACTTTTTTTATTGTTCTAATGATTCACAAAACTCGATTGTGTTTCTGTCAATTATAAAATAGGTGTTATGATTAGAGCATAAATTTAACCATTATTCTTTCATAAGCAGCAAGTACTTTTTGTAAAACCATTTTGTGATGGAATATAAAATTTTGAAATAACATAACATTTCATTAAACACTAGTTTGCATTCCTTTTCAATATTCAACTTCTGTTTGTGCTTTAATGATTTATAAGTCTGAAAAAAAAACAGTTTTTCCTATGAAGTTAATTAGCCGCCTAAAGCGGGCACGCTAAAGGTTTTCACAAATAAAGTTTTTTTAAAACATAGCAGGAAATCTGAAGATTAGTGGACAATTAAAGTGTTCCTGTCCTGCAATTTTGTCTTCATATCCAGTTCTGCTGCAGATGTGTTATAGCTCTTGAGGATGTTTGAAGATGTAACTTTGCTATGGTAACCTAAGGCCTATGGTAACCTAACCTATAATATAACTATCAGGTGGAGACTTTTTTTTAATTTTTTTATTTATTATTTTTTTTAAAGGCCTCAGAAAATTGTTTCTTCAAAAACAATTAAATTCCTATTTTATATATTATATAGCTACAACACTTAAGAAAAAAGAACTAAAATGCTAAATACATGAAAAGAACACGAAAACGAATTAATATTTTATGGTATCAATTTCTATTTCTATATCGCTAAAAAATTATCGTCTTCGCTTAAGAAAAAAAAAATAGAGCGTGGAAAGAAGAAGAAAAACTTTTTATAACAATTATGAACAGCGACAAATATAGTGTTGAGTATTGAGTATAGTTAAGTGCGGCGAGTATAGTTATTGAGTATAGTTATAGCTCTGCGTTTGCGACAAATATATCAAAGCGAAGCGTTCTATTTACGTATCGAATATGTTGCCACATTTTTAATACAAAAGTTAAACTTTTCTCCACTTTGATAAATGTAAACTAATGCGAACCTTACAATTAAATTATTAATTCCTTCGTATATTATTGGTTTAAGTTGTCGAAAATTAATATTTAAATTGTAAGGTTCGCATTAGTTTACATTTATAAGAGTGGAGAAAAGTATATGCATTTTTTAATAGTTTTTTGAATATGGCTCTTTGAAGACGAAAAAGCATAGATTTTCTTACAAAATGACTGATAACTAAAAAACGAATCCAAATTTTTGAAAAATAAAAAAAATACTTCTTTATTATGTCAAAACACAATTATGTGCCGTGTTTCGTGCCTGGGCGAGGCTTCAGGGGCGATATATTGTGATTACAGGCAGACAGACAAACAGACACACACACAGCCGCGTTCATTATTATGTATAGATTACAAAATGTTTGTTATGATAAAGATATAAATTTCACAAACATTCGTTGATAAGTAGCACGTAATTTTTGTTAAAATTCTTTTGTAATTTATTATAGTAAGGGCAAAAATGCTTCAAATAACGTATTATTTCATTGAATACTATAGTATATCATTTCAGTATTCTTAGATATTTTCTACTTCTGCTATTTCTCTAAAAAAAACATTTCTTTTTATGGAGGTAGTAATGATTTTACAGTTCGAAAAAGCCATGTTTAATTTGCTGAAACCGATTGCAATTTTTCATCATGAAAATACTTTTATAAATCTTTCTTTTTCTCTAATGACAAAAAACCTCCATTTAAGCGAATTTATAAAGTTTTCTGTTTTAGAAAAAAAAAGTTTTGAATGCGTTATAGAGTTTGCAATGAACTGAAAACCTCTTTTATCGCAAGATTTTATGGCTGATGGATTTTCTTTGATTCAATATAAAGCTGACTGGAAAATCTAGAATTTTTTTTAAAGCTTATACGATTTTAAAGAAATAAGATTATGTTTCTGTATTCCCTGTTTTATAAAGAATTTGTTCTAGCCAATTTATTGCGTCATTTAACGAACTTATGTAAGATAGAAATGTATAGACTCGTTCTTATTCTGTAACCCTCTTTGTCACTAACTTAAATCATAAAACTTTTATAAGGTTTTTGTATCTTAATATCACTTATAGAATAACGGTTCATAGATTTTATTTGCGTCACTTTCGATCGACAAAGGTCAAATAATTTCCATAACAAAATGGTAACCGCAATAATAGCAGTATCAAAGCCGTACATTTAAGAGAAACAAAGCAACAAACCAACGTAACCAACGGTAACAAAATATAGAAAATATTTGCAATATTAACAATGTACGAAATAGCTTTAAAAATAATTTTAGTAGTTTGAATCTTATCTTCGTATTCCTTTAAATTACGGTTAGTGATCAACGAAAAGTGTTCCTGTCACTGACAGTAAAAATACATTTATGCTCGTAAAGTAAGAATACAGGCCTGAGCGTAAATGCTTCCTCGCTAAGTACATAGCCACTGATAACATAGTTATACTACGTTGCAAGTTAAGAAAAGACGGTTGCGGTTTAGGATTTAAGTAATCATCCTCGATTGCGTGTAGTTCTGTTTTGCTTAGCTATCAAATTATATAATTATGCTTTCAAAACAATATAAAATCTTTTAAAAGTTGAACTCGGCGGACAGAAATTTAATTCGTGCTATTTTTTTTATAAGCAAAAAGAAATTTATTATTCTTTCATAATGCGAACGTACAATTGCTACGATTTTTAGATATAATTTTTATTAATTTTTTTCACTTAATAATTGATTATTCAATACGTTTTGTTTTTCTCATTTCACACGATTTGAAAAAGCAAGAAAAAAGAAGTCTGTGCTACGTCGTTTCAAGAGTTGGCGAAGTTGATATTCGCTCCCACTTGAAACTTAGCATCCATTTAGCGTACACTTAGATGCAAATGGGCTCTGTCCATAAAGATAATGTTTTTTTTCTTAACCCGCAACAGAGTATAATGTTCTGCTCGTAAAATTAATCTTTAGTTTGAGTTTTCGCTCTGTTTTAGAACTGGGCTGTTGGTTTGTCAATTCATAGCAAACCGTCGTCGAACGAGGGAATTTAGTATAGTGATGACATTTGGCGGAGTGTGAGAGTTGCGTGTTCGCTGTCCGTGGCCGCTACTGTAGAGAGTGTTACAGAGATGTTCTCTGGCTCCCCAAGTCAAAATTTTTGATAGTACTATCAAAACATTTTGATGGTTTATGTTGGTTTCCGTAAGATTCATGATGGTCCGACATCATTTGATGGTCACCATCATCCAACATTTTCCATTTTGCGTCTATGGTTTTTGATATGTCAACAAACTTCCATCATTCCATGATGGAAAATGCTACTTTAATGCTATGATGGTTAACCATCAAGGGAAGTTTGTTTCTCATGGACAAACAATCCATGATGATCAGTGATGGTTCCAGTTATACATTCCAATGATAGCTTAATAGGAACTCTTGTTGGTTTTCAGAAAACTACCATCAAAACAATTTGGTTTTTTTTTTTATGTTGGATCATCATACATTCATTCATATATCATCTTACATACAGTCCAAATTCCTTCATTGGGGGATGGTGGTTCATGATCATTCCAACACTTGATTTCTAAGAAACTGTGAGGGAAATTTCTGAAAATATAATGGTTCATAATGGAATTATTGATGGTTTCCATCAAGATTATGTTGGTCTATCAATGGAGAACCATAACAAGTTTTGACTTGCGTCCGGCTGTAATCAAACCTGGGACTTTTGTGTCTATAACCTCATGCTGTAAGGATGTACGTCAGAAAAAATAGAGTTGGGAATCTTTAACTTATAACTGTATACATTACTGATCAACTTGGAATCTTTATATTATAACCGTATGCATTACTGATCAATTCTACTGAGTTCGTGATTATTACGCGCATTAATCTTTTTTTTTTCGCTCGAAGAAATTAGCTTGTCTTAAAAATTAAAGGTTAATACTGTGAATTTCAGGAATTTTTGTAGATTTCTCCACTGCTTAGGCCGGGGTTTGACGCCTCGTGGTAAAGTCAAGAAGCCTGATCAGATTGCACTTTCTCCGAGAGTTTTTCAAAAGTTTGGAATCCACTCTTATGTTATGTCTTCGGTAGTTTCTGAGACGAAAAAGCTTACAGGTGGTTGTGCATTCGCATTCATTTGTATATATTTCTCACCAAACAATGCGATAATTTTCATAATCATTAATTTGAAAAGAATTGGAACGCAGGTTTCATGGGAACTATTATTTGTAATTTAAAATAATCATTACCCTAATTCTTTTATCAGTGAAAAATTTAGAAAGCATATCACCTATCAATGCCAGGTGAATGGAAAATATGCACAAATTAAATTAAACTAAACTTTTCAGAGCCAAAACTTTGATATCGTTTGATGACCAAAATTGTTTTATTTCGTGAGCTTAAGTTGAAGTATTAAGCAATCTATTACTTCATAACTGTTTTTAAACTGATAAATATGTTTCTGCCTATTACACATCTTATACTGTTAAAATTTCCCTATTAAAACTAGAGTGAAATAACTGGCAGCAGTTTGTCCCACCAATTAACCGGGAAATTTACGGTAAAGAACATTTTTTTTACCTTTACGGTATTTTAACCATCTACAACTAGCATGGTTTCAAAACAGTAAAAAAGGAATTCAACTGCACGTTGGAGACATTTTAGTTAGTCTGAAAGATACTGCCCTCTATGCGTGAATGGGAGTATCGTATTGTAATAGCCCAGGGTCATAAATTGGGGAGTGCAGGACAATGGAAACTCTTTATGTGTGTAAGGGAATGAAGGAAATATTGTGGTATCAACGCTGGGACTTAAGCCTGCGTTCTGCCGGTCACGAGATTGACAGATTAGCACTTTAGACTGTAATTTATACCAGAACTAAGTGGCTTCATTAGATAAATGCAATAAAATTTTGTTTTACTTAGAGTATTAGGTGAAAGCAGTTAGTAAACGGTTTTTCTCATAGTTAAGAGTTTGAATACCGTCTTATTTATGATTATTTGACTGTTTGAATATGGTAAATTATAATAAATAAATTGTTATTGAACCATTTTTTTCGAGAAACAGTGAAGTCTTTAACTCCTTAACCTAACAATTATTTAAAAGATAGAATTGATAGATGGAACTTTGCAAAGATTTGAACGAGTTATTTCGAGTATAAGTAAAGATGTTAAATCTATCAGGATTCATAAATTCACTTCGATTTTCGAGTTTTATTTTTGTTACCTTTTCTTAAAAAAATATTTTTAAGAATAATTTCTTACTGAGTTTCAGGATATTTACTTTAAATTCAAGTCGATTCCACTTGAGTTATGATTACTAGGCAGGCGATAAAACTTGCTTACTTGACGTTAAACAATTTAACGAAAATAAATAAATAAATGAATAAAATAAATAGAGAAAGAAAGGGAAAAAAGCATTCTTTATGAAAGAAGTATTCCTTTTTCTGGTAAACACGTTCCGAAATTTATATAATTCGATTGATTAATGAGTTTCGTTTGCTGTCTGGTTTGTATTTATTACAGACACCTTGAAATTCTTTATTTGATAAATATTCGATACAAAAAACAAGTAATAGATCATCCATAAGAAAATAAGTCAACCGAAATAAAATCTGTAATGAAATACATTGTAGGTGTTAATACTTTTTCCGTTGTTTATTCCGTTACAATACGTAGTATAAAAAGTTATAATCAAATAGTTTATTCCCATCAGACGTATAAGAAGTACCAAGGTATCGACATATCTTCGCTGTCATCGTATATATTTATTCTAGTTCGTCGATTTATTGTTATTAGCTTTTTTGAAGCAAAATGGCTGTAAAATATTTGATTATATTTTTTTTCCGTGCATAAATAATAATGGTCTAAAAGCGTTTTTCATTTGTCGGTTCATTCTTATTGGCCAGAAAAAAAATCATATGATACGTTCGAAAATTAACATGAACTAGAGTTCTTAGTTTGCCATCAGTATAAAAGTAATATCTGGACCTTATGTCTTTTTCCCTTATTTATTGATTTTTTCCCATTATTTATTTATCATCTTTTCTTGGTATTATTCTCTGCAGTTATTACAGATTTGTATTTGGATTTAATTCAAGCTAGAAGAACGGGATTCGAAGAGGAGCAAGATTTATGAGTGAAATCATTAGAACAGTGGTTGAGAAGAGATGACGTTTCACACTAGACTGAACAAACAAAGGTTGCTAAATGTATTTCGGCTATGATCTCATCTAAATTGAAAAGAATTTGTTATTTAAGTTCGTTTATAAAATTAAATGTTTTTTTTATAAACTACAATTATTTATTACCATTCATTAGAAACAGATGGTTGAAATTGGGCTATCTTAGATCTTTTTAAACCAGTACCATCGAGGATTATTTGTAGAAGAGATTGATTAATAGATACAGTCCAAGTTATGTAGAAAAACCAGCCAAAAAGATGGCACGTTTTCCTCCTGGTGACAGAATGCAAGGCTTAGTTACAATTTGTGTTGGTCAGGCCGGGATAGCCTGGTTGGTAGGGCACTGGGCCCATGTCCAAGACTCCCCTTGTAGTAAATGGTGACTGATGCACGTTAAATCTGTCGAGTCTCAAAGTCCTCCATGTTCCCATAACAAGTCAATACCTCTGGGGGTACTGATCCAGGAGTTTCAATAAGTATCAAATACACTAGATACCACCGTGGAAATAGATTTTTACTGCCGACCGAAAGGGGTAGGTAACAGGAGAAAATTGTCGATTGTGGTAGTTTTTGACCATAAGGAGTTAACCTTGTTAAATAGCTTTATGAAAAATGATACAAGATATAAATAATCTTTATTTTGAGAGGATAAACTTCTAAAAACATATTTTGTTTAATCTGAACATAATGTTTAATCTAACATAAAGCAAACGTAAAGAAGAACAAATAATAATTATAAAAGATTCAATCGTTTTAACTTAATTTATTGTAATAGTTTATTTCTTGCAGTTTTGTATATGATTTCATGGAGTTGATGAATACTGATTTGCTGATCATTTACTATTTTTTCCCCACGGACAAAGAATGAGTACTCAGCTAGTTTACAATAAAGTAATCCTGCAATTTACATGGTGGAACAATTTGTGATAAACATATTTAAAATGTAATCTTAATAAATTACATTTACATTTTGTAATTACCTTTATGTAAAATTGGGAAATCATCAAATGAAAAAAAAAGAAGCACAGGAAATAAATATTGCATTGGGGAACAATTTAAATAAGTAGTTTTTATTGATTATCTAAATCTATTCCATCCGAAGATATTAGTTAATTGAATTCTACTTAAAAACTAAATTAAATTCCGTTCTTAATTGCAGGGATAGCAAGGTAACTGAGATTGCCTTAAATCAAATTTACTAAAATTATTCAAAATAGAGCTTTTGATAAAATGGGGAACAATTTTTTTTCCTGCAGCATGAGATATTTTAACAGATTTTAGGCACTTTCTTACCGTTGATTTAACATCCGCAATCGATTTCTCTCCCTAAGCTATAGTTATTATACTATATTTGTTCTATTTATTATCGAAATGTATAAAATGTTATTTATAACAGGGGCCACGCAAGTGTTGCGGCAAACTTCTAGGGGAGTTAGGGCAAATCATTAAAATTGCGTATGAGCTCGTGTTCAGAAATGTCGTCATACGCCGCAAGGGGAGTCTTCTCTATTATGAACTGTTTTTCCGCGTGCTTCTGAAAAATATAATAATAGGTAAGACCCAATAGCAGCGGGCAACGACATTTCCGGGCATGGGATCCTATGCAATTTTAATTCCTGTTAATGTGCTGTAACTCATCCAGAAATTTGTCGCAATATTTACTCGACCCCCTGTTATATAACGCTTTAAAACTTGTACATTTCGACAAAAAAGACTGAAATTTTAAAAAATTCTGCAGCTTCATTAGCAAAACTAATTTCAGAGTTGAAATTCTAACAGCCAAATTAGGGAAGATAAATTATTATATTATTATTTTTTGAACTTGGAGTCTACAAAATGGCCTGCTTTTTTGATATTGATAATATGGAATCTTCCCTCTACTAGTTGATTGATTGAGCAACGTGTCAAAAATGGTTTTCTAACGAGATCTGCAAAAGAAAATGAATTTACGTGCCAGATCACCACTGAAGTACTTCACCATTATTCCCCTGTTACATTATTTTAACACATCATTAAATTAATAAATAAATTAGTGCAATATGATATTTTCGTTAAATGTAAATTTCGTTGTTGTCTTTTGTACAGATTACCTATTTTTCAAGATCATTTGTAGAAATTGGAAAATTAAAGTAAATACAGTGAGTATAATAAGCTTATTTGAAATTTATTCTATTATAATAAAATCTAACACTAGACAAATGAGTTAGATTTCATTTAATGATTAATGTAAGGTAACAAATAGTAAAATAGTAATAAAGTAACACTCTATAAAGTAGCAAAGGTTTCAACAGAGTCTTAATTGACACTTAACAGTGAAAAGTCTTGAAGTTTTACGAGTTATTCTAAAATGAAACTTTCAAAAGATCCTTCACCTCCAGTTTATGTCATACTTGTTAAAAATACAGAAGAGACTAAAAGATGTTACCGTAGACGTTGATTTATTTTAAGGAGTTTATACAAGATTGGAAGGATCCTTCTTATTTTGTCAGAAACATGCCCGAATGAATGTAAAGTGAAACTAAGAGAGTCAATTAAACTAAATGTAAAATTATAGTGTGGTATTAAAATATACTTTTATCCTCATATATTTTTAAAATTACATATTAATTAAATGTATATTATTTGCAATGTATAAAATACCGGTATACCTATATAGGAAATGTATGAATGAGGATCCTTCTAATTTTGTCAAAAACATGCCCGAATGAATGTAAGCTGAAACTAAGAGGAAACTAAGATATGAGAATTATTATATGATTTATATTTATACACTGGGAAAAAAGTGTGGTTAATTCTAACAGATTATGGTAAAATTTACCGTGTCTCTGACCTCATAGGAACACCAAAAAAGCTTGCTGATTTTCACTGAAGCGCTTCAATGATTTTGGCAAATATGGTATGAAAATATGTGATAAAATTAGGTAACTGCAGTAAAATTTGTTTGTTTCATCACGATACCTTAGAACATTGCATAAAAGCCATTTATTTGGTTAAATTTGCTTTTCAATTTTCTATTTTTGCTGTATTTGTGACTATAAAAACATAATTTCAAAAACCAGAATATCCGAAAAACCGTCATCATTTAAATGGAAAAATTACCGAACGAATTGTTTAAAAACCATATATTTTGATTTGATTAACCAGAATAATGGTCCTTTTCTTACCAGATATGTCATTAACATACAGAACTATACATAACTATTTTAAATACTACTATATTTTCTTTTTGCAAATTTTTTTTTATGCAGCAAAAAATTTACAGTTATCGATTTGTTTGGCTATTATGATGATCGGAAAAAATATTAAAATGGGGAATACCGGGCAATTGCCTTGATATATGAGTGAAAAGAATATAACAATAGTCCACACATCCCAGGTGGGTTATTTTGCCGTTATGTCTGCAAAAATTAATAACACCCGAGAAACACTTAGAATTTCTGCCTACCTTATTGTTCGGTCTTAGGCGAAGCGCCATCTGTAGCAATTGTTGTGAACTGCTCAGTTTCTCTTGAACTCTTGTTTGAGCCAGTCGTGGCTTCCATTGTAATAGTGGATTTTGGTTATTTACAATTGTTAAAATAAAATATTGTTAGTTGAAATTTCGTATTTAATGAACCAGCGCACTGTGTACAATCGTGTACATAATAAAGTGGTCCTAGTGGACCCGGAGGTCGTACTTTCGAACTTTCTGTTTGTTGTGGAATGCGTAGTTTCATTTCGTTTTCTTCATAATGAGCAGTAGTAGTGAAGAAGACAAAAAATCAGAAAAGACTGTGCTTAGTCGCAGAAAGGGTTATTTGAAAGGTCGAATAACCAAATTAGAGACATTTGTTCGTGAGAAAGCCGAAACAGCTGGACTATTATTGCTTCAATGCAAATTAGAAAACGTTTTGGACACTTGTGATAAACTAGAGAAATTAAAACTGGATTATTATGCCACCCTCGATGAAAAAGATTTGCCCAATTTTGAAGCTGAAATGGACAATTTAGAAGAGTCAATAGAACATATAAAGGTAAGCTTGCAAACCTTTATATTTAAGTTTCAACATAGTGAAGTGAGAGGCAATGATTCTATTGTAACTAAAGTGAATTTGAAGTTACCAGATATTAATTTGCCTACATTTAATGGACAAGTTGAGCATTGGTCAAGCTTTAAACAACAATTCGATAGTTTAATATCTAATAATTCTTCATTGTCTGATTTACAAAAGTTGATTTATTTGAGATCATCGCTTAAGGGCGATGCTAAATATATAGAAACTAGTGAAGATTCATTTGAATCTTTAATGAAAGTTTTAATTGATAGATATGAGAATAAGCGTATTGTGGTAAATAGTTATATT
>NC_092210.1:15635155-15644346 GCF_043381705.1 Parasteatoda tepidariorum | reverse complement strand
GCTCAATCCCCGGAACAAGAATTAATTGATTATCTGTTAACAGAAGAGGTTACTTGGAAATTTATACCGCAACGGGCCCCCCATTTCGGGGGTATTTGGGAAGCAGCAGTGAAATCCTTTAAAACCCACTTTAAAAAGACAGTTGGAATTTCAAAACTAACCCTTGAGGAATTTTTGACCCTTGTTACGCAGATAGAGGGAATTTTAAACTCTAGACCAATTACCCCATTATCTACAAATGCAAATGATATGAACGCTCTGACGCCAGGTCATTTTTTAATAGGGCGTCCAATAACTGCCCCCATAGAACCCGAAATCACTCAAATTCCAGATAACAGATTGTCTAGATGGGAAAGAGTTACAAAATTGACTCAAAATATTTGGAAAAGGTGGCAAAAAGATTACTTGTCTAATTTACACGAGCGAACTAAGTGGCAATTTTCGAAGGATAATGTTACCCCTGGTACAATGGTTCTAGTTAGGGAAGATAATCTTCCAGTATGTCATTGGGTAATTGGTAGAGTTGAAGAAACTATAGCTGGCAAAGATAAAAAGGTTAGGGTTGTTTTAGTGCGAACTCCTAAAGGTTTATTTAAAAGACCAATTCATAAATTGAGTATTTTACCTATTGAGGACAATAAATAGTTTGGTAATAATTGTAACCTCATTGAATTATTTTTTGTTTATATTTGTATTGTATCTTTGTTATTTTATTAATTTCCTTTAAATTTGGAATTGTGCATTCATTTAATATTGGAACAAATATTTTTCTACAGTCCATAATTTTATTCTATTAATTGAAATCAATATTTCTAATAATTTTATTGTGATTCTCATAGTTTCAATGCATATTAGTTATTGTTGAAATATGTTAAATATTTCAAGGGGCCGGCATGTTCGGTCTTAGGCGAAGCGCCATCTGTAGCAATTGTTGTGAACTGCTCAGTTTCTCTTGAACTCTTGTTTGAGCCAGTCGTGGCTTCCATTGTAATAGTGGATTTTGGTTATTTACAATTGTTAAAATAAAATATTGTTAGTTGAAATTTCGTATTTAATGAACCAGCGCACTGTGTACAATCGTGTACACTTATTCTAGAAAATGCAATAAAATACTTATTGCACCTGGATGCTACGTGAAACTAAAACTCAAATCAAATTACTTTGAGTTTCTAAAAGCCAGTCAATGATCTGCAAAATCTATTTTACGGTAAAATCCATTTTTGCCGTAAAATTTCATAGCTTTATTTCAACAGTGATAATAATTTAATTACAGAGATTCATTGGTTTTACAGTAAATATTACTGTAAATTAGATTTCTTGTTCCTTAAAATTTTGCACTAAAAAAGGAATTTTCCTATCACCCAGAGTGTCGGTACATTCTACTGTAATTTGATTAGTAATTTTTTACAACGCAAAGTGGATACATATTTTAAAATAATCATCTTCTATACATCGCCGGTTTGTGATTTGGCATTGTATATTATGACAGATAACCAATTGTAATGAGTTTAAATGATGTTAACATGTAAAATACGTAGTCTCGTCACTTCAATGTGACTACCACCTATTTTCGTCGTCAGAGTAAAGTTACCACTCAGAGTAGGCAGGATGCAACACATTGCAGAGGAGTGTATATAAAGGGTGTCTGAGGAATTTGGAGGACATTACAATCGTTGGCGTAATGCAGAAACGGAGCGATGTAACCAACGTCGAAAAATCGCATGATCATTGGCTTTTGGATCGAGAGAGGAAGCATTTCCAGTATGGCTATTTTTTGTTAATTGCCCGCATTCCGCCATGGCGAAAGTATACGGGGTGCATTTCCAAAATAGCACTATCCAAAATCAGCTACGTGGCAAACGTGGTGCGCCGTGGTCCATAGATGACAAATGGGAACGATGGCTGCGAAGAATGCGTTCGGGTGAATGGACGTGCAACCGTTGAGCAGCTAATCACCCAGATGAACCAAGGGTCTCTTCTATGACGCTTCAGCGTACGTTGCAGCGTATGGGTCTACACAGTTGACACCTGGTTTATGCATCTATGCTGGCTGCGGTTCATCGGTGACGGAATTCTCACTCCGGAACCTGCTACTGGTTGTCCACTGAATGGTTGTCCACTGAATCCCAACTATGGCTGGTTGATACGAATTCCGCGTCTTTCTTGCACCGACCACAGTGCTAACGTCAAATATCCTTAGTGGTAGGCGCATCATGGGTTAGAGTCCCCTTGCCGCCAGGCTAACCGTGGGAGGTTTTCGTGGTTTTCCTCTCCATGTAACGCAAATGCGTGTTAGTTCAATAAAAAAGTCCTCCACAAAAGCAAATTTCTCCAAATACTTGATTCAAGAATTTCCTTGTCGTCTGGATTGGGTTTAAAAATACAAGGTTACGGAGTTGAACATTAGTGGTCGTAAACGCAAAATTTGGATCGGCTGTTCAACGACGGTTGTAAAATGAAAAAAAATTTGCGTCCATTATTTAAATTAATTTTACATTATTGGAGGCGATAATAGCATGGAGATTTTTTTCTTTCTCCTTAGAAAATTAGTACCACTTTTCTATTAGTTTTGCCTTTCAAAACAGAACTAATTCTTTTCCATTTCCGTTGATTTCCAATAATTTACTTTTATAAAGACGTTTTAAAAGAGTTTTTATAAACAAAATAAATACATGGTTCCAGATAACTTTAGAAATACTAATTTGGCTATGTTATCCATCCATGCTACCGCGTTAACGTTGCTCATTGAATTTATCTGGCATGCTGAATAAAAAATAATCAAATATCAAAACACGTGCAAAAATTATTTTTCTTTGGATCAAATAAAACAGTAAGCAAGCAAATATCACTCATATTATAGTTAGAATAATAAATACAAAGTACAATCGTCCATAGCTTAAAATAAAACAATTTGACCTTCCTTGTGTTTCAAACTATCAGTATGCCAAATTTCTTATATATATGGAGGGATAAAATAATAGTTTCGTGATGTTTTTCCAAAGGTGTAGCAAAGCTATTATAACATTTACGAAAATAAAAAAAGCTGTAATGTTATATTTTTAATGTAAGTGTGTAGAATTTTCCTTTTCATTGTTTTTGGATCCAAATTTAAATTGTAATATGCTTGAAATAAATGTAAAGAAAGTGCATTAAAGAATTAACTTCTTCAAGCAGCCATTAAAAAATGCCTTTTTCTAGATTATTATATTGCCACTTAATAATTAGAAAACTAATGTAGATAAATGGACAACAATACATATTAATAATTATATGAATTATATAAAACTGGAATATTTGTAATTCTGTAGCGTTAAAATTGTATGCATGAAATCAATGTCTATCAGTATTATAAAATTTTTTTTTAAAATGAAATTAATTGAATCTGATTATACAGAGCTTTAAATCCCATTTAGCTTTGAAGATAAAGAAAAATAAGCTAAAGTTTTATCGGCTAATCCAAAACAAAATTTTTCAAAGATATTTCATCGCGATTTTATGTCATACTTATTATCGTGAAGGGACTAAATGTAGTTATTTTAGACGTTAATTTATAGCATAAGCTATTGTAAAGAAGCTCGAAAATAAAAATTGATGAGTCCTTTTTTTGAAGCATCATTTTAATCCAAAACTAATTAAAGAAAGCTTGGAATAAATTGTCAATCAATGTTTTAACTTGCTCAGGTTCAGGTAATATTTCGTGATTGTTATATTACCACATAATAAGTTGAAAAATAAATAAATCAATTAAAATAAATAAAAATGAAATTTATCCTGGAATTGCATACGCAATCCAGATATATGATTATTATTCACCTTTTGGAGCCGATGGGACACAGGTGCCCTTTTTATATATTTTTATCTGACGCTTTAAAGCAAAAAAATATTTTGGTATTTCTCTAAATAAAAAAAAAAAAAACAGTTTAATAGTTACCAAGGAAAGTTTGATAGATTGACGGATTAATTATATTTGTACAATAATATAAAATCCAAAAAGAGTAGCTTTAAATTTTTTTCCACATAATAAATTGAAAAATAATTAAATCGAATAAAATAAATAAAAATGAAATTTATTCTTCAATCCTAAAATGCTACATACGCAAATTGAGATATATGATTAGTATTAATCCTTCGGCAGAGATGGACACAGGTGGTCCTCATATATACAGTATACTCTCGATTATCCGTGCGCGGTTTATCCGGTTTGCGGATTATCCGTGCTCATTCCGGAGTCACACAAAAAATATAAAGAGAAACATTTTCAAGATTAAAAAAATTTGATTCATGAAGTTATAACACTACCAAATTTTTGGAAAGCAATATTCGTTATTGGATTGCAGTATATGGAACAAATCGTCTACGTTATGGATGATATGGAAAATCGTCTACGTTATCACGATCGTGGAGAAAGATGATACCGCTTGATGAACAATCCTCTTCAGATGTTCAAGAAAAATATGATAACAGTATTCTCGAACAAGCAAAAGAAATCTAAGGTTTCGAAATTCTTTAAGAAGAAAATTTAGAAGATTGGTTTCAAAGTGATGCATGTGAGCCTGGCTTCCAGTATTTGACTGATGAAGACATCGTTATGTTGTTAAATCAAATAATGATGATAGTAACTGATGCCGAAGATGTAGTAAATGAATGAAATACAATTTCTCATTCCGCTGCTCTGTGGAAACTTTATTAGATTATATGGGAGGATTTGATTACGGTGACATTACTGCGATTCGTAAAATATGTTTATTGATATATGGCGAAGACGCATTACACATTTTTTAATAAGGAAAATTCCTAGTTTGATGTTATGCATGCAAATGTCAGTAATTTTTATATTTTTTGTACTGATATTGAATTTTTCTTTAATAAAAGGAAATTTCGGATTATCCGTGTTTTTCGATTGTCCGTGCGACCTGTCCCGGTGATTAACCCGGATGCACTATTTTTTTCTAACGCTCTGAAGCAAAAATATATTTTGATAATTTTTCATTATAAAACAGTCTAATAGTTACAAAGGAAAATCTGATAGATTAGTGGATTAATTATATTTGTAAAAAAATTCAAAATCCGCTAAAAAGTTTTTTTTCTAATTCATATTGAAAAATTAATCAATAATTGATTTTGTAAATTAAAGAAATTTCAATGATGAATAACTGCTTTTCTTAAATCTAAATAAGTGCAAAGTTGAAAAATTATTGTTTGGAAGTGAGCCGTGTTTAACGCAGAAAAAAAAACCGGTGTTTCATGTAGTATTTCATAACCATAAATTATTAAAATGCTAAATATATTATTCTTCATTCATTTTATTTTAAACTATTACGAAATAATGAAAAAGTGTGAAAAATATGGTTTATAATAATTCTGCATCAAGGAATTAGATACATAAAAATAAAGCATATCTCATTAAATTAAAGCTCTCCAGATTTTAAAACTTCTTAGCAGAGACTTAACTGGGAAACTTTCTAAGCCTTGCAAGTTGATCCAAAACAAAACTTTTAAGAGATTCTACAGCACTATTTTATGTCACGTTTACTAAATACATGAAATAGAATGCCTTTCCCGCATGAGCTAATTTATTAATTACTGTTCATTCAGGCATGGTAAATCTCTTTTAATAGAGTTCACAGGAGAGTCTGTACCAAAAATGGAGAGAGTCTTCTAAAAGTGGTCATTCTATCAATATTTCATTCATTCTATTACGAATTTTAGCAATATTTAGACTCAAAGGAGGCCTTTACCACTACAAACTGCAGTTTTCAAGCTCTAACAAAAGTAATTTTAAGTTTATAACATAAGAATTATTTTATGTACAAGATATGAATAGGTTAGAGGGAAATGTATAAGATATTAATTAAAAAAAATAAAAGATGCTTTTTTAATACGTTGTGCTGATGAAAATCTTAAGCACTAAATACTTAAAAATACGTTACAGTTATTTAAAATACTTATCAGTCAACAAAATTATTTAAAGTTAATTAAATTAACAATTGATTAACAGTAACATCTTAAGGATTGTAGTACAATTTTAACAATTTATCTAGGGGCCGGATAGCCTGGTTGGCAGGGCGCTGGAATCCCGTTTATGAAAATGTAAGTTCGAATCCTACCGGCCGCAGAATACCAGTGTATTAAATGGGGACTGGTGCATGTAAAATCTGGCGGGGTCACAAAGCCCTCCAGGTTCCCATAACAAATCAATATTTCTGGGGGTACTGAGTTGGTTCCGTCTCTGGTTCAGGTCAAAATTACGATCTGTGGATGAATGAATGGGTCAGCCCTATAAAGGAGAATGACTTATGGGTGTGGAAGAAGTCAAATTTTTGACCATAGATGGCGCCACTGGAAAACAAGAACAATCGCACTCCTTGCATTAATGTCCTACGACAACAACAATTTATCTATAGATAAATTTCTCTTGCATGGCGACAAAAAAAATCACTGCTTTGGCAACAAAAAACTACTATATCAAGCGAGTAAGTAGTTATAAGCATGGACGCTTAAATGTACATGTGCTAAACGTACAGTGCGCCAAAAAAGGACCACCCTGAATAAGTTTTGATCTAATGATCGAATCTTCACGTTCTAGGACTCAATACTAATGGTTCGAGGGGATGACTTCAAATATTCTAATTATTTAGTGCAGACGACATTTTAAGTTACGAAATCAGACACAAAAACGTACTTTCTCTGAATAAAAACGCCTTTTTGAAACGTATTCGGATTTCAGAATTTATGGGGCTATCCGCAATCTGAGAAATATAGTACCAAAAGTTTGGTCAGGAGAACAGTCCAAAGTTTTGACCTTTTATTGTTAATTTTACTTTTTGCGTAGTTCGCCATATCTCGAGAACTTTTTAAGAGAATAGAAAAATTTTTGCACACAATTATAAAACTCGTTTATCCAAAGATAATTCTATTCAAAAAATAAAATTTTTAGCAAATATTTATCATTCATTATCATTATAAATATTTATTTTCATTATTTTATCTAAAGTGGAAAAAGTTTTGGATTTTAAAATAAAATTTTTTTAAGTATCATTTTCGAAAATCTAATTTCACATGCCAAAATACAAAATTTGAGAGAAATTTGTTGAATAGTTCCTGAGAAGTCAAATTTTAAAAAAGTCGTATAATTAAAACTTGATCAATCGATTAATCTTAGTTAGTGGTTTCTCTCTCCAAGCTATATAAACTTTATATATAACAAGGGGAGCATTGGTGCTGCGACAAACTTTAAGGGATGTTAGGTCACACCATCAAGATTGCCATCAAGATGTGTATTGGAAACTATGCTCGTAAATATCTTTATACGCCACTAGGGTCGCTTTCCGATAATAAACTGCCTCTTCTAGTGTTTCCGAACACGTCATTATGTCATAATAAGGGAGAGCTCCTAGCCGCGTAAGATGACATTTTCGAGCATGGGTTTCTATGCAATTTTAATCCTGATAATTATATATCTAACTCCCCTAGAAATTTTTCGCAACATTTATTACGCGATCCCCTGTTGTACAGTCAAACCCCCCTATAGTGAACATGGTTCATAGTGAACTTCCGGATATAGTGAACGAAATGTTCGCTCCCGTGCCTTGCTATACACATATAATATTATTTTTTGTGGATATAGTGAACCAAAAGAGGAGAGGAAATTGGATATTATGAATTTTTTTCTGTTTTCGACTGATTTTTTTCTTCATTTTTTGGTAATTTTGAAATTTCTACCTATACCGATTTTTAAAACCATCTATTGAGGGGAATGTAGCCATAAGCATTTTTTTTTTGTTTGCTTCTTCCATCTCAGTTTCCCATCCCTAAGTAAAGGCCGTCCCTAAATTTTTTGTACGAAAGACGGAGAGTAATAAAAAAATAAAAGTTAACACATGTTTTGTTACTACATATAGTTTTTTTTATTCATTTTTGTATTTCTTTTTATTGATTATTTATTTAAATAATGCGTAATGAAAGGGAGCAGTTCGGAAAAATTAGTTAAAATTGTTTGCAGTACTGATATAGAGAACTCCCGGTTATAGTGAACTGAAATTTCGGACCCTTGAAGGTTCACTATAGCTGGGTTTGACTGTATATAAAATTTTCACACTGGTGCATTTCGACAAAATATGTCAGTTTAAAAACAATCTATAGCTTTAGGAGCAAAACAATTTTCAGATTTGAATTCAATCAATTATTTGTATAAATGTGACAAAAAACTTGTTCCCTTATGCTATATATATAGTTCATATTAGTTTAAATCCTTATAAAGCAGCATTTATTTTTTAATATACAATTTACAAACTATTTCTAGTATAAAATTCTCTAACTTCAGCATCAATTGCTTCTTATAGTTAAAATCAATATTTTTATTTTTTTTAATTTTTTATTTCTATTCTAGCGGTCACTAAATAAAGTCTTAACTTAATCTTTATTCCAGTTCATTAGCAAAGTAGTAAGATTCCTCCGTGCATTGGTGTGCTTTGTAATTTAATTTCGGCATAACAAATGGAAGAAATTCAGTTAAGTTCATTATATTAGTTCATCAGTCACGTCTTGTCTGAAACCGCGTTTCATTAAATTTATATATTATTACATTACGTATCTGAGTTGGGTTATTTTCTCGTTAACAAACATGGCCGAATTTGCTTAACAGTTTAAACAAACTATTCCAAGAAAATTTTTCTTCTTCACAAAGTCTAACTTTTTACCGGAATTTCTCGGTTGTTGTGAAAGATAACAAAAGAATCATAAATATATACTAATAATAATTTGTTTCTCAATTCATGTTGCTAGGTAAAGTATTTAGGTAAATTTAGAGTTTAAACATAAGATTAAATTGAAAAATAAAATGACAATGAATATGTAATAACTAAATATATATGACTAAATGATATATATATATAACTTGGAGGCTTCGCCCTTTGCTCGCTGGCGCTCGCCAACCCTCGGAACTGCTTTCGCAGTTTATTTCGGATTGCTTTGCAATCCGATGCTCGCTTTACTAGCTCATTGGATACGTTCTTAACATCTAGCTTTTGTATACTTTTTTGAACACTGAAATTCCGAAAACTTTTCACTGTAGAAAATTCTAAACCTGTGCATTTCAATATTAATTTGAAATTGCAAACAGTTCACATATTTTTCTTAATCACACTATTCTAAATTTCAGTTGTTGAGAAAAGTAACTGTTGTAAGTTTTG
>NC_092210.1:15618850-15634501 GCF_043381705.1 Parasteatoda tepidariorum | reverse complement strand
CAATACAAACACTTAAACGTTTTTTAGACGTTTAGGTAGCTCCCAGTAGAAAAATATCAATTCAACAGCGGCCTTTTAAAGCATTCTCACTTCAATTAATTAATTAATTCCTAATTGAGTTTAAATTAAATATTGTCATGTTTTTAGTGCATGAATCTGAATTGAACAACCTGAAAATGCTGACTCTGGTTATTGTTATCTGGTTGCTCACTACGTGCTCTTGCGCGCCGAATCCAAAATTAAAACTGTTGCCAGCGCGAGAAAAGAAATATCATCTGTTTTATTGATACATACATACGTACGTATTAGCGTTTTATATAATATAGATAGATAGATAGATTATTTTCAGTTTAGTTCATTTAAAAAGTTGATCAGTCACGTGAAGTCTGAAGTCATTTTTCATTAAAATTATGATATACGATACTACGTATCTAAACATGAGTCTGGTAATTTTTTTGTTAACAAACATGATTGAATTTATCTATTAATTTAAGCAAACTTTTTCAAAATTTTTTGCCCATAAATTTAAACTTTTTGGGGAAATTTCTTGTTTTTTAAAACGATTTTGCTAGCAGTAAACGAACATACCGCTAAACAATTAGCCCAATAGTCAATAAATCAGGCAGAAAATGTACTTTCTTCGAATAAAGATACAATTGTTTCGACGGATTCGGATTTCTCACCCCCAAAATATTGGTTTTGAAGTATGGTTCCAATTGTTTGGTCAGGAGAGCGGGTAAAATTAGAACCTTTTAATATTAATTTTATTTTTTGTGTATTTTACCATATCTCGACAACTTTTTAAGCGAATTTAAAAATTTTAGCACCCAATTATACAATTTGTTTATCCAAAGCTAATTTCATGCAAAGATTTACATTTAGTAAATATTTAATAATCTCTATTGTATTAATAATAGTCAAAACAATTTTGAATTTTAAGGTATAAATTTTTTAAAATTATTTTATAGAATGTAATTTTACATGGAAATTTATAAAATGTGAGCAAAATCGGTCGAATAGTTATTGAGAAAATGAATTTTAAAAATACGACTTATTTAAATATCGTCTGCACTAATTAATTAGCATATTTTAGGTTACCCCTTCGAACCATTAAGATTGAGTTCTAAAACGTGGAGATTAAATCAACAGTCATTCGGGTGGTCTGTTTTCTTAGGCATTATATATACAAATTAAATTTACACAGCATCGTTTCTTTTCTAGTGCATCGACGTCAATGAAACTTGGTATACACGTAATATCGACCAAATCAAATATAAATTCGGAATAAACTTTTTTCTTCACATTTCAACTGTGATAGAAACTCCTTTTCACCTACTTAAGAAGACGATAATAAGATTTTACAGTTTAAAAAACCAGTTTCAACTGTCATAAGTCTGGTCATGTTATTACAAAGAACTGAAATAAAAAAATTTATAAATTTGATAACAGTGAGGGTGAGCAAGTCCAGAATCCGGACCTGACATTGCAGGTCCAGAACTCGGAAAGCATTTTCTTATTTTATAAAAAACTTTTTTGTCTTAGAACTAAACCCCGGCAAAAAAATTAATTAATTATCACATTTAAGACTAATCCCTTGAAGCACTGAGATTACTTACAAGCACGTTTCAATCCAATCATTAGATCAAAAGTTATTCCGATATTCATTTTTTATTTGAGATTTTTTCCCGTCAAGTTTTTAATTTGCATCACTTCCTCAGTTTAAACTAAATGCAGTTTTACAGTAAAATTATCCTCATCACTTGACACATTACGAAGCTTAATCTTTACACTGATCTAACACTGATTAATATAAAGTAATTTTAAAGCCATAACATGTCATATAATGTCGCTTTAGAAAAGAATAAGAATGATAGAACTGTCAAGCTTGGTGAGTTTTTTAATGAAAAAGTCACCCCCTTGGAAGTAATAAAAAGCGAAATTAAATTTTAAAGCACGTAGGAAGATGAACAATAATAGTTTGTTTAGTCATCTATTTTTTTATTTTTACAACTTTTCTGGGATGTAATATAATTTGTCATTTCTTTTTAAATCTGTATTTTGCAATAGAAATTTACTTTTAAAATGTTCATTTTTATGGTAGGGTTTTCCTTGAAATTATTATTTCTTGCATTTACATTTATTTAATTATTTTATGAAATATTAAAACTGTTATAAAATATATTTAGGTTAAAGATTTTGACTCATTAATATGAGGTATTGTTTTAAATACGACTTATTAATAGAAAAAATGAATAATTGATACAAATAATGAGTAATTGATACAAATAATGAATAATTCATACAATATATTCACACTGATCCAAATTTACTTTATTATTGCCTTTTTAAAAGTATAAAAAGATTTTAAAATTATTAACTTTGCACACTGTTAGAAATTATTAAATAGTAATTTTTTATTATTTTTTATTTTACCATATTCAAGCGAAGCAGGGAAATAACCATAAAAAGATAACATTCAAACTGTTAACTATAAGAAAAATCATTAACTGACTGTTTTGCAGCTAAACAACCAAAGTTCTATCCGCTCTAACAAGCCAGTGAGAATCATGAATGTGATATGGCTTATGAATTAAAATTGTTAGTTTCTACCATTGGATGCCTATTAATTTTGCAGCTCCCAATTTTTTTCGGCTACGGAACCCCATACAATTAACCTTCTTTTGGTGAAACCACAACTTCATAAATAAAGTGTATTAAGGTAATTGTGAACGCTATAATCTGTAAAAGGCTACTTTTAAAATATCTAATTATAGGAATGAAGATTTTTCATCGTTTCATAATCAAAAATCTTAAATTAGGTTTCTGTCCAATAATTCAATTTGCAGTCCTTGTGCTGTATTTTGTCTGATAATGAATTTGCTTTTTGGTGTACATCAAAGTTGAAAATTGTTGTTGTTGTTTCTAATGCGACTTGTCAGTATTAGCTGGTCTGCTTAGTGAAACCAAGTGAAATTAAGGCAGAGGGGACATTTTTTGTTTTTCTGTGGCGCCATCTATGGCTAAGAATACGACTTAAGCCGCACACTCGTCACAACCCGTTTATAGGGTGGACCCATTCGTATATCCATTCATTCATCTACAGATCGTAATTTTGACCTGAACCATAAAACGATCAATTTCCGATTCAGTACCCCCATATGCATAATTTGTTACCGAAACATGGAGGACTTAGTGACCGGACAGATTTAAAGTGTACCGGCTGCCATTTACTACACGGGTAGTCTTCGGCCAAGCGGAGATCGAACTCACGGGCTCTTGGATATATGTCCAACACCTTACCAACCAGGCTATCCTAGACATAAGCTGAAAATGAATAAAATAAGCGGAATTATGGCTTACTTTCAGTTGAAAACTTAAAAGAACTACTATTAACGTTGAAAATGGTTATTAGGGAAACATATTTTTTTATTAAAGAATTTAGCTATTTTATTTTGGTCTGAAAGGGGTGATAGGAAATACTAATGAGATAAATTCGTGTTCTTTGCATAATTTGTTCACGTTATTGTAATTAGTATGTTATAAAAATCTTTAAAACAATGCCATTTCTATTTCATTGGCATTTTACTTGAAGTAACTTCATAAAGCAATCGTAAAATTAAATGAATTATGATTTAAATATGATCTGAGTTTTCGAAACACATCAATTCCTTCAACACATGGGGAGCTTTCAGCATCCTGTCTGACCCGGGACTATTGGAATGCGAAACTCTTATTCACTCATAGATAGAACCATAAAAAAACTGCTTAACTCAAAGGGAAATCTAGTATTCCCTATGTCTTACAATAAATATCACCACTATATAAATTAATTAAACCAAAGTCCACGATTCACTTGATAAAACACAACACAACTACAACCTAACTCCAATATGCAAATTTCCTATTTACGGCATTGTAACCATGCTAGTTGTAAATGAATAGAAAACCATATAGATATGCATTTTTATGTGCATAAAATTTCAACCATAAAAATTGTACCTCATAAAGGTTCTAATTGAGGTGCACTAGGTTGCTTTAGATACACTTCAGCTCATTTTGAGGTTGTTTAAAATTTACTTCAAATAAACTAGGCTGTTGAGGTTATTTTCAAGGTATACAGATTGTTTATCTGACACTTATGACAAAAAGGTATTTATGAGGTATAAAAAATACCTTATTTATACTAAAGAGCATGAGGTATTTATTGTGGTGTATAAAGTCATTTTATTTATACCTAACTTTATTTTGAGGTTGCTTAAAATTCACTTCAAATCAACCAGGCTGATGAGGTTATTTTCAAGGTACACAGATTGTTTTTCTGACACTTAGAACAAAAAGGTATTTATGCGGCGTAAAAAATTTTTCCTTATTTCAAATAAAGAGAGTGAGGTATTTATTGAGGTGTATAAAGTCACATTTTATTTATACATAAGCTCATTTTGAGGTTGTTTCAAATTCACTTCATATCAATCAGACTGATGAGTTGATTTCTAAGCTAGACCAGATTGTTTTTTTAACACTTGTAACAAAAGACGCAATAAAAAAATTTACCTTATTTCAATAAAAAAATGAGGTATTTATTGAGGTGTATGAAGTTATGTTATTTATACCTAAGCTTATTTTGAGGTTGTTTCAAATTCACTTCACAACAACCAGACTGATAAGGGGATTTCTAAGGTAGACCTGGTTGTTTTTTTGATACTTGTAACTAAAGACGCATTTAAGAGGTATAAAAAAATTTACCTTATTTCAACTAAAGAGAGTGAGGTATTTATTGAGGTGAATGAGGTCATTTTATACATACCTGAACTTATTTTGAGGTTGTTTAAAGTACACTTCATATTAACTAGCTCACTTCCCAGAGTTCCGTGCGAGCTGGCGAATGGCGTGTGTGTAGAAAATCAAAAGTCTATGCGAAATTCGGTAAGTGTGTTTGACATTTATTAATTTAGTTTTATTACTTTTAATCAAATAAGCGACAATTTTCAAACTTAAAATTTATTATTTCTGTTTTAAAGACGTGTCCTGATCTTAAATAACGATATTCTTATAGGCTATTGCTGTAGGTTTAGTAATAAGAGACAATAATCTGAATATTTTTCATCAATGTTTAGGGTAACGCTACCGGTGAATCGCTACAGCAGGTTACGCATAGTATATTTTGGTTGCTACAATATTGATTCAAATAAAACTACTTTATTTAATTTTGCTTAAATATATATGTTTTAACGTAGCAGTTTGCAGGCTGATTAATTGAAATGCTCATTATTTCTCTTTTAAATAAATAATTGAAAATTGAAATATTTTAAAATAGCAATTTCGCTTTGAAATTCTATTACAACTGTATGCTGATCGTTTGCTTAGATATCTGTATGTATATGCAAAGTTTATATTGTTGTTTATGAGTGAAAATATCTATAGTAACACCGCATTTTAAATCTGATTTACATGAGATTGTTTTTGTAAAATATATATACATTTACAGAGCTTATCGCTAAGTAGTTTCCTGATATTGCTGAGATGACCTAGGTTGTAAATAGCACCTGTGCAGCAAACGAGGAAGAAGTGGCTAACAAGCTATTGCTCAGCCTTCCCCTGGGAAATAGTTCTGAATTTATACCAAAAAGAAAAAGTAATCTCTCATAATAAACTACCGAATTCATGCAATTGTTTATAACATTAGTTTGCCTGATATTTAATAATTGAAAACTAGTAACTGTACTGACTCACTTTTTTATGTTTGATAACAGAATTGTTATTTTTCCCTGCATGTTTTTTCCCCGCAATTTACCCATGTTAATTATCTACGAAGGAGATTGTTATTACTTATTAGAATATTAAGGAGAATTAAATAAAATCCAACTGCTTATGATTCACTACTTCAAAATTAGCGATTTTCGGAAATCTTAAGTTTTATTAGAAATTAGTCAGTATTGCTTCGTATGAAATTTACAGGCTGAATTGAATAAAAATCAATTGCAAATTAAAACATTCATTGTTTGAAAGTTATTCTTTTGAATTTCATGCTGTGGGATATGTTTTTATATTTAAAGAAATGTTTGTAGCAACTAGCAATTAGTTTTATTCTGCTCGGAACTGTAAGTTACATAGTAAATATAGTTAAATATACTCAACTTCTTTTAAAAACATTATTTCAAATCGTTCTCTCTTAGACATTTTCCTCACATAAAATTGCTTACCGCTTTAAAAGAAATGCTCCTATCAGCTTGTGATTAGTTTTATTCGATTGAGTGTGAAAAAGCTTAAAAATTAGGACATAACTTTAAAATTTTAATTTATTAAACGATTGTTGATTCTTGATTACATTGATCAAAAAGTATAAAAATAACTATTTTTTAAAAAACTCTGATGTGATTGACAATAACTCAAGTCTTTGTCAGTATCAGGGCAAAAATTCATAAAAAAGCTATTAGTTTCATGAAGTCTGACAGAAAGTTTAAAGATAGGTTTATTGAGCTTAAAGATTTGTAAGAAAAAAAGAAGGAAAATCTAATTATCAGATTTACAAGTACCATAATGATACCGGATGTATAGGAAATTTAAAAGTGGTAAAATTTCATAATAAGATTGAAATTATATAAACCGTAAAGTAACTCAAGTCTTTGTCAGTATCAGGGCAAAAATTTATAAAAAAAGCTATTAGTTTCATGAAGTCTGACAGAAAGTTTAAAGATAGGTTTATTGAGCTTAAAGATTTGTAAGAAAAAAAGAAAGAAAATCTAACTATCAGACTTACAAGTACCATAATGATACCGGATGTATAGGAAATTAAAAAGTGGTAAAATTTCATAATAAGATTGGAATTATATATTTGAATGTCTATAAAGATTTTTAATGGTAGTACTTTCTTCAGTGTATTTTATTTTGTGGTACCTGTAACGCCTTTAGCTACGAGGAGTGAATAGAAATGACAGAAGTGGAAAACTATTTATCTGAAAAAGAAAATTAATCTCATCCAGTTGATTTAAGTACTGAAAAAAAAACAAATTTTAATATTTTAGCACCTGCCACTAGTATTGTGAGTATGACTTTTTTACTAATTCATATTTTCTTCTTTTAGGTTCTTATAGTTAGGTAATATTTTTTTCTTTTAGGTTCTTCCAAGAGTTTCAACAGGTAGACGGAATAAATTTAAAAAATAATTTTGTTGATTTGTAAAAAGAATGAAATTTTAGTTTCAAATAAAAGTATTTTGGATTTCAGTTGACTTTTTTTTAAAATTTGCAGTTTTATAGCTTTAAAAATTCAAGCATCTTACACAACTCTCTTGTAAAAATATGAGCTCCCACAAATAATTTTTTTTAACTGTAGAATTCGGATAGGTGACATTTCAAGATTAATTTAATTGAATCTATTAAAATTACAAAATTATTAAATTAAATAAGTTAATTATTAAAATTGAAAAAGTATTGCATTTGAAACTTTCTCTTATAGCTTAACAAAAGAAGCAATTACTGCCAAAGGTGTAATATTGAAAACTTCAGGTTGATAAATGAAGATCTCTACTAATGAAAAAAATGTAAAGAAATACATAATTCTTTATATAATATATATAATATTTTCATACAATAGTGATTTTAAATATTAATAAATTAGGTAGACAGTATAACACCTCACCTTTGGTAATTATTACCTTCGTAAGTATTATAAAAACAGCTTTTGGTTAAGTGTAAAATGTAGCATGTTAGGTTGATAAATAAATTTTTCGAAAAGTACAAAAATATGTACTTGAGGTTAAGAAATAATAACCTAAGGTAGAACATAGATTAATAAATACGTTAATAAAAAATAACCTTTTCAAGTGTCAAAAAATACACTAGATGTTGATTTATAATAACTAGAAGTGTAAAATGGCACACCTTAGATAGATAAATAAGTACCTCAACAACTATATAAATCTATACCTTAGGTTGAAAAATAATAACCTAAAGTAGAATAACTTAAATTTAAGTTTCTTTATATTTACGCTAGCGTAAGACATTGAATTAAAAATAGCATCAGTTAGAAATTAATATTCCGATATTAAACAGCTTTGAAGCAGGTTACAGACGCCACGTAATTATGAAGTCTTTTTTAAATAACTCAACAGAAAAACAAAACCGCTAATCTAGGCCTTTTTTTCATCATACTTATATAAAGTATTTCTAGTTAAATGTTTCGGAAAACTGCTCTGGTTTGCTTTTCTCATTAATGATATTTGCCCTGCTTATCACATCATGAAGAGATAATATAATTAAGCTCTAGAGCAGGGCAATTTGTTGCGTTAAGTATAAATCATGTTAAGAGCCTTAAATTAATCTTCATTCTCATTCCCAAAAAAGGTCAACTACTTTATTTAGTGAACAGTTCTGTAGCAAAATTCACGGAGCACATTCTGCATAATCCAAATTCGTGTGCGATCTCAACGTAGTAAGACAGAGATTATTATTGTAAAAATGCAAAAATTCACCTTAATCTAATGTGCATGTAGAACAATTTGCAAATATAAGGTCCTTAAATATTATGTTTAACAAGTTTATGTTGTAAATTTATTTTGAATTTAAAACAATAATATTAAAAATAGAATGAACCACTAGAGAATAAAATACGTAATCAAGTAACAACATCTTTTTTTAATTTTTACTTTCTGTACCTTGCGGTGTTCTTTAAATCCAGCTTTTAAACTTTTATTCGAAACATGTTTAGATATGGTTTAAAATGGAGTCTCTGTAATTTTCCCTCATTTGGTTATCCGCTTTTTTAAACATAAAAAAATGTATATGTGAAAAATGTTGTTGTTGCTACCTACGCCACTTACCAATACCAGCAAGCATGCTTAAAATCAAGCGAATATTTAAGACCGAGGGCACGCTTCTTGCTTTTTCAGTGGTGCCATCTATGGCAATGAGTACGACTACGCCACACAAACGAAGTCCATTTTTACAAGTGTGATCCAATTATTCTCCATTTTTACCTGAACCAGAGAATCAATCTCCAATTTAGTACCCCGAATGTAGTATCCGAACACCCGCTGTCACAAAATCAAGCCCAACGTCCTACCAACCAAGCCATATTAATTATAATTTACAGAAGCTGTAATGATATGCAGTGTCTTGATCCGTGATGACTCAGGGGATAGAGCGCTCGGCTACCAATGAGGTGAACCGGGTTCGGGGTTAGGTGAACCCAGCGATTGCTGCTCGATACGAATTCTGCTTCCGGCTTGCACCGACCACAGTATTGATGTGAAATATCCTCAGTGGTAGACGGATTATGGGTTAGAGTTTCCTTGCCGTCAGGCTAACCGTGAGAGGTTTTCATAGTTTCCCCCTCCGTGCAACGCAAATGCTGGTTAGTGCCATTAAAAGTCTTCCACTCTGGCAACATTTATCCCAATACTTGATCCAGGAATCTCCTTGTCGTCTGGATTGGGTTCAAAATTTCAGGGCTACGGAGTTGAACATCAGTAGTCGTAAACCTGAAAGTCTGGATCGGCTGTTCAACGTCGGTTATAAAATAAAATAAAATCTACAGTGTCCAACCAGGCATATATGAAAAATAATCTGTAGCCTCTTTCTGGTACCAGAATGAACAGTATAACTTGCGTAAGAACTTTAACTAGAAAAAAATAATATATGCCTCGTTAATATTTCTGAAATTGTTTTTCTCTAACTTACATGTACTTTTAAGAATATCTGCAAACTAAACAGAACTAAAGTAAACTATAGTAACTAAAAACCATAGTAAACGTATAACAAACTATAGTAAATAAAACGTTTTTGCTTCTATACAGAGACAGTTTTTATACCATTATTTAGAAACCTGAACCGTAGTTGCGAATAAATAAATAAATGAAAATATGAAAAAAAGATCAATTTTCTTTTACAGATAAAGTCAATTTTGTTTCAGTGAAATTTTAAACGTTTCAAATAAACATAGACATTTTAACAGTAATATATATTTTTTAATAAATTTATATAAAGTGGAGATAAGCTTCTAAATCTCATTTCCATTTTTGATATTCGAGAAAAAAATAAAAGAATACACGTAACAAACTTCTTTATTATATAAAAGGATAGTTTTAAAAACGTCTCAGTATTAAAATAAACTTTAATAAAATCAAAATTCCAAATGTTTCTATATTTTTGTCTTCTTGTTTTATACTTTACCTTTGTGTTAGGTGTTCTGCGAGAAAAGTATTTTAAAAATTTGTTTTTTTTCTCCATTTTATTTAAAAAATAAAGTTAGGAATTCTCTTTCAACTAGTATAAAGAAAACGGAACGGCAGCGATGATAAGATTCTTTTTCCTGTACAAAAACTTTAAAAGTATTTTTATCTATGATAGTTTTTTCAACTTTTAAAAGATCTCAAAAACTGTGAAAGAAAAATATTTTAAAACTCAAATATATATATTTCAGATATACTCATGTTTGGTTATTTTTCCTTTCGAACGGTAATGGTTTATCGGAAATTCTGGATTTTAAAATTATAGTTCTTATTACGAAACATTTAGTAAAAATTATAAAATTGATGAATAAATTAAGTAAATTTAAGTAATCAATGATTTGTATATCATTCTCTTAGGTATCAAGATAAAATTACCAAACTTTGCCACACTTACCAAATTTTATCTTATATTATAAAATTATGTTTTATCGTTTATTTAGCCCTTCGATAAAAATGACCTAGCTCTTTAATGTTCCCATAGAGCCAGAAAATCGTTAGGTTTTAACATATTTTGGTAGTTTTCACCATACTGTTTATTTTCGCAGTGCATAATTTTTGTTTTGCTTCTCCAAGTGATTCTATCGGATGCCATTCTTTTTCCAATTAATAAATTGTTTTATATCAATAACTTATTATTGACTAAAAATTAAAATTTTTTAGGGAAAAATTAGAATACATATCCCTCTAATCCAGTGGTCGGTAAACTTATTAGCCAAAGAGCCAAACATGAACATTATAACAATTTTTAAAAAAATTGGGAGCCAAATCTGCTTGTTTAGTAAACTTTTATTACACTAAATATGTAGTACACTAAATAAAACTAAATTTCATACTTAATAAATATTTATTAATGCGAACAATGCCCACTACTTTAGAAAAAGTATGCGCGCTCATGCTTGTGGTACCTTTGTATCACACCGGAGTACGCCATAAACAACGAACAATTTCAGCCGGTAGCTTGTACATGGTTTGTGTTAACGTTTACGAAAACAAAAAATTAACTCGATGTTCGTTACGTATTTTTACAACAATATAAAATTTTAAATACCTATCCATCTTTTAACTTAAACAAAAAATTATACATGTTCTCGATTTATAGAAGAATTTTAATTTATCAAAATAAGATATAATTTTTTTTCTTACCAAGTTTTTTTTTTAAATGAAAATATTATTGCGCCTTCCGTGGATATTTGTGATAGAGCCGCACTTAAGGAGCTAAAGAGCCACATGCGGCTCTGGAGCCGCACTTTGCCGACCACTGCTCTAATCTAAATCAGATCTGATTCTCGAGTTTCACTTTAAGTACCTCCAAAACGTGCATAGGTCTCATCAGAAGGCCCTTGTGCACAGAGATAACGCAAATAATTCAGATATTGCGAAATGGTGCTTCACTACACTTAATGCTGTTGTCCTACGCCACTTACTAATACTGAGAAGCCTGTTTTAAGGCAAAAGGATGTCTTCTTTTTTCCAGTGGCGACATCTGTGGGCAAGAATGTTACTTCTGCCTAACACATACGTCACATCCCGTTTTACAGGAGGGATGCTTTCACACACCATCCATCTATCCGCAAATCATAATTTTGACCTGAACCAGAGCACGACCAATCTTTGATCCAGTACCCCTATAGGCATTGATTTGTTATGGGAACTTTGATGGACTATGCGACCCCAACAGATTTAGCGTGCACCAGTCACCATTTTGTTCATGATGAGTCTTCGGACTACACATCATGGGAAGTGGAAATGTTTCATCACTTTGGGAAAATCTGAGGGTTTTTAAATATCCAGTAGACAGTCGAAGTAAAGTTGTTTGATCACTCCTGTCGCCATTGAAATTAACTGAAGCACCGGGCTGTAGTAAAGCTGTTTGTTTACTAGTTTTTTTAAAAAATGCAAGAAACGTTTACATCATTTTTTTTAGAAATGTGTATAAAAGTATGGTAGAAACTTTAACAAGAATACAACAGAGCCATGGTGGCTTAGGGGATAGAACGTTCGCCTTCCATTGAGATGAACCGGGTTCGAATCACTGCGATTGTTTGTCGATAGTAATTCCGCATCCGGTTTACACCGACAACAGTGCTAACGTAAAATATCCTCAGTGGTAGACTAACCATGGGCCCATCCCCTTGCCGTCAGGCTAACAGTGGAAGACTTTCATGGTTTCCCTCTCCATGTAACACAAATGCGGGTTAGTTCTATTAAAAAAAGTCGTCCACGAGGGCAAATATCTCCGAATACTTGATTCTGGAGTTCCCTTGTCTTCTGAATAGGGTTCAAAATTACAAGGCTAAGGATTTGAACATTAGCAGTCATAAAACCGAAATTGAGGGTGGGCTGTTCAACGACGGTTACAAAAAAAAAGAGAATTCAACAGAAATAATTTGCCGCAAATAATAATTGTGAGAGTTTGTTAAGATGTTAGATAAATATTTTTGATTGAATTTTACTTTCACTCAATAGCTCTTTAAAATCGTTTTTTTCAAAGTAATTGCTGATGCTTTAAACTTTCCGCTTGATATATACTTAAGATATTTTTCCAATAATTTTATTTATGCACTAAATTTCTAGTGCGCTGTAAAATATCGTTATGAAATGATCCGCATAAATTGATAGATGAACGCGATTAAACTACTCATTGTGGAATCTTGAGATTGGTTTCTAAGTCTATTAAAACTTTCGAAATTCATAACATTTTTTCGTTCATATTTATATCGTTGGAGCAATTGTTAAGAAAAATGAGGGAAATGAAAATGGTTGAGTCAATGAGGGGGAAATAATTGTGATAAAGATGAGTGCTTCTTTTTAGAAGCAGTGGGCAACAATTCCTTAAAGATATTTTAAATTTTTAAAGCATTCTTCGACGAATTTTGAAGAAATTGGTTTAATTGAAGGAAGGAATCGGTTGAAAGGATTTTATTGAATTAATTTATTTGAAGGAATTGGTTCTATTCAGAATTTTATAAGATATGGAGCCGACCGACCCGTGTAGGGGGCAGGGAACTGTCCTTGCATCAGAAAGGTCCTGTGTTCGAATCCCGGGCAAGGCATGGGTGTTTCTTTCTTTCTCTGTGTGTTCTATTTCCTTTCTCCTTTGTGTGTGAATGTGACCCGCCCTATAAACGGGTTGTGGTTGTGTGAATGGCGTGACAGAGCTCGAATTCCTGGCCATAGATGGCGCCACTGAAAAACAGGAATAATCGTACCCCCACTGCCAAAACAGGCATACGACAAAAGAAAAATAAGATATGTAAAAATGAAGTAATATTACCATTTAAATAACATATTTAGTCCCATTAAAAAGTCATAATTACAGTATATTTCAGGAAAATATCATGAAGAAACTTTAAGAAAATTAATGTAAAATAAAAAGCTGAGCAACCTGAATAACTTTTGATCATCACGCTCTTCGGATCATCACGCTCTTCGGATTCAATCTTAAAGGTTCGAGGGGGTGACCTCCAATATGTTAGTGCAGACGTTTTTTTAAGTTACGACATCGGAAACAAAAGCGTACTTTCTCTGAATAAACATAACTTTTTTTCCCGTAATTCGGATTTTTGACCCCCAAAGTATATTGGGTAGCTGCAATCTGGAAAATGTGGTCCCCATAGCTTGGTCAAGAGGGTGATCCGAATTTTGAACCCCTTATTCTTAATTTTACTTTTATGCATATTTCGTCATGTTTGAGAACTTTTTCAGCGAACTTAAAAGAATTTGCACACAGTTATAAAATTTATTTACCCAGAGATGATTCCATGTAAAATATAGCTTACAGTAAATGTTTATTATTTTATTTGCTAATGAAAAAATTTGAGTTATGAGGTTTAAATTTTTTACATTATATTAAAGAAGGTGATTTTAAATGGCATGATACAAAATCTGAGTGAAATCGATCGAATATTTCCTGAGAAATAGAATTTAAAAAAAGTCGTATTTTTAAAATTCGATTTCTCAGGAATTATTCGACCGAATTCACTGGAATTTTGTATTTTACCCTGCATTTATCAGAAGGATAAACTTATAGAGTTTTGAAACTATTTATAAAAATAAATATATTTTTGAGGCCTTACATATAGAATGATATAAATATTCTTATTTCAGTATGGTGAAATAAATTCTATAAAGAACGTTTCAGTTGGAACATAAAAATGTCATTAACTCTTTGAAAGCTTACTTGAAAAATACTCCGTATCCTCTTTAAAAGCTCCATTGCAGAAAGTTTGACATTCGCGTATAGAAGCATTTATCTTCCATTGTATCTTTCTTCTATTACTATAGACTTTTAGATGTATTGTAACAAAGACACTTTGAAGTTGTTTTTTTAAAAGTTTTTTCCCCTTTTATTTAAATAAATAATGATTTGTTTGAATAACTAAAGCTAAACTTGATAGTAACAGTCTGTGTACTTTTGCCCAAAGCCTAAATTTAATTCGTTATGACATCTCAAATCTAGTAATCCGGAAGACGCTACCAAGATATCTTATTGTTTATGTTTCTTTACATATCGAATTTCAAAATTAAGAAAAAGTGTTCTAGTTGCTTTGGCAACAAAAGAATAAGAGGAATCGTGTGTAGGAATTTAACTTGTGTGATAATTTAATCTTATTAAGATTGTTGTTTTTAACTGAGTATTTTGTTTTCTCGTGGAGAAAAAACACATGTCATTTGTTTTGAACGTACGATACCTTAGTTCCTGTTAGGATTATTAGACATAATATAAAGTTTATTAGTTATTATATTAAGCCTTTTGGATTTTGATGTTGTAAATTACGGTATCGTGCCTTGGAAATTACTTGATAAATTACAATAATTATTTTAGATAGAATAATATTTGTTTCAAATTCTTTATATTACTTTGAATCTTTTCAATTATTTTATTAATATAATAGAGAAGTAAAGATGCATGTGTGAATGTAAGGAATTTAGTACTTGTAACTCGAGAAGAAGACGATCACAGATACACAGACACGTGACCAATGATATCAGCTCCAGGTGATCGCTTATAAACAACCGGTGAATGTTGACAATCACATACTCGCTTTGATAACGGCCCGAAATATGCACTAGGTCTGGTTAAATGCCACTGGCCGGTATACATTTGACCGGTATGCCCTACATCAATGTTTTTTACGGTTCAGTGCCACTGCCCAACCGGCACTCCGAGAACTGATGTTTCTCCTGATTTAAACTCAGCAGATATTAAAATATGGAATAAATATAATAATATCAACTAATAAATAAATATTAAATCGGATATAACATAGATTTCGGATATTCGCCAAAGCGATTATATGATTGTTGACATTTATATATATATACATATATATATATATAAAAAAGTATGTGTATATACATAAATATATATACATATATATATATTTTTTTAATTCCTACTTAGGCTGGGCGCAGTGGCTCAC
>NC_092210.1:15611456-15618780 GCF_043381705.1 Parasteatoda tepidariorum | reverse complement strand
ACATATATATATTTCATATATATGATATATATCCATTTCATACATATATTTCATACTTTATATATATATATATTTATATATGTTTGGCAATCTTCCAGATTGCGGCTAGCAATTTTGGGGTCAGAAGTCCGAATTTGTTGAAAAATCGGTATGTTTCTTAAGAGAAAACATATATATGTGCGTGATTTCGTAATTCAAAATATCGTCTGGCGCAAATTAATTTGCATGTTGGAGGTTACTTACCCTTTTGAACCATTAAGAATGAGTCCTAAAACGTGAAGATCCAATCATTAACTCGAAATTTATTTAAGGTGGTCTGTTTTTTTGCACTGTACATTTGTTTCTCACTATGATTTGCAAATTAAATTTGGGAAAGTTAATAAAAGATATTGGTTGGACGTGGAATGGTTGATGTTAGGGCTGAAGCTCGTAATTTTTTCAATTTTCGTTAGATTTATTGATATTGTTAACAGAATTTACTGTTATATCTTCTGTTAAATATAGGGTATTTGTAAAGTATTTAAATAAAGTAACGGCTTATTAAATTAAACCAATGTAAGGTGTAGCACTTGTTAGCATTATAACTATCTTTAGTGCACGTTAAAAATACTGAACCTTTTAAAATACCTTTTTAAACTGAATCATGATGTTTTTAAGGGAGAAATCGAGAATAATCCCAGTTTCTCAGTACCCATATTTGAATTCGTAACTAAGCAGTTGTGTTTTCTTTTTAAACTTAACATATTAATGCCTATCCCCCAAAAGTAGTCCCTGATGTGGCTTTACGTGATTAAATATCAATTATCAGAAATATTTCATACAATAAAATTGGCTTTCACCTTTATAATCCTTAATCATCTGATGGTTAAAAATAATTAAAAAGTGTATAATTAATAGCCAAAATACAATAAAATTAATTGAAAAGTAATCAAATTTAAAAATAGGTATATAAAGTAGCAATTAAAATCAAAATATCCAGGGCTATTCAGGATCCAATAAATATAAAAAAAAGCATTAAAAATAAAAGCATCAGTATCCAAAATCATTACAAAGGGTAAAAATGGGAATCTAAACCAGAGTATAGGTATTTGAAATCAGTAAAATCAAAGTCATTAAAGCTAATTTCAAATTTGAAATTTAATAATAGAATAGTCTAAGTGACAGAGAGGTGTAGGTCCAATATTAAATCTGATAAGTTAAAATATTTATGGGAAGGTAAACAAGGGGTCCATGAGGTAGGTCGTTTGGGGACATTATGTCTTCGGACCAGTATTTAATGATATTTCTTATGATTTGTTTTTGTCTCTCTGTTCTGCACCACGATCTCATCTCTCCCTGGTTCTTAAAAGCGATGCCACGGAGCGTTGTAAATTTATTGCATTCCGTTAGTAAATGTTTGATGGTTTGGCACTTGCCGCAGTATTTGCAGCTTGATGTCTTTTTAAATAGTCCAGCTTGATGTACACCAAACACTCCGTGGTCTGTGTAAAACTGATTGAGATAGAAGTCACTTATAAGTCTTTTAGTACTTACTTGTGGGAAAAAGATGCAAATATGTCGACCATTATTCGACCTATCCCTCCTCTGTTGCCAAAGTTTATTGCTGGCGTCCCTGAGAAGTTTTCTTAATAGGGCTCTAGTGATATGGCAGTTTATATAAACCCGATCGAGCTGCGTGCCCATTTAAGCTAAAGTATCTGACTCCTCATTGCCCTCATTCCCCATGTGTGCCCTAATCCAATTTAACATAGGTCCTTTACCTATATTATGTTTGATCTCTTCAACTTGTTTATTTGTGAGGACGGGGTCATAGAGTGAGTTCAACGAAGATCGAGAATCTGTGTAAATTGTTGCCGAATAGATGTTGTTTTCATTTAGCCAATTGATGGCTAGTTTAATGGCCTGCAGAAGGCAGTAATTAACCTTTAATCTCAGTTCGTAGATATAATGTGTATTTATGGCATTGGTGTAATGTTGCATTGGAGTATTAACACAGTAACACCTGAAGGTACTTCAAATCTAGGTAAAATTTTTGCAAGGTATTTTGGTTAGATTGCGCGATAACGTATAGAAATGGAAGAATCATTAAGAGAAAGATAAATATTACACTGAGAAAAAAAAATTGGTCAAACCTACCAGAATATGGTTAAAGTTAAACACCAAAAAGCTGGGTGATTTTTACCGAAGCGCTTTGGTAATGAATTTGGTTAAATTAACCATAAAATATAGTGTTATAATCAGTGATGAAATTTCGTGAATGTGGTAAAATTTGGCAGCACGTTATCTTAGAGCATGGCATAAAAACAATTTATTCGGTTAGATTTACTTTTGAGTTTTGTATTTTTTACTAAATGGTTTGGTAACAAGAACTATAATTTTGAAAACCAGAATTTCCGGTAGTCAGTTTGTTTATGAACTGAAAAATTACCAAATGACAAATTACAAAAACCATATATTTTAATTTTATTATCATTTTTTTACAATTTATTTATTTATTCATAATTTTTTTTAAAAATTAGAAATGTCATTACTATACAGTACGGTAATTCTTTAGACATAAAGTTCAAACGATTTTGTATGAAAGTTCCAGTTTGGTAAATGAATTATTATTAAAGCCAGGATTTTGATGAAATTTTTAATTTTTTTTGCTCAATTTTCGATATTTTTTTTCTTTCAGGGCATATTTGGAATTTTCGAGCATTTATTAAGGCTTGGGGTATTCTTTTCTTGGGTATTTCTTTGGATTTGGGTTATTTTTTGTGCATTAAATGTAAGACAAAATGAATATGTTCTGTTTTAATACATATTTTTTTGTTATTTCAGAATATAACATTTCATTCAAACCTGAATGGACATAAAACATGAATTATATTTCTTTATATATTTTATCATGAACGAAAGTAATTTTAAAGGAGAAAAAATTATTTAATTTAATATTTTTACTTAAATTTTGAGCGAGTTTTTATATTTTTAAGAGCATTTTTTACATTTAAAAGAGCATTTTTGGTAATTTTTAGAGGTCATCCGGGTTCTAATTATTATTTTAAAAAATGAAAAAATAAGCTGTAAGATGCAATAAGTTACACTATACTTTTTAAATTAATAAATTTAAAAAAAAAATTCAATCTAATTTTTAACTTTTAACTTTCTTCTTAAACTTGTAACGCAAATAATTAAATTTCAATTTACGTCGAGAATAACTCAAAAAGCAATTAGCAAACTGTTGTTTCTGTTCGTGGAATTAGAATTATTATTTCAAAGTGGAACAATTATTTCAAATAATCAAAATGGAATAAGTGTAATAATTATTTCAAAATGGAATCGAGAAAAACTCAAGAAGCAATCCTCTTCAGCAAACTGTTGTTTTCGTTCGTGAAATTAAAATTATTATTTCAAAATGGAATAATTATTTCAAATAATCAAAATGGAATAAACGGAAAAATTATTTCAAAATGGAATCAAGAAAAACTCAAAAAGCAATCTTCTTCAGCGAACTGTTGTTTTCGTTCGTGAAATTAGAATTATCATTTCAAAATGGAATAATTATTTCAAATAATCAAAATGGAATGAATGGAATAATTATTTCAAAATAGAATGGAATGAATAGAAAAATGGTTAAGAAAATAATTTTGAAATAATTATTTTAAACTCAAAAATGGAATAATTTATTTCGAGAAAAACTCAAAAAGCAAATCTCCACAGCGAACTGTTGTTTTCGTTCATGGAATTAGAATTATTATTTCAAAATGGAATAAATGGAATAATTATTTCAAATTAGAATGGAATGGATAGAAAACTGATTAGGAAAATAATTTTGAAAATAATTTTGAAATAATTATTTCAAATTCAAAAGCGGAATAATTATTTCAAAATGGACAAAAATTATTTCTTAATTATCATTATTCCTAATTATTTTCCTAACCGAAAAAATCATCGGAAAAATAAATTCAGTCTGATTGAAGGGTAAAACTTTTGGTACCCTCTTTGTTCCACTTACGTTACTCCTACTAGCAGCATTAAACATTTAAATAATTATAAAATAAAAACTATATTTTTCAAATTATATTCCACACAAGAATAACTTTTGCAAGCTCTAGAATACTTTTGTAAATCAATCACGCTGCAGAATCTGACTTTAATTTCATTCTTTTAAAATTGTAATATAATTTACAAAAAAGAACTTATCCAAGCGTAATAGTTTAATGGAAAGGTTCTTTTTTCATTATCTTTATACTAAAATATGTAACTTGTCTCATTATTTGGAAATAAGCCAGGATATGCTTAACTATTTATTTGGTTGGAACAAAACTCAGTTGAGAAAACAGTCTATCAAATGCTAATGAAACGTTTCAACTAACTATGTTTGAAAAGATTTCAAACTGTCTAAAACTTTTTAATACGCAAGATTATACTATTCTCAGATTCAGACATATTGTTTTCAGGAAAGAGATTTGAATTGTTGAATTAGAACAAAATTTTTTTGAGATTGAATTTAGTTCTTAAAGTTCTTTATTCTTCGCAGAATATTATGAATGATTATTTTTATTTCGTAAAATAACATAAAACCCGTAATTTTTGCACAAGTAATGTTAAATTATTATTTTAAATATATATATTTTTTAAAATTTGAAACAGTAGTTGAAATTTTTCTTTATTATGTTACTCTCATTAATAATTTATCTATTAAGAGCCAAATATTTTAGAGCAATAAATTTAATGCAAAGTTCATTTCAAAATTTCATAAGAACTTGAAATATACACCGTAAAAAAATTGAGGTCAAAATTACGGTAAAAAGTATTGGCATCCAAGGTACCAGTACTTCTTACCGTAATTTTTACAATAATATTTATTGTAAATCAAACTAATTAAATAATTATTACTGTAAGATATAGTGTATACAATTTTACTGTAAAATTAATTTTACGGATGATGCACCCCAGGAGTCAAAAATTTTAACAGTAATTTTTCTGGAATTTTTTACAATGAAAACCAGAGTAAGAGCATTATTTAAGATCTAAACAGTTTATTTAGCTTTTTAAATTTAAATAATTACGCAATACAATCATCCCAACAAAGAAAGTTGGCATTGTACACAAAGCTGAAAATAAATTAACCAATTATGAAATGAACTAATATTTCACGCATTGTATTGTAATTGCAATGCATACAATGTCTAATAAAAAAACGGGCAAATATATTTAATTTCTATAATAAGATTTGATAGTAATTTTTGGTGCAATAAGTATATTAGTATTTTAAACTGTTTTCTATGATAAGGGGGTATAAAATGTTTGTAATGTACACTACCGGTCAAAAGTTTGCGAAAATTTTGAAATCTACGAAGAAAAGGTCTTAATTCAAATGTTCATAGAACTACGAAAAATCATTCAAATTGCATGAAAATTTGGCATGCTCTAAAGTAAACCCTCTACATTTAGTTACATATGATCAAATTGCAATACTTTGTTTTTTGCGAACTGAATCCAGCTTTTCATCATGGGTTGCTTTTATGTTGAAAAAATTTGTTAAGTTTAAACACTTGCCAAACTTGCAAAAATTTTTTTTTTACTTTTTGTTAATGGAAAATAGCTATTTGAACCGTTCTATGTAAGCTCTCGGAATTTCAGATCGATTTGATTCTTTTTGACGAAGTTATAGAATTTTGAAAAACATGTGTACTTTTCACGATTTTTGAGCATATGCAGTCTTTTAGTCTATACATCTTCGACCAAAGAACTTTTTAATTTTAATGTTTTCTATATTTTCAAGTAATTCATATTTATTATAAAACAAATATTCTTATTCATTATTGTAATTATTGTTATTACAAAGAATTTATTATGAATATAATTAAAACAATATCTCATAGATGTCACATTTCATCTAAAATTTGTTTGTTCTTGCAACGATTAGTTATAACTTGCAGTTATGGGACATTTTACAACAGGAATGGAACTCTATATCACTTGAAGCGATTAATGGTTTGTTAGAATGAATTCCACGCATATGTAAGGCTATATTGATAGCAAAAGGTGGATGGTTCGGGGTATCTAAGATTTAAATGTTAATTTATTTAATTACAAAATACGAATAAGAATATGTTAAATATTTGACCTGTTATAAATAAAATAATATAGCAAAAATGCAAATTTTTTATACTATTGTTATTATTTTTTTAGAATTATTTATGCAATTATTGTTATAACTTTTTATTTTAATTTAATGCAAAGTGAAAATATCACAACAAAACTAATACATACAAGCAATAAATATAAACAATAAGTATAAACAGTAATAATTACAAAAATGAATTAGAATATTTGTTTTATAATAAATATTAATTACTTGAAAATGCAGAAAACATTAAAATTAAAACGTCCTTTGGTAGAAGATGTATAGACCAAAAGACTGTATACGTGGAATGCTCAAAAATCGAGAAAAGTACACATGTTTTTCAAAATTCTATAACTTCGTCAAAAAGAATCAAATCGATCTGAAATTCCGAGAGCTTACATAGAACGGTTCAAATAACTATTTTCCATTAACAAAAAGTAAAAAAAATTTTTTTTTGCAAGTTTGGCAAGTGTTCAAACGTAACAAATTTTTTCACCATAAAAACAACCCATGATGAGAAGCTGGATTCAATTCGCAAAAAACGAAGTATTGCAATTTGATCATATGTAACTAACAGTAGAGGGTTCACTTTAGAACATATTAAATTTTCATCCAATTTGAATGATTTTTCGCAGTTCTATGAACATTTGAATTTAGACCTTTTCTTTGTAGNTCTATAATAAGATTTGATAGTAATTTTTGGTGCAATAAGTATATTAGTATTTTAAATTGTTTTCTATGATAATGTTTGTAATATATCTCGTATATCGTGTATAAAATGTTTGTAATATATCTCGTATTAAACAGCTAAAAATTCCGGATTAAACTACTGTAAAATCTGTTTCTATCGTAAAATGTTGTGAAACAAAATATCTGATGAACCATAACTTTTAATTTAATAAATACCGAAAAATCAAGGAATCACTCTAATTAAATAAATATTACTGTATAATTACGGTGTAATATTTTACTGTAAAAATGAATTTTATAGTAAAATGGATTTTACTGATGATGCACTGAAATGGCCAGTATTTTATCCCATAATTTGATCCTGAATTTTTTACAGTGTATTTTCTCTTATGCCGAAAAAGATGTGTGGGCCACCTCTTGCTATACACTTGTCTGGTATTCTTAACACTGATATTTAAGGTATGCCTGAGGTACTTTTAAGGTACTTTTGCCTGATATTCCCCTAAGTGATTTTTTTAA
>NC_092210.1:15598710-15611448 GCF_043381705.1 Parasteatoda tepidariorum | reverse complement strand
ATACATCCCACTAGTTTATTTCAAAATTGGCGAGTCCCACTTCCCTAGTTTCCCTTGTGAGTGTTATAACTATCGGGAGGAACTGATTTTTCAGTTTTTAATATATATATATATATATATATATTTTCTGTTGATTAGTACTCGAGACCACTATCTTTTTATCGGAACTCGAATCCTTTCTTTTGAGTCATGAATCAACTATCTTTTTACCGGTACTTATACCCTCAGTTATTGCATCAGTACTATAACCCATTATTTCTTAATCGGTTCATGAGCATAGAATCAACAATCCTTTTTTGGTCCTTGAACCAACTGTCACTTTTTTAGTTTTTGAATCCACTATCACTACATCAGTGCTTAAATTTGCTATCATTTGAGCACTTTCCTACTCACTTCTTGTTCAATTCGCGAACTTACTATCATCATTCGCTGTGTCATCTCCAGGCAATTGGAGACGCTTCATATCTGAAGGAAAATATTACTCTTAGCGCCGTCCCTGACCCCTTGAAAACGTAAAGTTGTCCAATGAACGCGATTTTGCCAGAAAAATAATTTCCGGGCAAAACAGTTTCGCTCACATTGAAATACGTCCCGCAGTGGACTGATCGTTAAGACACGGTTCCCAACAGATCACCAAAGTCAAGCATCACTGGATGCGGTAAGTGTGCCGGTGGGTGACCACTTGGATCAGCCTGCGTAGGGACCGAGGGTGTGTGGTATTGGTCCTCGTTAAACTGTTCTACCGTAAAGTGCTCGACTTCGTGTGCAGGCCATCGGGCTACCGAAGCGGGGGTGCCATTCCCTCTAAGGATCAAAATTGTGATGGCATGTCTTCGGATCATCCTCAGGGATGTTTCCCAGACCGTCGCCAATAGCCCATTGTGCAGCTCTAGTGCGACGTAAATGAACTACAACAACAGCAACATTGAAATACCTTGGCAAAAAGTAATGTATTATACCAAATGTAAAAATATACAACTGAAGGAAAAAATGAGATTATATTTCGCACCAAAATTAACCTCATCAATAAACTTCAAATTCAACCTGATTTTCACCTCGTTGAGTGAACCTCGGGTAGATACTAGCTTATTTGCTTGATGTGTCGAAAAATACCATGTACAACTCAAATATAACCTCTCTAAGTTGGTTGCTCAAAGGAAGATTTCTATCAGCCTCAATACACCCTCAAGTGTGAATAAAACAACTTTATACAACTTGATTAGTACGAAGTTGTTTTATTCACACTAACCTTTGTAGGTTGGTTTTCTTAAGGTCATTTTTGAATCAAATTTCAAATAAATCTCAAATTAACCTTAACACCTCAAAACAACCTCAAATAAACCTAATACCTTACTTTTTTGAAAAAGGGTGGGTATGCAAAACATTATAGAATTGAAAATAAATCGGAAATTTAAAATTTCACTAGTAGGACACCTTAAAATTATTGTTATTTTTTATTTTATTTCCAATGCAGCAGGCGATACAGACATTATCATAACGCCGTACAGAGATCAAAAGAAAAGAAAAATACAAATACAGAAAGAGATGAAAAATACAAAAACGAAACATCAAACACAAAAATTAAATTAAGAATTTAAATTGAACAAAAGGTCTCTTGCCTCCCAGTATCGGGAGTAGATGCAGTTCTTTGTGAGAACTGAACAGTTGAGGAGATGTTCAGCGTTCATCGTCGCACCACTGCTGCAGAGGGGGCAGGTAGGATTATCCACCATTTTAAGTTAAAATTATTATTATTATACATACCCAGGTAATCAAAATTATTTCAATTTTCTTTTGCTACAACTAAGACTATTACTAGTTAGGTAGTTACTCTATTTACGTCATACGGGAGATGCACAATATTGGTGAAGGTCTGGGAAACATCCTTGAGGATGGCCCAAAGACATGCCACTTTAATTTTGATCCTTTGCAGAAGGAATGGCTTCTCCTTCTTTCGTAGCCCAACGACCTGCGTGATAAGTCGAGCACTTTACGGTAGAACAGTTTAACGAGGACCGATGCCGTGCAATCTCGGTCCCTACGCAGGCTGATCGAAGTGGTCAGACACCCTCTTACTGACAGCAGCTAGTAATATTTGACTTCCTTTTTCCAGTAGGAACCGTGCCTTTGAGATCAGTCTACTGCGGGAAAAGACTATTGCTAATGTAGAATGAATAAGTAATGGCAAATTAGAAGCATTAATGGCATTTTACGAATATTACAATGTGGAAAAAGATACTGCAGTATACTTTTGAATTCTATCATATAAGAACTAATACGACATAATTCTCTACTGGACATTTCTTTTCACATTCAAATACAAAGTATGCTTTCTAAATTTGAGTTTTATAGAAAGATTATCTTTTGAGAAAAATCAAATCTTTTTTCTCGGAAATGAAATCGTCTCAAAAATGTTTGCTTCCGAGCAGTTAACCTTCTGTAAGCTCAAAAAGAGTACTTATTATGGAAATTTCTAAAAATATTTTACATAATTGAATAGATTAAATGAAAAAAAAAAGGATCCATACTTCCTATATTCCTGTCATGAATAAAAATAAGATAATTTTTGACTTTTAAAAAACAGCTAGTTCAAATTGCGCCAAACAGTATTGTTAAAGCAAAATAAATTTGGCAAGCACTTACCTAAACTGAATATTTCACAAACAATTTTTTGGAAGTTATAATTTTTTTAATTCTTTCAGTTAAGGTCAATGTGAGTAAAATATATGAAGAAAATAATATGTAATTATTTTAGGAGTTCATTGAAAATCATCTGATTTTGATTAAGAAAATAGTAAAAATTAAAAATACTTCAAATAATAATTTTGAAACAAATTAATATCAAAAAGGCTTTCTTAGATATATATTTCACAAGTTTTTATTCGTATCTCGCCGGTCGAAGAATTCCTTCGTATTAAATGGTGACTGGTACACTTTAAATCTGTCTGGGTCACAAAGTCCCCCATGTTCTCATAACAAATCAATATCTCTGGGGGTACTGAATTAGAGATTGATCATTCTCTGGTTCAGGTCTAAATTACGATCTGTGAATGAATGAATGAATGACTCCGCCCTATAAACGGGTAAGACGTATGGGTGTGGAAGAAGTCTAATTTTCGGCCATAGATGGAGTTACTGGAAAACAAGAACAGTCGCACTCCTTGATCGTTCTCTTGTTCAGGTCAAACATACACTCTGTGGAGGAATGATGAGTATGATTGGTTCCTCCTTGTAAAATGGGCTATGGCGTGTGTGTGGCGAAAATCATATTCTTGGCCATAGATGGCGCCATTGATAAAACAAGGAAAGCATCTTCTATCTTAAGAATTTGCTTGATTTCAAGCTGGCTTGTTGATATTGGCAAATGGCATAAGTAAATGAGGTGACACCAGGTTCGAATCTCAGTGATGGCTGATTGATACGAATTCCGCATCCGGCTTGCACCAACCACAGCCCAAACGTGAAATTTCCTCAGTGGTAGATGGATCATTCCCTTGCCGACAGGCTAACCGTGGGAGGTTCTCGTGGTCTTCCTCTCCATGTAACGCAAAGGCGTGTTAGTTCCAACGAAAAGTCCTGCACGAAGGCAAATTTTTCCTAATACTTGACCCAGGAGTTCCCTTGTCTTCTGGATATGGTTCAAAATTACAAGGCTACGTAGTTCAACATTAGTAGTCGTAAACCCAAGAATTGGGTCTGTTGATCAATGACTGTTAGAAAAAATATGCCATAAGTAAAAACAGAACAACATAATTTTGATCCACAATGAATATAAAGAATGATTTCTCAGACCTTATATTTTACCAGATCTCTTTTTGCCCTTCAATTATTTCAATTTCGGATGATTTAGTCAATTTTAAGATTAAATCTAATTAAAAAAATAGTAGTGAAGTTATTTTAGGAAGAGATTGAAAAATGAAATTATTTGATTTTGATTAAAAAACAGAATGGAAAAGATTGCAGGAAAAGTACTAACTTTCAAGCACTATGCTCAGCTGGCTTCAAAACAATGAATGCGTAATTTTTTTTTACTGTTTCTTTTCCAGAAAAGAGTGTCTTTTTCAAAACAACAATGAGTAAAAGCTGGTTTAGTACAAATTTGTTTTCAATAGTGCATACTTTTCTGTATAAAACTGTTTCTTTCTCGTTTAAATATTATTTTGAGACCTTTTAATGAGTAAAATTTTTGACAAGGAATTTAAAAATATTGATTATGGATAATGATTGCGGATTCTTCAACAATTTTTTATTCTTCTGCAAAAGTGTTGAATGCATGGTCGAAATTTTTACTGTACTGGAAAATAAAAATAAAAACACACTCTACAAATAAAAATTTTTAAATGGTAAAAAAATATTCATGAAATAATTTTCATGTGCTTTAAATCATTTGTGCTGCAAAATGCTTGAAATAATTTTAATGAAAATACAAAAAGTAGTACCCAATTTATTTATTCCTTACTCATTATTGTACTAGAAAATGTAAAAAATATATAATATACAGATACAAATTTTGTAAAAGTAAAAAGAAAATTAAGAAATATCTTTCATGTGTTTTAAGCCATTTGTACAGCAAAATACTTTAAAGAATTTTATTGAAAATATTAAAAGTAATACCCAACATTATTCATTACTTATTACTGTACTAGAAAGCAAAATAATGCACAAGAAACAAATAAAAATGAAGAAATAATTGTCATGTGCTTTGAATAATTTGTACAGCAAAATGCTTGAAAGATTTTGTTGAAAATATAAAAAGTACTAATACCCAACATTTGGAAGATAATTAAAACGATAAAATAATGAATCAGAAGTATCTAGTTCATTAATATAGAATAACGATTTTTATTGTCGTTTGTCATATTAAGACAAATTCAAAAAAAAAAGAAACTATAACTTCACGTAGCACTTCTTTCACTATATTAAATTTTATGATGTCATTACTTACTACATATATATATATTTTTTGAAATGTAATATCCCGTCAAATTTTATTAGTTTTCGTAAAGTTGACATTGACTGAAATAAGTTGATTTTAATGAGAATAATAATAAAAAAATATTACATAGCATGCCCTTAAAATAATTTTTTTGTTTGTTCTGGAAAAAATAATTCTTGACGTTTCAAAACGCTTTTATAATATCAAACAATATATTTCCAGTTGACTAACTATATAATAAAAGTATGATTTTTGTCTTATATATTTACTATATTTTCAGTTTCAATGACAACTACTACTTTTTTTTTGAATAAAATGAAACTTTATAGTTCTTGCTCTAATGCATCAAATATTTAAAATTTTATGCTGTCTATAAAATTTTAAATATTTTATTGTAATGTATTTTTTTCATTGCAATATAAATTTTCTTTAGACAATGTGTATTACTCTTCGTATGAACATGTATAACATACTTTTCATCTAATATTATATATCAGTTGCTAATCCTAATATTAAGCAAATCTAGGAGGGTATTCTCAAATTTTTATTTTCTGTAATATTACGTATTATCTGTAATATTACGTATTATCTATAATATTACGTATTATCTATAATATTATATTCTAAAATATTACAATATATCTATGTTATAATATTCTTTACATATTATATTTTAAAAAATGAACATTTGTTGATTTTGTTAAGATAATTGCCACTACATTTGATTTTTCTTTCATCTCATTGTTGGAACTGAATCAGCTCCCATTCAAAGTCAAAAATGTATTTCAACTTTGGAAGCAAAAGCAACTTTGGTAGTTACTTACCAAATTCGGATTTAAATATTGATTTACAACAATGTTCCATTGAAATTTTTGCTCGAGAGAGCAACGTTTTATTGAACGACCCAATGCATCTGGTGGACATGGTGGGGATCTGGAATGATGTTTGTTAAAATGTATTTAGTAAAAGTGATTAGGCAAAAAAATTCGAAAAATGTTTAATATTTAAAAAGATAGAATATTATACGAAATAAATGAATTATCGTTTAATATCGTACAAATATTACGCAAAATCGCAGCAAATAGTTATAAAAAATTATGAGGCATTATGCGATTGCTCCGGAAATTAAAAGTGCGTTTTTAAAACTAGAATTAGGTTTATCCAAAATGTATCAAATATGAAAAATTTTTTTGAATCTAAAAAAGCTTTAATGTAAGAATTTATTTTTTTTATTATCTTAAACTGCCTGCATTATTTGTTCATATTTCCCAAGCCAAAATGTTTGATAATTTTTAAAAAAATAACATAAGAACAAAATCTTGATGGTAGCCATCAAGTATTTCTTTCATGAACTATTTTATTTTTTGATGGCTTCCAACATAGTTAACGATCACACCAGTTTAAAAATTCAGACTGATTTAAGATGGTCCAACACAATGTTAGCTACTTGTCTTAATGATTTGTTTCTGTTGCACCATCAGAAATTTCCATCATAGTATCATGTAAATATAATATTTGAACAACCATGAACAACAATTACCCAAATGTAGGACTTCGAACTGATTTATGATGGTCCAACAAAAAATAAAAAAATTTTTTTTGATGGTATATTCGTGCTGAACCACCAACAAGAATTTTCATCATGGAAATGTATAGTTGAGTTATAAACAACAATCACCCAAACGTAGGAATTCGGACTGATTGCATGAAAAATACAGAAAGCAAATTGTTTTGATGGTTGTTCTTGCTGAACCAACAAGAATTTAGATCATGGAAATGTACAGTTGGAACCATCATGAACCATCAGGAATTTCCATCATAGTATCCTGAAAATCAATNGCAAATTGTTTTGATGGTTGTTCTTGCTGAAATCCATTTTGATGGTGTTACAAATTGTTCTTGCTGAACCAACAAGAATTTACATCATGAAAAAGTATAGTTGGAACCATCACCCAAATGTAGGAATTTGGATTGATTTATGATGGTCTATCATAAAAAATACGAAAAACAAATTGTTTTGATGGTATATTCCTGCTGAACCAACAAGAATTTAGATCATGGAAATGTACAGTTGGAACCATCATGAACCATCAGGAATTTCCATCATAGTATCTTAAAAATCAATTGTTGGATCGATCAAATCTTTTTACGTAATTTTTTTCCTTATTCAAATGGTTTTTTAAACTCTCAGGCGATTTTTCTCACCATCTCTTTTCATGCTCAATGACACATAAGGCCCTCAGACTAGCTCTTCACTCTTATCTGTTAATTGCTACCATTCTTCCTGCCAGCTAGTTCATTCAGCCTCATACCTCTCTATTTTCATCATCCTGCACCACGTCAGTTTTTGCCTATATTATCCATTCAGCCTCATACCTCTCTCTTTTCATCATCCTACACTACGTCAGTTTTTGCCTATGTTATCCATTCAACCCCATACCTCTCTCTTTTCATCATCCTGCACCACGTCAGTTTTTACTTATGTTGTTCCTATTGCATTCAATCACTTCTTCCAAATTATTTTAGCTTGAAATATTCATGTCTCTGACAATTAGCCTAAATTTAGTTCACCTAACGTCCCGTAATATCACGTGATTAATCTAAAATCACATGATTAATCTATGATCATGTAATTCATCAAAAATCACGTGTCATAATATGAGGTAGAGAACTTGGCCCTAAAATATGCGTTTTAAACTAAGAAACATTTTTAGAGAACTTGCTAAGATATATTTTTTATCTCCTTTTTAATCTATATTTTAGACAAAAATAAAGGACAGCAACTTTGGACGTGAATATTGGAGCATATTTTCCACGATTTTTGGAAAATTTTAAAATAAAAATATTATTATCTCGAAATTGTTTGACGACAGTGTATACAAACAACAAGTAACACTTTTTTTTATATAAAGAAACAAGCCTTTGAACGACAATTTCAATAAAAAGAATCAGTGGAAATCATAATTAAAAAGGTTTATAATCAAAAATCAGTGTTGTCATATGTTAATTAAAAATGAATAAAGAATTGTAAACGATTTGTATTGCTTAAAAGTAACACAAGATGTGATAGGTAGCACTAAGAAGTCTCAGATTTAAAAACTAAAATTTGTTGAAAAGCTTTCTTCTAAAACATAAGATCATTACATATTACATAAGTAATATTTAAAATAATTTGAAACTGGAGAAAAATACTTTACCCTGATAAAAAATGTATAGTTAAAACTACCAGAAAATGGTAAAATTAACCGTATTTGTGGTTCGATAGGAGCCCCAAAATGCACGGTAATTTGTACCGAAGTGTTTCAGGAATAATAATAATGGTAAAATTAACAATAAAATATGGTTTTACAATATTCGACGAAACTTGGTAGTTGTGGTAAAATTTGATAATTTTATTATGATACCTTAGAGCATGGCATAAAAACCATTTATTCGGCACTCAAACTGTTGGTATTTTTTACCGTAAAATCAATTTTTACTGAAACATATTACAGAACAAATAATTCTGATATACCCTAATTTTTACTGTAATAATTACAGTGAAATCACTAAATTACTCTAATTTTTTAAATATTACTGTGAAAATAACAGTATAGTATTTTACGGTAAAAATAGATTTTACAGATAATGTACCCAAAGTGTCGGTATTTTATTTCGTAGGTTGACCCAAAATTTTTTACAGTTAGGCATAGAAACCATTTATTCGATAAAATTTACTTATCGGTTTTGTATTTGCTTACTAAATGTGTAGCATAAATCATAATTTTGAAAAATAGAATTTCCGGTAAACCATTATCATATAAACGGAAAAATTACCAAATAAATGGCTTAGACACATGTATTTCGATTTCATTTACCAGAATTATGATGTTTTTACAAAAATCTCATTAGCTTACTGTACGGTAATTTTACCAGATTTTTTTTCTCCTTGTGCCGAGAATATAACCATTCTCATATAGAAAATACAATTTACGCTTTTAGCAAATCCTCGTGCTTCAAACTGAATTAAACTCGTTGACGTTTCACGCATCCATCAAGGGTTTAACAAACACCCCGAGAACGAAACGTCAAACAACTGTTTAGACTCGCCTTAATTGGAGCACGTAATTCTCAGTTTATGTTTAAGCAAAGGAGGAATTGTTAAGTCCTAAAGGAGACTTAACAATTCTCTAAATAATTACAGTGTTTCTAGCAGTTAGTAAATTGTTCATTTGTTATGATATGGAATTAAAATCCAATTATTTTGTAGCATCTATGGAAACCATAAACTGTTTCATTAATTTATAATCAATTTGTTAAATTTATATTTAAAACATTGTTACTTATTATATAATAACTAAGAAAATCATAAATTGTTTTATTAATTTATAAATTAAGATGCTAAACATGGATTAACCGTGTAATTACTATTTTAAATTCTTCCTGCTGTTCTGACTGTGATGCAAATGAGGGGACAAAATGTGGTAATTTAAATCAAGTTTGTCATTACGTACAATTCATAGAAAAATTATTATTATCCTTACTATAGCCGTGATCGCTTAGGGGAAGGAGCGTTCGCCTTTCAATGAAGTGGTGAACTGGGTTCGAATCCCAGCGATGGCTGGTCGATACGAATTCCGCATCCGGCTCGCACTGACCACAGTGCTCGCATCAATCACGGTTAAATTATGCTTAATGTTTTGTCTTTAAACTACTCACGTGTGTATAACTCATTTAACATATTATTTTCATTTTACGATACTTGGCTAACTAACACTTGAACAATGTGTGGGATTGTCAGAATGTCTGTTTCGCAGTTTGGTGGTTCTAGGTTCGAAACGTTGTGGCACAACATTGTTTGCTTGATAATTTTGTGTAAAATTTTCCACTTACTATGAAAATAATGATATTTGCGTCGCTTGTCTTTTTCCAAAAGGTTTGCGCTCAGTTTTCTTTTCTGTTTGTTTTCATTTAAATTTCTGAGTTTATTTTTTTATTTGTCAACGCACAAGGAACAAAAAAAAGCCCGTAAATGAAACGTAATTCCTTAAAATTTTGTATTAAATATAGCCTAATAAAGTAAATTTAAAATGTAAAAATCTATTAATGATAGAAAAAAAACATGAAAAATTAAGAAATTACATGAAAAAAAGTAGCATCGTTAAGGAAATTTCAAAGGGAACGAATGTTTAAATGGATACCTTATACAAACAAATTGAGAGAAAAAAATCTAACAATATGCTTGAAATCTTTGACTAATTTTAAGTACTAAATATTTAATAAATAAATAAATATGATAAAAATAATGCGTAGATAAATATTTTACTTATCTTTTTGTTTGTAGCAAATTTATATGCTTTTCTAGAAAGAAAAAAAAATAGTAAAAAAATAGAATAAATAAAGTATGTATTTCTTATTTTATTCAGGACAAAAAAAAAGGAAAACGAAAGTATTCCCGAAAATGAGGGAACAAAAATTGACACAATAAAGCCGATCCCTCAATTGTTTAAAGTGTGTCATATTTTTTTAAACTAATTGTTTAAATTTTTTCCATGCTGATTTAAAAATGATTGTGATTATTGCAGGTTCATTGTCAGATTTCGATTTCTTTTTAGCTTTCTCTGTGTTAAAATATATATTTGAAACTCCCAATATGTATCCTTTTTTACTATTCATTTCTTTTAAGTATTCTAAAAATTTATCTTGAAGGATGTCTTTATGGAGCACCCCGTATATAAAACCTTACTCCTTTAGCTATTTGCATGTATTGCAATATAAAAAAAATATTTTTCATCTAGACTGAATTGTATATGGTAATTTTTCAGAAGTGCATCCTTAAAAAGGAAAGTAAAAAGGTTGAAAAAAGATTGTAAGGTTCATAAGTTTACCGAAAAAGGTTGCACAGTGCACCAATAAAGATAAAAACGGAACACCCTGAATAACTTATGATCTAATGATCGAATCTTCACGTTCTTGGACTCAATCTTAATGGTTCGAGGGGGTGACCTCAGACATGCTAATTAATTAGTGCAGACGATGTTTTAAGTTACAAAATCAGACACAAAATGTACTATCTCTGAATAAACATATATTTTTTTCAGGTGGATTTGGATTTCTGACCCCAAAAATTATAGGTGGTTGCAGCAATCTGACAAATATGGTCCCCGTAATTTGGAACGATGGAAAGTGGGGACTTCCATCGTTCATGTTGTTCCTGTTGTTCATTTTATTTTTTCCACATTTTACCACATTTTGAGAGTTTCTTAAACGAATTTAAATTTTTTTTGAATACAATAATAAAATTCTTATATACAAGCATAATACTTTTGAAAAAATAAATTTTAGTAAATACTGTGGAGTCTCAGTAGCTCAGGGGTAGTGAGGGGGTTTATGAGCATTCCAGAAGCTTCTGGAATGTTCAGTCTATGTCATTTCCTCTTTCGTTGTTCCTAGGAAGCTTCTAGAACATTCTGTGATAGTATAAAAGCGATCCCGTAATTGAAAAGAGGAGTTCTTCTGGGCGCAGACTGGTTCCCGGTGTTTGTAAATTTCTGATGTTAATAAATTATCAAAACCTCATCTTGCAATCTTCACTAAATCTAAACACTTTAACGTGACAAATTTGGTGGAGGCGCCGGGTAAGAGTTAATCTCTCAATCAATATCACGGAGCGAAACACTGACCGGCTTAGAAGAAGCCGTTATAGTCTAATATATAGTCTGAAAACTTCTTGAATTGTAAGTCAGATAATTTCTTACATAATTTTAAAGTGTCTAATTTTGCATAGCAAAATATAAAATTTGAGCGAATTCGGTTGACTAGTTCCTGAGAAGTCAAATTTAAAATATAAGATTCTTTTTTAAAAAAATTTGACTATTTCTAAATAAAACAATGAAAAATAATAAATCACTCAGTTTTTTGCATTGCTTAATTTTTGGATAAACATAATTGTGTGCAAAAATCTTTCAATTCGCTTGAAAAGTTCTGGACATATGGCTAAATATGCAAAAAGCAAAATTAGCATTTCAAACTTTGGATCGCTCTCCTGACTAAAATGGGCACCTTATTTTTCAGATTGTTGCTACTCCCTTTATTTTGGTAGCCAGAAATCCAAATCCGTAAAAAAATAGGTATATTTATTCAGAGAAAGTACGTTTATGTGATTGATTTCGTAGCTTAAAGTATAGGCAAGTAGTAATATTGAGTCCTAGAACGTGAAAATCCGATCATTAAATAAAAATGATTTTTTTTTTGTTGGCTCATTGTAAAGTCACCATTTTGAATGATATCACTAAAAATCAGTGGCGTACGCAAGGGAGGGGTTTAGGGGTTTAAACACCCCCCTTGAGCTCAGACAAAATGGCAAAAATAAAGATTTTAGTAGAAATTATGCGAGCTATTATTTTTTAAGACTATATATTTTTATGTGCCTTATGCTACTTTTTTTTTCTCATGGTATTTCTCAGAATACAGAAAAAATATTTACTATAATAGGGTTGTACTTTTGAAACCAAAATCACGTGATATATATATATATTTTTGCTGTTCTTGGATCTTTAGGATGTCAAAAAGCAAGAATTTAACAATTTTTAATTACTTTGAGAAAAAATCACGACCTGAAATTAGTGAGGTGACAGCATCTAGTACCAATGTAAGTTTTTCTGTTGAACAGAAATGTGATACTTCCGTTGAAGAAAACGTTTCTAGCGTAACAGAATCTGATGAATGTGAAAGCGGCCCTCAAAGTGTTACTTCCCACCCATATGACATTGGACTTTTTTCAGAAGATAATACATGGTTTATTATCATTATTATTTTATCAC
>NC_092210.1:15593545-15597976 GCF_043381705.1 Parasteatoda tepidariorum | reverse complement strand
GCTAGAGGGCGTCAAAGTTTATGTTCTTATATGAGGCAAAAACACACAAAGAACGATGAAGTTAAGTTATAAAAGCAAATTTAATGGCATGTGATTAGAATAAGTGTTCAAAACAGTGGCCGGCAGCGGCTATGCAAGCAGTACAACAACGAAAAAAAGATAGGCGAACATTCTGAAACACACCAGCATATCACGAACTTTCCCTGCAGCTGCCGAAAGCTTGGCGACAAGTAACGCAGCGCAGTAACTCGCAACAGGAATGGAGCTTTCACGTTTGCATCAAACAACTTTCCAAATGCGCCAGTACCTTTTGCGTTTTGTTTCCGACCATGCATTCTTTGATAAAAATTGTTTGCTTGGGTGTGTACTATCACTTCCTAAAATTTTGCCAATCTATTTAGAATCACCCTGTATATATATATATATATATATCACAATAAATTTTAAAAAAATTAAAAAGAAAATGCGAAAAATGAAAAAAATTAATAAATTTTATTAACTGCATGTAAGCTGCAAGAACATAGAACTTATAAAATAAGTATAAGCTATAGAGAAAACATGGAAAAAATTACAGAATAATGAAAATTATTAATATAAAATAAAATAACATAATTAAAAAAACGTTTTTTTTTTAAAAATAAAAATCCGGGAAAAAAAGATATAATCTCTTCATCAGCTCACACGATTATATCCACAAAAAAGAGTGCTTTCTAATATTGTATCAATATAGCCAAAGCAAAATATTTCAATACAATTGTGTGAGAAGCACTCAAAAATATTTTGAAACAAAATGAAATAAAACACGTTAAGTAATAAGTAACAGAATAAAAAACAGAAAATAAAATTCAAAGAAAAAACAGAACAAAGCATAAAACGAAATCTATAAAGTGAGTAGCGAATTCAAATGAACTTACATGGACGGGAAAATGTTCAAGAACGATTTAAAATATTTTCGTAATAAAATTGAAAGGTTACAAACTATGAAAACAGAAGCGCAAATTATGGTAAAAGCGTAAATAGAGGAAATTTCTTTTATAGTGCATTCTTACTGCAGTATTGAAGAGCGTTTGATTCGTTAGTTACCAAGGATCGGCCCGAAAATGGATGTGAGCAAGATAATATTTTACAAGATAATTTAAAGAAGTTTATAATTAATAAGGTTGATACTTAATTATGCACTTTTAGTGATTTTAGAAAACTAGTGGGCTGCTCCCCCTGCTCGCTAACGCTCGCCTACCCCCGAAAATTGCAACGCAATCCTATATGGTTAGCTTCGCAAACCAAGCTCGCTTCGCTCGATACTGACTTAGGTACATTGCAAATGCACAAAATTCTAAGAATTCAAAACAATCATTCAAATCCATTTCACAACTTCTTTTTTTTAAAAAAAATACATCTTTTTAGTAAATACTAAGTCATTAAAATAAATTTGAATTCAAATAAATGACATGTTATTTGTTAAACCTATTAGAAATGTGCTGTGGTATAAAATCTTAAGATAAAATTTCTAAAACTGATATCTCTTTAAAAAGGTTACAATTTTGGCTATAATTAAGCCTATTAAAAATTGAAATAAGTGAATTGCAATGGAAAAACCTGCATAAGCAAATAAATTCTAGTAAAACAAATGAATTCGTGATATAAATCAAAAAATTGTCAAATAATTTCGTAATATATCAATTCGTGAAAAAAAGCGCTTTCGACAAAATACTAAAATAGAGATCTATCAAACAAAGACTACTCACTTCCGCCTAGCTAATGCTCTCTCTGGTTATTTCCGTTTCCGTTTTTAAAAGCGCTATATGTTGAGCCATCTCAGCTAGATTTGGCATGTGGCATTTTTAGCGGCAATCATTGGTCGATTTTCTAGCGTTGCCATTCTGGGAGTTGTAATGAGGCTTTTTTTTGTCGCCGTGTGAGAGAAATATATATATAGATTAACTTTTATTTAAGAAAAAGAGAGAGAGAGAGAGAAATATTAATTGCCTGTTTTGCACATATTTTTAACCACGGATTTGTCATAAATGGGTTCGCACATGGTAAAAATTATATAAATTAATAAAGAAGTTTTGTAAATTTGTTTATAATAACATACAATTAACTCAATGATTTTATATAAAATAAGGAACCTGCGCGGTATTTTTTAACTTTTTAATATAAAACTTCAAACCATTTTATGACGACAGACACCAATTTCAGTTCAGTGGGTTTACTAGTTATTTTGTAATTAATATTTGAAATTGCTCGATTAGCCACGCCCCCTAAAACGCAGTTAGTTTCCACATCTCGGCTGATGACGTCAAAATATAGAAAAAATACGACTCCCATCACTGTGATACAGTAAAACGCATGCCGTCGCTCGAAGAACATTGATAAAAATTCTCAGAAATAACTCCAAGCACTTACAACAAGTATTGTTTTATATCACGTTGTAATAGCCTTACATTTAACACACTATATAAAATTTAATAATATAAACATAAATATAAATGTACCAAAAAGCGAAAAATGGCAGGATTGGTGCAAAGCCATCAAACGTGGCGACCAAAAAGAAGAAAAAAAATGCAAACTCTCTGAAACTTTATTATTTTGTTATACAAGCATTTTATAGTACTTAGTAATATTTTAATTTTATAAGAACGTTTTTCTTTTGATTAAACTTTTCTGAAGAAATCATTCATTATACTGAATTAAAATGTTTATGAAATGGTCTTTTTAAAAAATGCCCTTTTCTTATTTTATTCCTTGAAAGGATTTTATTCTTAAAGAGTAATCGTGTACAGGTTATTCCTTTTTATAAATATTTTTATTTAATATAAACGACCTATTTCATTTCGTTTTGCGTAAACTTCGTTATCTAAAACATACGTTCTTTTGTTTTTTGCTTTATTGAAATGGAAATTTTAGAGATAAAAATAATTCATTTTATTTTTGTGTAGTTGGGTGGAGGAAAAATGGAAAAAGATTTAAAATAAAAAATGAAAGGGGCTTAAAATCTTTTGCATCACTTCTAATGACAATTAAATAAAATATTTTAGAAGTAACCAATAAAAATTAAGACATTTTTTAAGAAAATTTTTAAACTTTATTTCTATAAAAACTTTTTACTTAAAATCTTATATATTTCAATTTGTTCAGCCTGTGATCAAACCAGCGTGGAATTTTTAAAGCAATTCATACTTTAATACATGTTATTCGTGAAAATAAACCAACATTAATAAAATAATAATAATAATAATGGTTTTCAAAGGTCATTGAAAAAAAAAGTACAAATTAGGAAAGTTGCTAAAACCTTTTTTTTCTTTTTTTGCATTCATCATTTTTGACAAGGGCACATATTATAATTTATTCATTGTCACTAAAACAGCAAACTTCGAAACAAAATTAGCAATTTTATCAATATTTAAATTTGAAAAAAGGAAAACTGAAAAATCATATTTGATTTTAATTATTCAAGAAAATGTAGTACTTTATTTACATCACACTTTAAATTCTTAAAGTTTTCTACACACACAGGCAATTCGCTATTGTGTTTTTGTATATTTATTTTTTTGGTAAATTTTGTATGAAATTAGTTTTACGAAATGCATCTTGCAAAAATATTTTAGCTAATAATGGTATAAAATTTTAAAATGCAAGTTTCGCTTCCTGTACATTACTTTGGGTAAATTAAATATTGAACATAAGAAAAATTATTACAAATAAATAATTATTTCTTTTTCGTAGTTTTTCAGGAAAAACAGTTTTAAGAATTAAAAAAATAACTAAAAATAGATAAATGAGAGATTAAGAATTATTTGCGTCTCAAGTAAAAAACTTAAAAATCTAAATCTTAAATATTTCCATTTCCTATCTGGGATTAAACCATTAGGTGAAAATTTTCGAAACAGTTCTTATTTCTTACAACACTTCGGAATGACAAAATTGATATTTTTGATTAAAAAAATATCAATTCTCTAACCAAACATCCTTTTCTCTCTGCATTCAACCAAAAAGTTAACTCAATTTTGGAAATAAAAAAAAACTATTAGAATAAAACTCCCATGTAGACAACATCACTATACCCTATGACAAGTTTAGGTTCGGCTAGTTCGGTTTAACCAGGTACTATATACTGACGTCACAAGGAATCCCCACCTCTTTTTGAGTCACCTGAAGTTAGTTTCGTTTTAAGCTAATTCTGAGTTATGATTTTAAAAATTACAGGTCAATTTTGAACATATTGATTTGATTTTTGAGAGTTTCATGCTATAGACTATTCAATATAATCAAGATTACGCGATTACCCTACGCATGCAGTTTCCTCATTTAATTACCTTAGAAACTTTTTGTAAAAATAATTTTCTTTGTTTTTCTCTTGTTTCTTTTTGTCCTTTTTATATTTATTGTGTTACACACACCTCACCACCCACCCTTATATATATATATATA
>NC_092210.1:15546771-15592134 GCF_043381705.1 Parasteatoda tepidariorum | reverse complement strand
TTGTTTTATTCTTCATTTTGAACTTATATATATATATATATATATATATCCATCCCGAAACAGTTATTAGCAAGCTAGAGAGATTTAAAATTATTACTAAAATTCAATACATAAAGAAGTTTGAAAATATCGCTCCTCTGAAATTGACACCTCTTGAAAATATTAAAATTTAAATCAATTGAGCAACAGCTAATACCAAGAAATTTCATTTTTCTAAATAACAAAGGAAAATAAAATTTCCTTCTTTAAGTTCCTATGTAATCTTAATAAGCTTTCTTATAGTCTATTGACGAAAAATGAAGATTTGTAAATTTTTGGACAGTTAATAACAAACGTATAATTTGACCATGTCTTTGAATAGACAATATTTCATTATTTAATATTACAACTATACATTCAAATGTACACACTTCATTTAATATTTCCTAACTTTGTGTTCAGTTGCTATTTTCCTAATCTTAACGATATGATATAATCATTGAATTGCACCATAATGACGTGAGCGGTTTTCTGTAGTTTACAATCCTTCTCTTCGCGTTAAAATATGCTTACTAATAACTTAATTACTCGAATGCCTTCATTTCCTCCATTAACGCTTCCACTACAGATAATTATACTTTAACGATGACTAAATTAGTTAAAACGTGACAATTTCACGTACTAGTAAACTGTGAATCTAATGGATCAATTTATGTACAAATTTACGATATAATACAACGAAGAGATTGAGGAAGAGATTTTGGAAGTACAAAAAAAATGTTGATGCAATTTTTAGGGGAGGTTTAAGTATCGACAAAGCCCACAATGAGAAAAAAATAAGGTCTAACAACCAGAATGTGGTAATGTAACACCAAAAAGCTCGGTAATATTTTCCAAAGAGCTTTGGTTATAATTTTGATAAAATTAGCAATAAAATATGGTTTTAATAATGCGTGATAAATTTTGGTAAACGTGGTAAAATTTGATACTTTTATCATGAAACCTCAGGTTATGGAATAAAAACCATTTAAACGGTTATTATTACTATATGTGTGGCATAAGAACTATAATTATGAAATCTTGAATTTCCGGTAAACGGTTACCCTATGATTGGATAAATTAGCAAATAAACAGTTTAAACACAGTATTTTGATTTTATTACCAGGACTATGATTTACTTTATCAGAAACGACACCTTTTATTTTAGCATGCAAATAATTTTACCAGATTTTTTTTTCTCCTTGCAAATATCGAGGCGTTTTGCAAAATTATTATTTTTAATAAGGCTTAAGTTAGATATTTACAAATCCTATCACATGTAGGTTCAAATTTTTTAACAATATGGCGAAATAGACTAAAATTGAAATACAAGCTATCCAAACTCTTAACCACTCAAAGTTCTTTTGACTAAGCTATTGGGAACTTTCTTTCCAAATTGTGGTTAAGTCTTCCACGAAGGCAAATTTAGCTCTATACTTGATCTTGATCTAAGACTTCCCTTGTCTTCTGGATTGGGTTCAAAATTATAAGGTTATGGAGTCGAATATTAGTAGTCGTGAACCCAAAAATTGGGTCATCTGTTCAACGGTGGTTATTAAAGAAAATTAAAAAAATTTCGGCTAGCTCCTATCAAAGGGTCAAAAATTTAATTCCGTAGAAAAGAAAGTTTATGTAAAGAAAGAATATTTTTATGCCTGTCTCTTAAACAAAAGTATTGTCTATAAAAACTAATAATTGGGAAAGAACTTTGTGTCTTGTAACAATCTTAACGTTTTTTATTTTTTGAAAGAAAGTAATGATTCAAAAAACTTATAAATTTCTTGGGAAACAACTAATATGTTTGTATATTAATATAGCTCTATTACGAACGAATTTTATCTTGCACTTCAGAAAAAACTGTTTAGTAAAGTAAAGGAAATTGGCCCAAGGTGCAACATTGTGGCATCACCATGAATCACCATATGTTGTATATTGGATCATAGGAACGATACTCTTTGTATATCACTCATTTTAAGTTACTTACTTCTAAAATGATTATTTTGATTGGATATTCAGGTCATTAAGGCTTGTTTTTTTCAAGTAGTTTGGATTTTATTTTATATTTTATAGCCATTGTTGAACATCCGACCCGATTTTTTGAGTTACGACTACCAATGTTCAACTACGCAGCCTTGTAATTTTGAACTCAATCCTGGAGATAAGGGAACTTCTGGATCAGGTATTGGGGGAAATTTGCCGTCGTAGAGAACTTTTTGAAGGAACTAACCCGCATTTGCGTTGCATGGTGAGGAAAATCGCGAAAACCTACCACGGTTAGCCTGGGTGCAAGGAGACCCTAACCAATGATCCGTCTAACACTGACGATATTGTATCGACCTGCCATTGTTGGGATTCAAACCCGGTTCTCCTCATTGGAAGGCGAACGCTCAATCCCCTAAGACATCGCTGCTCAAGTAATTTGTATAAGCTGAAATAAATCAAGTTAATAATAAACGAAACACCAATTAATATTTCATTGAAATATTTTTAAAAATTTACATACTGTTAGTGGCATAGGGAAAATATAATCTTGGGAAAATATAGGGAAATACAAAGGGAAAATATGCCTGTACTATCTAGACCAGTGGTTTCCAACTGGCGGCCCAACGGGCCAAATCATTGTGGCCCACGAACTAAAACATATTAGTTGTCCTTTTTTGCTGACAATTTTCGTAAAAAAATCTATATGGGTTTAAAATACTCTGTTTCGTTAAAAAAAAAATAATTTCTTCGTTTCTGTGAAATTTAACACACCAACGGTGCAAAAAAATTTATTTCCGAGGTAAAAATCTACTTCTTATTTTAATTTGTAATTCCATACTTTTGTTTCGTACAACTTCATAAAAATCTGACAGTAATATTTTATGTTCCTTCAAACATAAAAGAGTCCTATATGAAATTTTGATAAAGTTGCGGCCCGCCATTTGACTGGTGTTTTTAATTGCGGCCCCCGGCCTCATGTGAGTTGGAAACCCCTGATCTAGACCTTTTGCGCATTCCTTGGATCGTCCTAATGAAGGAACTAGTTTAAGGAACAGGAAGAATGCATTTTTTATTTGATTTTGGCATTTCTAACAAAACAAAATTATTTTCTTAAAAAACAATGTTTTATGTATTTATTTAACAACAGAGAGGGACAGAGAAAGAGGGAAAAAAAAATATTTTGGTACTTGTATACTTTGGCTCGGCATTTAAGTTAAGTACTATAGAATTTTACTTTTAAATCAAATTGACTGATAAAAGTTGCTCAGAAACAAAAAAAAAAGAAAGAAAGAAAAATACATAGAAAATAAGTTTTGCAGAAAGTGCCTGAAAAATCTGTAATGTTCATCAACGCGTTAGATAGTAACAGCTGTTGCAGATATCAACCAGATTAATGCGAAATTTCCCCAATGGGTGGAGCAGATAATTACAATGGGCCAAGGTACAACAATCTTCCTTTTAATTGAAATTAGACTCTCGCTCCAACTAGATTGCACCTTAATTTGAGAAAATCCGATCGTTAGACCAAAAGTTATGGAGATTTTTTCTTGCTTACTACCATGTTTAATCTCAAAATAAATGAATTTTCCTAAAAATATTTGTGAATGTAGCGTTAGTTGAAATAAATGGAGAAAAATATTTTTCTTCTCTGAAACGAAAGAAAGACTTTTCAGATATTTTGATTCTTTTTCTAACAGCAAAATAATATTTTATCGAAACAAAATAAAATAAAAAATGTTTAGAGATGGAAGTTTGATTGTTGTCATGCCATCAATGAAAGTTTATGCCTCCCGGGATGCATTTTCCATCTATTTTTTTTTACCTATTTAATATAAAATTTCACGCATTTCGATAAAGAAAATCGAAAAAACAAAAAACAAAAAAAAGTGAGATTTAGAGCCGAGAAAGAAAGTTTATTTGTAAAGTATAAAATTACCTGCTTATTTTGAAAATTACTTGTTTTTTTAAAAAAAGTTTTGTGTTTGAAACACTAGTCAATTCAAGATTACAAACTGCAACATTTTCCTTTGTTTTCGTACACAAGTTTTATTTTTTAAAAAACATTCCTTTAAATTGTGAGAATAAAAAGTTTTATGAAAGAAAAATATTGCACTCATTACAAGCTAAATCAAATGCGAGTTTCCTTTTGTATTATAAATCTTTTTCTTATGAAAGTTTCTTAAGAGCATTTTACCCATTTTTCATTTGATAATCATTCTTAATTGGTTTGTTTCTAATTATAGTGTTTTAGATGAGGAAAAAAAAAGATAATAAGTTCCTTCTTCGAAACTCAATGGAGGGGTTAAAAATTTATCCGCAGAAAAGGCATTCGAAAATGCTCCTTAAAAATTAAATAAGTGATAATTATTTTTATATCAAATTGAGATAAATTAATTTTGATAAAAATAACTTGTTCTCCGATAAGCATATGCGCATGATAGTAAGAAATTATTTTATTGTAATAATATTTATGCAGCATAAAAATTTACATTTGAACATTAATAATAACACATTGACGAAAAATATATTGTCTCAGAAAAAACTGGGCATCGTTGAGCCCTAATATCAGAATCTCAAACCATATAATCCACCAAATTTCCTGCAACCGTAATATCGTACAATTCAAAGATATATTTTCATGTTTCGAAAATATTATTACTTTAAAATATACCATAAAGCTGTCTGCAGCCGTAATTTGGTGAGCGTGGTGGTTCAGAGTAATTCCCAAAATGAGGTGCCCGGGTTCGAATCCCAGCGTTGGCTGATACATACGAATTCCGCATCCGGCTCATACTGACCACAGTGCTGATGTAAAGTTTCCTATGTGGTAGACGGATCATGGATTTGAATCCCTTTGTCGTCAGGCTTACCGTGAGAGTTTTTCGTGGTTATCCCTTCCATGTAAAGCAAATGAGGGTGAGTTCCATCAAATAAATCGTTCACGAAGTCATATTTCTCCAAATACCTAATCCAGGAGTTCCTTCGTCTTCTGTATTGAACTCAAAATTACAACGAGACGGAGTTGAACATCGGTAGTCGTAAACTCAAAATTGGGTCGGCTGTTCAACGACGATTATAAAAATATAAAAAAAATCGTAATATGGTATTAAATTGAAATATTTCTCTGTTCAAGTTGAATCATGATATCGTGCAGTCGAGATCAAAAAACACGATGTATCTAATACTGTAATATGGTGCTAAATTGAAAAATGCTGCTGTTCAGGTTGTATCAGTGTAATCAAAATATTGTAATACTGTAATCTAGATTCGTTATGCTTTATAATTCAATATGGTAATATGGTGTTAAATTGAACAATGCCTCTGTTCAAGCTGAATCATGGTATCGTGTAGTCGCGATTTAGAAGTACGATATGCTTAATAATGTAATATGGTATAAAATTTGACAAAAGTCTGGGATAAAACTTAATTTCTTCAAAAATATTCTCATTGGAAATAACAGTCGATATGCTCCAAGCGTTCGAAAATAAGCATCTATTTTCTAGACTTGCTAGACGTGAATACGAAGAAATAAAATTGATTTGAAATATAAAACGTGAAGTTGCCAACGAAAAACGGAAAAATATAAGGGAGAGACCAAAACAACAAAAACGAAAGTAGCTAAAACAATTTCTCGGTACCTAACTTCGTTTGGAAGTTATACCGGAAAATAGAGAGTCGTCGCTAAGCAATTAGAAAGGCCCGTTCGGCCGGATTTGGAGGGGTGACATTCTTTTTGTGTCTCATCCATTCTGTATATAGAAACTTATTGTAGGCATTTCATTTATTGACCATTATATATATGAAATAGCATGAAAAACAAAGAGTCTCTGCATTATCTCTATTACTTAAAAAAATTCAAGAAAAACGTTAATATTTTACCATCTCACGGTGGGGTCCCCCCTTAACATTTTATACTTCAAATGAATTTTGCTTCGTCGCATTCACGCCTGGCAAGTCTTCAAAACAATTGTTATTTCCAATTGGATTATTTTTGAAGTGAAGGAAGTTCTCTAATCAAGTAACATGTCTATATCAATCATGTAATAATGTTTCAGTTTCTTGGGATTTTTTTTTAATATAAACTCTATTGCTCGAGAAGGCGACAGTGAAACAATTGTTTTACTTTTAAAGTTCTAACGGTTCGGAGTATACCCTATTAGCTCCGTGTTATTGAACAAACAGATTCTAATCCCGAGTTTTTTAATATTAAAAATGTCAGATTTGAAAGTAATGAAAAGTTAAAACTGTATTGAAAGATGCAACGTTCTAACTATTTCAAGATTAATAGATAGAAGATGCAAAACAGTAAAATAGAATACTGTTCTAGACGATGCATTAAATAGCGAAATTGATATTTCTTGTTCTTTCAATAGAAAAGTTTAAAAAAAAATTTGAAAAGATAAATACAAGATAAAGACTGTATCGATCTTTATTGAAGCATGACTATAGCTGCACTAAAATATTTCAATTGTTTTCTGTTTCTCTTTTGAGCATTTATTGACGAAAATTGCAGATTCATGTTCCTTTCTTTCATTATCCTGAGTTCTTATGAAGAAGTCTTAGAATATTTCTCTTACGTTCCAAATTTATGTCTATTCTATTCTTCTGTTTTCAAAATAAATATTGATTGTCTGCAGTTTCGGCTGCAGAGAAAAGAAAGTCAAAAGAATTTTTATTAGTGAAATCCAGTCATTTATATAAATAAAATATTCTATAGGACTTTCAATACATCGGTTGTAAAATACAATCTACATAGCGATTCCAATAAAATCGTCTCAAAATAATATATATTTAATACTTTGGAATAAATTTCTTTTAAAACTTTATTTAAAATGCTGTATCTGAGTATATTTAAAATCTTTTTGTTCTGTGGTGTATATTTTAATTAATAGCAAAATTGTAGTAAAACCCAAAATCATTTTTTATAATGTTGGCAAAGATTTGGTTTCAAAGAATCAGTTTATGTTTCTATTGAAATAAAGTTAAACTTAATAGGTTTGGTAGGTAACAGTTACAACTTCATTCATATTTTGAAGGATTTGGTATGAAAAAGAAATATNTATATATATATATATATACATATAAATAAATAAGCTACTGCATTTCTTTTTTGCATTGGCAACAAAGAATTGAAAGAAACAGTTCATATAAATAAAGCGTTCGATATCAAATTTTAAATATACTTATGCTGGTTCAATAATAATAATTTTAAGCATTGTTATTGTACTTCATTAAAAAATTACTATTAGTCGCACTTTGAATATAATGAAAAAACGTGTACAAAAATCAGAAGATTGCGAATTTTCTGAGTTTTATATCCCTCACTTGTAGGGGATCAACTAATTTAGCCTGTTTTCTATTCCTAGCTTTTCATAGTCTAATACCATCGTTTTAATAGACAAAATTTTGTTCACATGCCACACCACTGGTTGCAGCGTTACATATTCGGCTTTTTTCCCGTTTGGTCTATTTTAAACTAATTTCGCTTCGACCACCGGCCCTACTCTTTATCTTATGAGTTTTCACAGTATTTTATTATTTTAGTTGTCTGTTTAATTTTTAGCTTAGTATCACATATCAAAATTTTAAAAAATTCATACTCGCTCCGACCATCGGACCATTATTTTACTTCGCTTTCTTTTAGGATCCTCTAATATCTAACGCTTATCTAGCTGATTATGATACCAATCAATCAAATTAACGATTTTTATACTCGCTCCGACCTCCGAACCCACTTTCTATTTTCCTGTTTTTTACAGCTTTAACAAATATTGGTTGCCTGTACTCAATATATTTTGTTCCTAATCAACATAACCAATATTTTGCTCACTCGCTCCGACCACCGGACCCATTTTCTAACGGTTAGTACTTAGCGTTCAAAATTTATTTGAATAAGAACAGCATTAAGAAAGGATTCTGCAAGTAAAACAGGGGAAGTTTATCAAAGAAATTTAAAAAAAAAAGCTTTCTGGATATATATTTATTCTACAATTATTAAGTTTCGCATTTTTAATATGCATTGCGAAAGATTCTTGTAAGTAATTATTTTTTGATGTATGGTAAAATATCAACGTGAAATGTTGCCATATGCTGTATGGCAAAGGTGTACCATAGCCTATGGAAAAATATTTCTTCATAAACCGTAGCATATCTTAATTTTATGGCAAAAATTTGCCACATAAAAAAATGCCATGGGATAATCCTATGGGGTTTTGCCCATTGTGAAATTTTGCCATACATTTTTGCCATTTAAAAAAGTGCCATAGGATATTCTTATGGGGTTTTGCCTATGGCAAAATTTTGTCATACATATATGGCAAAAGAGTATGGCAAAATTTTACCATAGGCAAAACCCCATAGGAATATCCTATGACATTTTTATGGCAAACCTATGACAAATTTTCCTAAGGGATTGAATATGGGAAGTGCTGCGTTTCAATGGTGCCAGTCCAAGCGTAGATAATAATGGAACAATGAAAAAAGTATAATGAAGATGATGGGAATATTAGAGAGAAAGAATTAATTAGGGAGCAATTTTTTGAGAAAAAAACGGTTCGTTTCTAAGCCTATTTTCAATTTTTTTTCCTACATCAAAAATTGTAAACGTTCCTTTGAAATTTTTACAGGATGTAAATAAATGCTTGTGACATTCGTGTATGCTTTTATTTTTACGATTTAATTCGAATGCTTCCTATTGGTAATACTCAAACCTTGAAATTCACTTTACTAGAGCATTGTTTTCATGGGCGTAAACATTTTTTCCAATTAATCTCTGATTGCTACATTCAAAAGAGAATTATAACGAAATGCAATCTTTTATAAGATGAAATTTATTTTTTATGACTTACATTTTATAGAAGAAACTTGTTTTTAATTTTTTGGTCACATTTTAAACGATAAACCACCTATAAGTATGTGTTTGTATTATCTGTCATATAAAATCGTAACGTATTTGAACTTCTATTTTAGTAAATTTCTTCTTATGTCATTAAAGCGCAAGATTTAAACTTATGACACTATCGAATTTCATAAATACATACCGGACGTATTATAACGGCCACTCTTAAAGTATCAAAAATGTTTAAATATTTTCTGTCCTGCTTTCCAAAGTAGTAATTAGTTAGAGACTTTTGCACTTTTCACGAGTATTCCTCAAATACATGTTAAGGGCGGTCAGTAGGGAATATCTTTATTTGCCATAATATATATAAAATTTCAGGGCAAAATTAATGACACAGGAGTTTTTAAAAGAAACAGATGTGTAAAATTGTTTTTTATTCACAGAGTGTGAAAAATTAACTTCCACGCATAGGTTTCTAGAATTCCAATATTTATGAAAATATCCAAACCAAACTTTCGATTAAATATTAAAACGTTAGTGTAAATTTTCACAAGACCGAGTATGTCACGTAGTTTTATGATGCAAGCCACAGTTCTTCTATTGACATTTTATCCCATTTATCGCATCAGGATTTTCTCAAGGGTTCTAGAGTCTTATGAGTAAAGCCCGGAATTTCAGGCAATAAAAAATGCAAAAATAGGCAGGCAAAAAGGCATTTAAAAAGCTTGAAATAGGCACTTAAAAAAGGCACTTATAATTGGAGCANCTCTACTTATGAGGTTTAGCATAACCCTAAGTCTCCCAGAGAAACCAAACAGAAAGATCTATTCAGTGGCGTGAAGAGGGGGGTGAGGGGAGGGAGGCAACGACGCTCCAGGCATTCAGCCAAAGAGTGCATTTAATCGATTACTAAGGATACCAAAACTTTAAATCCTATTACGAGCATTTTTATTCTGAAATTACACTTTCTAACAAAAATAATTTAAACATGTATTTCGATTATGCGAAATGTTTCATGAAATATGGTTATTCACAGGGCTCGAAAAAACTCAGGACGGCTTGTCCAACAATGCACCCGTCCTCCGTTGAAACTAACACGTCGCTTTTAAATAAATAAAAATATAATTGTCTCCTATTTATTACAAACATTTATAGAAATTGCACAATGAATTAGTCGTTACTAGGATTACATTATACAGTAATAAAAGAAATACTAGGTTACTAATAGTAACCTAGTATTTCTTTTATGAAATAATTTAAATGACAAGGGTCAAGTTATCTGGAATGTCAAGTTATCCGAGGGTACTGCGTTTTTTAAATGAATCAAATATGACGTTTGCCAGTTCCACAATCAAGCCAATGATTTACAGAGGTTTCTGAACAGAAATCTGAAAGGGGTTTTCCATTTAGGTAGATGTTCATAATTGCTTTTAAAGCTTCTTGTTTAAGACCAGTACGTATTGTGTTTTTTTGTAAGTTTATTGCTGCAAAGCCCCTTTCAACCGCTGCAGTACTCCCAGACAGAGAAAACATCAATATATGCGCAGTATGTTGCTGTATTGTGGGTCATTTTGCTGCCTTGTAACTTACAAGACTCTTGTAAGATAACAAAAATTGAAAATGTATCACGAACATTAACGGGAAAATGGCCGTCCGCGCGGACGTCGGATTCGAGAAATTCGTTGTCCGCGGAGAATTTTTGACCGTCGAGGACGGGCGGACGGGCTGTTTTTCGAGCCCTGGTTTTTCAATATAACTTGAAACCAGAATAGTGTAAACCGTTTTTGATTGTTGTAGCAGCATTTTCTGGCTAAAAACCCATTTGGTACTATCCAGTTTTCTCCCATTTCTTTGGTTGTCATCAGCATCAAATTTGGTTATAAAGTATTTCTTTATTTGCGATCGCAACGAACTATAGGGGGCGTTGTTGTATGAGACGAATACCTGCGATTTCTATATGAAAAGTCATTCATTACTCTGGAGACGTCTTTAATGTAGCGTGTAGCATTGTAACGTTCCTTCTCTATTGTGGCTTATTAAATTTAAAAAAGAAAAATGTTTGATATTCTTTCTTATGAAAAAGGAAAACAAAATGGTATATCTTTTTTTTAAGACAAGGAACATCCAAAACACATCGGAAAAATATTTGCAAATAAACAAAAAAAAATATGTATCTTCTTATTAGAGTCAAAAACTAATGCCTGAGAAATAGTTTTACTAAAGCTAATGATATAACATGAAAGGCCTATATAAACTTCACATTCCATAGTTTTAAGAATCATATTACTTCAAACATGAAAATAAGCAAAAAGTATACATAATCTTCATAATTTTATATGCTTATTTAATTTTGTAAAAAAAGTTTTTTGACAATTTTTATCAAAAAATTTTACGTTTAAAAAAAAAATCATTATTTAGAAACTAAAAACGTAAAATAAAGAATACTTGCGAAACAACAAAAAAAAAGAAAAAAGAAAGGAAAAAAAGAAAAAAAAAACAATTCTAAAAATGTCTCACATTTAAGTAAAAAACTTTCATGTTTTTTGTTTTTGTTTTTTTATTCATAATCGAACGTAGAAAACCATTCTATAGAAAATTATCATCAAATAAGAAAAAAAAATTATTTACGAGCAAAATTTTTTATTTTATAAATTATAGCACTTACCTGCTTTATAAATCTGGAGAATTCCAAAATGATATGTTCTTAATTTTAAAACCTTATTCTCAAATATTATAGACACAGATTATCCCTTCATTACTTTAAAATGACATACCACACAATAAATTTCAGAATTGCAAGATCTCGATATGAATTTTAATATGTAACTTATAAAAAGAATAGCTGAATTTTTGTTGAATTTTTGGTATTTACATACTAACGCCACAGCAGCAGAAGTTATTCCAATGCGCCAATAAAGAGAAATCCTGTTGTTCGCACAAAGTTATCTTTTGGATTCCTTGTTGCCTTGTTGTTCGATGATTTTTGACGCTATTTTTTAGAGCTACGAAAATGCGTCTTTGGGATTTGCCAAAAACAGAGTAAGATGCGATTTTATTTTTTCAAGAGCGAAATATTTTACCAAAAAAAAAAAAAATTAAAATGTACCAATTCCCATGACATGAAACTTTATTTTGGTAAACGCACGTTTTGGAAATGTTATTTCATTTGGAATCTTATTTATTAGTGTTCATATGGCATCAGCATCAAGTGAAAGAAAATAGAGATTGTTTTGAATCTATGTTAAACTCTATATAGGCCCATTTTCCACCGAAATCCAATTGACTACTTTGATTTTAAATAAAGTGTTCTGAATTTTGAAAGTGATTTGATTTTAAATAAGTTGTTTTATTTTATAATTTGTCCCAAAAATTTTAGATGTAGATTGGCGGCACTTAACCGCCGAATCTGTTAATACATAAGCACCGAATTTCTATTCCATACTTTTATCATATTACTTCAAACATTGGAATAAGCAGGAAGTGTACATAAACACATGACGTTATACCATTTAATTTTTCAAAAGAAGTATTTTGATAACAATTTTTATCAAAAAATTATAAACTAAAAAAAAGTAAAATAAGGAATTCTTATTATAAAAAAAACGATTTTAAAAATTCTTCATATTGAAATAAAAACTTTCATATTATTTCTGTTTTTAAAAAATAAAATTAAGCCCGATTGAGGGAATAAAAAAGAATACAATCTATGTTGAATATATTCCTATTTTTATAATTGAATTCAGAAATATTTATGTTTACATCATATCAAATATAATCAGTGCTCTTTTCTGTTCACCTTGTAACTGTTTTTTCAGCCCAATCAGTCATCCAGCAGATTTCACTCAAAATTTAAAGGTATCTTATTAGCTTTTTTATTGGTCTTACTGGGTTTTCTTTATAAGTCTTTTAGTTTTTTTTGAGGGTATCTTAAGAGCAAGAAATTATAAATACTTCAAAAAAAAATTAATAGTATTTATATATTTTTTTTCTCTTCTCTTTTATGGGATTGGATTTGGTCCTGGCCTACATATGATTTTATGTCGAACCCATAAAATTAGAAAAATACAAAAATAAGGTATGAAAATATGAATGAAGGGGGAAAAAGTATAAAAGAGAAAAGGAAAAAATTTATGAACACTATTAAATGTTTTTTAAAAGATTTTAAAAAAAATCGTTGGGATTAGTGAAAATAACAACGAAAAAAATATAACTTCGCGATCAGCTCGCATAATTATATCCACAAAAATAGTGCTTTCTACTGTTGTATCAATATAGCCAAAACCAAGTATATCAATGCAACGGAGTGAGGAACAAAGAAAAAAAAAGGAAGAAACTGATTCGTAAACAAAGTTTTGTCTAGTAAAATCTCAAAAATTCAAGATTTGTATTTGAATTTCGATCTTTTATTAATTATAAACTTTGAACTTTGCATTGTAATATATTAATACCTTGGATAATTCTAGTTTTCGGGCCAATTTAATGCGCCAGATAAATCAAATGCGGTTCTTAACTTCAGTATGGACGCGACGTATATATTCCCCTACCCTCTATTTAAGGTATGATTTCATATTTTGAAATCCGGCATCTTAGTTATGAAAACATTTTAAAATCCTTTTCGCTAGTTGTTCGTAAGTACGTGACATCTGTTCTCTTTTCTCGTTTTATATGTTCTTATTTGTGTATTATTATTATTTTTTAAACATTTTAGATTTTTACGTGATAAAATTTGGTTTACAAATCGGTTTCTTCCTACCTTTCTTTGGTGCTCTTCACTCTATTATAATAATATATACTACTTTAGCAATATGAATAAAATATTGGGAGACACTATTTTTACGAATATAATCGTATGAGCTGATTATATCTTTTCGAACTTATTTTTTCTAATTTTAATTAAAAAAATTTTAATACATATATATATATATATATATACTACCGGTCAAAAGTTTAGACTCACTTATATTTAATTCAAAAGTTTCAAAAATAATTAAATGTTTCTGACTTAATCCTACAATTTATCAAACATAATCATAAACAAACATCTCAAGTTTTCTTTTAAAACTCTTCATTATTTTTTCATTTTGTATCTATTCTGTAGTTGATAACGAAATGAACGAAAGTGCATGTAAGTACCTGTTCTAAAACAAGTGTAATTTATTTAAGAAATTTTATTAATTCTTAGTTTATAAACAATTTACTTCTCATCTTCTTTCATGGGGTTAATTATAAGTTATGTTCATGTATATGACAAATTTTAAATATTGATATAATAGCCTTAATTAGTTAGAATAACTGGTATATATTAAAAACAAAAATAAATTATTTTTTATGCAATTTATTACAGAAATATGGGTCAAAAACGAGAAATAAGTGTAGAAACACGTGCAGTTATTATTGCACTTCATGCAGAAGGCTATTCAAGTAGACAAATTGCCTCTAAAACTATTGTTTCTCAGACCACTGTTGTCAGAACTTTGCAAAGGAAGAAAGGAACTGGCCAAAATAAGAGCCGCCAGCGATCAGGGAGACCTAGAATAACGTCCAAACGTGAGGATAAGTTTATCCGCATAAAAATGTAAGAGGCAGCGGACTCGAACAGCACCAGAAATGCGTGAGAAATTGAATGCTACTCGGCAGAAAATTGTGTCAGTATCTACTGCACAACGTCGACTTCGTGACTATGGTTTAAAAGGTTGTGTAGCTGCTAGAAAACCTCTTTTGAAAAGACAAAATAAAGTAAAACGACTGCAATAGGCTAAAAAACATGTTACCTGGTCTTTAGAACAGTGGTCAAAGGTTTTGTTTAAGGACGAATCAAAATTTGAATTGTTTGGATGCAAACGAAGGTAGTATGTTGTTCGTGTTATTTGGTGAATGTATGGCAAGTCAATGTTTACTACCAACTGTGAATCATGGTGGATGTTTAGTCATGATTTGGGGATGTTTTGCCGGTGATAAAGTTGGAGATCTTGTAAGAATAGAGGGTATTATGGATAAAAAATATTATCACAGAATATTGCAGCGTTACGCTTTTCCATGTGGACAGAGAATCGTTGGCCAAGGATTTGTTTTTCAGCAAGATAACGATCCGAAACATTCATCGAAATTGTGCAGAGACTACATCGCATCAAAAGAAAGGAAAAAAGTACTGAAATACATGGATTGGCCTCCTCAATCCTCTGATATTAATCCTATTGAGCTATTGTGGGATGAACTCAATAGAAATGTTACAAAAATGAGATGTACCAATCAAAACAATCTTTGGGAATCTTTACTTAGTTGCTGGAATTAGATATAAGCTAGAACATTGCAAAAACTAATAGAAAAAATGCAAAAAATATGTGCTGTTGCGATAAAGGACGATAGGAGGATCTTTTGAAGAATCCAAGATGGGACGAAATTCACAAGTTATACATAAAATTACAGTTCTTACCATATAAGCGTACCTACATTTCTTAAAATAAGATTAATTTAATGTAATTTTCAGTTTAAAAGAAGTCATTTTTAATTATTATTTGTCTATTTTTAAAAATTCAAGAGTGAGTCTAAACATTTGACCAGTAGTGTATACATGTATATATACATATAATATGTCGACAAACATGCTTTGGTGAATGTCCGAAATATTTATTACATTCGATTTGATATGAATTTATTCGTGGATATAATTACATTTATTCGATATTTTAACCGTACACTGATGTTTTTTTTAAGGTTAAGTACCACTGCCCGGTATATATTTGCCCGGTATACCCTACACTGATGTTTTTTTAAGGTCAAGTGCCATTGCCCGATACTCCAAACACTGATGTTTCTTCTAATCTATCGTCAGTAAGTATTAAAATATAGAATACATATAAATATATCAAATAAATATAATAATATTAACGAATAAATTAATATAAAATTGGATATAACAACTATTTCGGACATACACCAAAGCGACTATGTGATTGTTGACATTCACCGGTGAGAGTCAGAAATAAGGGTATTTAGCAAATATTTCGGACATACACCAAGCGACTACGTGAATGTTGACATTCACCGGTGACCGTCGACATTCTCCAGAATTCGGTGTTTCACCGTAACATACATATATAACATTACATATATAAATATATATATATATATATCTTTTCTGTATTTCTTTTATGTCTTTTTTTCGTTTATTAATTTTTTGTTTCTTTTGTATTTTTCTGATATATCTTTATTATATTTTATATTATTTTTCTTCGCTTCGGGCAACGAATTAATATCTAGCTGTTTTATAACAGATATTGAATTGACTCTAGAAATTACCAAGCTCAGTCTTTTCCACAAAAGAATAAAGAAAAAAAGTTGTTAATCTATAGTTAATATGGAGTTAACAACCTAATCTAAACATAATTTGTTAATGAAACGACAGAAACCATTATTGGGTCTTTTTGTTGTTAATTTCCAATTCGCGGAAAACTGCATGTTTCCAAATAAGAAATTATTTGCTATTTCACATCATTATTCTAATCATGCAGTTAAAAACAATAACGCACGACAAGAACAATTTGCGTTTTCAATTGTTATTTAATGACGTAATTACTTTTCCAATAATAATAACGATTAAAGGTCATTTTTATTCTGCTCCGAATAAAGATTCTAGGATTCAGAAGACATGATAATAAAGTTAATCAATGTTGTTTTATTCTATTGGGCTAGCTTTATGATTTGGATTAGATTCGCTGTTTAATAAATAATTGTACGGTATTGTGGGTAGAAAAAATCGAATTATCTTAAATAAATGAGCGCCAGTGCAGAATAGTTGTAAGGGCGTCAAAAACATGAACCACTTAGAATAACTTTTGATCTAATTATCGTATCTTCATGTTCTAGGACTCAATCTTAATGGTTCGAGAGGTTGACCTCGAATATGCTATTTAATTAGTGCAGACGATGTTTTAAGTTACGCAAAAAAGTACTGCTACGCGTATGTCTCTCACTTTTGCGGCTACCAATGCTCAAATCCCTAGCCTTGTAATTTTGACCCCAATCAAGAAGACAAGGATACTCATGGATCAAGTATTGGTTGACATTTTGCCATCGTGGAGGACTTTTTGATGGAACTAACCCGCATTTGCGTTGCATGGTGAGGAAAACCGTGAAAATATCCGACGGTTAACCTGGCAGCAAGATGATTCTTACCCATGATCCATGATTTTTTACTCCATCAAAATATTGAAAATATTTTGAATATAGAGTATTGCGTTATATTAGATTAGCTGCGTTCTTTTGGAAATGAAGGCTTTTGGTTTTGTGGGAGGGCCTTCTTTTTTCTTAGAAAATTCCCGTTTATTTAAAAAGTTCTCAATCGTAAAGCATTTTAACCATTTCTCAAAAGATAGCGATTATTGAAAAACGGGGAGAAACTCCTGATCAGTCGTTAAAAAAATAATTACTTCAATGAAACGCTTATATTTGACATGTTTTGTCCTTCACTTGGAGCATGTCCTATGATTATGTTAATAACATTCAATAAAAAATATAGCTTTATTTAAAAAAGTATTTACTTTAATAAATTATTAATTAACGTCATGAAATATTTAGATTTTTTGAATTTTAATTACTTTCAGTTTGATCTTTTTCATTCAATTTTCAACATAAAAGGGAGCGTTACTTTTAAAAAGTAAGAAGTAAAAGTACAAAAAAGTCAAAGGAGTAAAAGTACTTAAAGTACTAGTACTTTAAGCAAATGTTTTGATTTTGAAAAGTACCGTATTGAAAGTACGAGTAAAAGTGTATCTACAAAAAATAGCGATTTTAAAGTAAATTTCAAAGGAATCAAAAATTCAAAGTAATCTTACAAAATAATAAAATTTTTAATTTATAATGTATAAATTATAAAAATGTCTGAAAATGTTTCGTATTTCATTGAATCAGAAAAAAGTATTTAGCTGTTAAAGAATATATAAGATATTAAATTTATAAATTAAAAATAAATATTTAATTCCAAAACTTTCGAAAAAAAAATTGAGAATTACTTTTAAAAAAACTTTAAAAAAAATCACCGATTTCTTTTATTTTCGTAACAAACACGTGTACTTTTTCCCTATAAAAGTAACAAACAAACAAATAAAAGTATTAGACGTAAGTAACAAAGTTCGAGTAAAAGTACGCACTTTTTACTTTTACTTTAGTTGCAAGTAACGATAGTAAAAATATTGCCATATATGGTTTTCAATTAGGACAGTTCCTAAAATAACTTACAATTACGAAGTCGAATTTCATTTCGTAAAATATTTATCTCAGTAAAATATTAATATCGTTAACAAATATTTCTATTTGAGATATTTCTCCTAAGACTTACTAAACCTATGTTTGATATAACATATTGTGTTATAAATAAATTTCATGTTAGAGAGAAGTTAATGGTATATACAAATATGTATCTTTTTGATGGAACATCAGAATCGATCAGGCGTGATGCCAGTTTGTTTACTTAGTTATATGAGAACGGAAATTGAAAAGAGACCGGATTATGTAATAAGCAAACGAGTAATGGATTCTTAGAATGTAAAACAGCAGTTTATTCTCTTTTTCGAATCTTATTAAATGGTAATGAATTAATTTTAAAGCTTCAAAAAGCAATCATAAAATAAATATTTATTAATTGATTATTCAGGGAGAAAGAAATTTTGAAGAAAATATTGTATTGTGTATGCATTGTATAAAAAATTACGGTAGAATTATTACTATCAAATTACGGTAAAAAGTACCAGCAGTCAGGTTGCCGGTATTTTTTGCAGTAAGTAGGCAAATTTTAAAGTTTCAAGAGGCAATCATAAAAATACATATTTATTAATTGATTAGTCAGGGAGAAAGAAATTCTGAAGAAAATATCGTACTGCATGCATTGTATAAAATTGCGGCACTGCAAAATTATTACTATCAAATTACGGCAAAAAGTACCAGCAGTTAGGGTGCCGGTGCTCATTGCAGTAAATAGGCAAATTTTAAAGCTTCAAGAGACAATCATAAAAATAAGTATTTATTTATTGATTAGTCAGGGAGAAAGAAATTCTGAAGAAAATATCGTACTGTGTATGCATTGTATAAAATTACGGTAAAATTGTTGCTATCAAATTACGGCAAAAAGTACCAGCAGTCAGGGTGCCGGTACCCTTTGCAGTAAATAGGCAAATTTTAAAGTTTCAAGAGGCAATCATCAAAATACATATTTATTAATTGATTAGTCAGGGAGAAAGAAATTCTGAAGAAAATATCGTTCTGTGTATGCATTGTATAAAATTACGGTGAAATTATTGCTATCAAATTACGGAAAAAAATACCAAGAGTCAGGGTTCCGGTACTCTTTGCAGTAAAAGCTATTTTTATCGTAAAATTTTATGATACAGAAGAACGGATAATTTTTATAGTAATAAAATATTTACCTCACTGAAATATGAATAAAGTCAATAAATAATTTCATTTAACACATTTCTTCAACCTATGTTTGATATTTCTTATTGTGTTATAAATTAATTTTATGTAACAGAGAAGCTAATGGTTTATACAAGCATATATCTTTTTGAAGGAATATCAAAATCGATCAGACGTGTTGCCAGTTTGTTTACTTAATAATTACGGAAATTGAAAAGGGACCTTTTAATATAAGCAATCGAGTCGTAGTTTTTTGGAATATAAAGCAATAGTTCATTCTTTTTTTTTAATCTTCTTTAATGGCAATGTGTTAATTTTTGAGCCTCATGAGGCAATCATAAAAATAAATATTTTATGAGGGATTATTCACGTAAAAAAAATTCTGGAGAAATTATTATACCGTATGCTTTGTAAAGAATTTCGGATAAAATTGCGGTAAAAAGTACTGGCTGACGGTATTTATTATCTTAAAATCTATTTTTACCGGAAACTGTTAGGGGATTAAAATCTGAAATACTGCAATTTTTATAGTAATAATTGCAGAAAAATCTATGAATCACTCACATTAAATAAATATTACTGTAAAAATTGCGCTGAAATATTTTTATGGTAAAAATGGATTTTTATGGATGATGCACTCTTTATACTGTAATTTGATTTGAAATTTTTCACAGTGTAAAGCATATACTGTAATTCGATCTGGAATTTTTCACCCAGTAATGATATTTCTGGTAAAGAAGACAGTAATCTGGTAAATTCAAAATATACGTTATTAGTTAATTGCTTTTGTTTATTTCAATTTTTCTATTCAATGGTTTACCAGAAATTCTGGTTTTCAGAAATGTAGTTCTTATTACCACACATTTAATAAAAAATACAAAAATGAAAAGTAAATGTTACCGAATGTTATGCTCTAAATTATTTTTTATGTCACGCTTATGAGTATAATTTCAAAATTATGAAATTTAACCACATTTACCAAATTTTATCACATATATTAAAACGAGATTTTACTGCTAATTTAAACATTGCCAAACCGCTTCGGATAAAGTGACCGAGCTTTTTGGTTTTCCCATAGAGCCAGAAACATTATAAATTTTGCCATATTCTGGTAGTTTGAACCATACATTTTCAGGAATGTTTTTGAATGGACTAGCGTTTTAGCTTTATATCATAATAATCTATGACTTTTCCATATTAAAGCTATTCTACTAGGGATAGGACTCCTTTACATCACCCCATTGACCCCTTCACATCTGAAATATACGGCAAATACAGCAAATAATTATCTTACAGTTCCGAATTTCCATTTTACTACTATCAGTCATCATAAAATAAACAAAATATGAATTCTAATGGAATGAATTCTAATGCTAGGGGGCTATTGATTTTAGGTCCACATACGTGGACCTCAGGTTTAAACTAAATGAAAGAGCATAAATCTATTATGTAGTCGATAAAAATAATTATATTATTTTATATTCTGAAGTATGAACAAAAATGAATATTATTATAGTATGGTCTATTTAAATATAATGAGGAATAGATTTAATGATTATTTAGAGAAAAAATAAAAAATAAAGTTTGATCTAAGTACAATGCAATACTGCATTAAATCTCAGTTTCAAAATCTTTTTAACTATGCAAACCATGCGAAATATATAACTATTGAAAAGAATGTAACATTAATTTAAAAATAAAGTATTTAATTCTTCAGGGTAAAATGATAGAATTATGGGTAAAAGCACAAAAAGTTTAAAATTTTAAATGCATGTATGTATTTTAATATAAAACAATTAAATATAATTCACATGAAAATATTAGCTAAATAGACATAGAATTGAATACTCATAATACTATGAGATATCGTTGACCACTACACAGTCTTTAATTTCGCCATACGTACCAATGTACACATACGAGTACTTGCATATTCTTGAGTGTATCATTTTTAGATATTAAGTAAAAATAAATTTAAACGCTTTATATAGTTCACAGAACTACTAAGTCAAAGAAAAGATTTATTTGCAGACTAACTAAATTATATAATATTTAAAATTATTTACATTTTAGAGCATGTGGATTTAACATCTTTTTTTCAAAAATTACTTCTGTTTATGTGGAATTCTACCTAAATAATTTACATGTTCTGCATCTATTGGAATTCCCTGAGAGCTGAAGCGTTTACAAATGTTTCAGTGCGATTAAAACTATAAATTTTCGAGAGGTCAGAAAAACTACAATATTTTTGTAGTTTACTACAACTAATTTGTTACAAACGTAATTAATTACAACTATTTAACAGCGATACAAAAGTATCTAAAAAAGTAAGTATAGTAAAAGAAAGCATCTGTTAAAAAAATCTCGTGCCACAGAAAAAAAATGTTTCTTTTAGCAATTTTTCTCTTGGTGGAAAAAACTATGACCAACTTATTGAAATTTTAAAAACAAATTCAAAAAATATAAAACTTGTTTGTTTGTTTTAAATTCCATGCATTTTTTTAATGATAGATATTTCATACAGTATAAAATTAAAGCTTTGCTTAAAGCACTGAAACTATGGCTTCGGATATTTCTTCATCAAAGTGTCTTAAAGAACAAATAGCTTTTTTTAAAATAATGTGTAGAAAAGGTAATGAGAAACCACATCTTTTAATTTATTGCATTTGTTATAATGCTTCAATTTTTAATTACTTTTTAACTTTGTTCCAAACTATATCAATTTAGATTCTTTTACTTCGAAGAAGTAGATTAGTTAAAAATTATCTTTTGTTTCCTTTTGAGAGATGAAAGTGATATGGCGTATTAGTTTTAAGGTAACTGTAAAAGCTACGGTCATAATCGAGTTTCAGTAATTAAATTTTCAAAAGGTTGATAAACTCAATTAAAAAAAGGATTACTCAGCTAGTAGTGCTGATGTTGATTGATGAGCTTTATCGTGTAAAAAGAATTATACATAATTTTCAAGATCCTACAACTACCTCTTAATTTAATTTTTGAGAAGAATAAACTTAAATCTGTCGCCAGTAAAATCTCATAAAAAATTTTAAAATTAAAAAGAAAATGTGTAAAGTGTTCTTTTTTAATAAAAACTCTAAAGTAATCAGCTTAAATTTACTTACTAATTTTCCTTATTGAATGGAAGGCGCACATAATCATTTACATACAAAGTTGAATGACAATATGCAATTTACGATTTCATGTTTTATTTCTTTATTTTTTTTTATTATCTCAGATCATGAATTGCATATGTATTAACTGGTTTAATTTGAATTAAATGACGATAAATAAATTTTTAAAAACATTCAGCATTACAGATTATTAATTATTATTTATCTTCACATTTATAAAGTAAAGCATTTTGCTATATATTGGGTTGTTCGGAAATTTTTTTTAATTTTGTGTAATATATATATCTCCGGTGGCTGAGTGGTAGCAATTCGCCCACCCGTGCCACAGGTCCTGGGTTCGATCCTCGGGCCGGTCAAGGTTGACTCAGCCTTTCATCCCTTCAACTGGTCTATAAATGAGTACCAAGCATGCTTGGGAACTAAACACTGGGGGTTCCGCTTTCGGCTGACCACCTGACTGGAACATCTGCTGCTGCACCCCAGAGCCCAAGGTCAAGAAAACTGAGATGGAATCAGCATGGATGATTCGCTAAAAGGATAGTGCCACTCTGATGATGGGAATTTTTTTGGGACTATCTTAATGCGTATTTTATCTACGAATTATTGCCCATTAACTTCAGAGAATAATCTTTTATCTGGCCTTATCTGGCTTCTGGTTTATCTTGACTTTTTATAGATCTTTGTGAGAGACCGACTTCTATATCTTAAACTTGATAAGAAACATCTGTTTTACGCTTATCATTTAATATAGAAAGACTCTTATGAGGCATTTCATAGTAAATATATATATATGCGTGTGTATATAAATTCGACGATTGGATAAATTAGACCATATAATATATAAATATGGAATATTAATATATTTATTATATCAGGTACTATATTATTATATTGTAATAATTAAATCAAATTATTAGACTCATTGTTATGTTTTAATAATTACATGTTTTGCCCGAGTTTATATGAAATACTTTCATATTTAAACATATATGTTATAGGTTTTCATTCAGGAGATTTTCCTATTTGTATTTGTTTTAATTTATTGCATTACAATATTAACCAATTGATACACGAACATAAACTGGCCTTATAGTATATAGGAGAACGTAAGTCAAGACGCATTTCGTTCGCTAGCACACCTCGGCGAATTTCTTGGTGTTAATTTGCAGCAATAGGTTAAATTCAAATTGTAACAGTAAAAATGAGTAACCACCAACGTTTCGATGGTGGAATGAGGGGGTGAATTGTAGGGAGGCTAGAAACACGCTATTCTCAGGTCCAGATTTGCAGAGAGTTTAATTTAACTCCCAGCGTCAAGTGTAACTTATGAAAACAGTTCAAGGATACCGGATCCATCAAGAGAAAGCCTGGGCAAGGTCGTCCGATAGCCACGGCGGTCAGAGAAGATCGCCATTTTGTGCATAATAGAGAGGCGTAACATAGCGGCTACAGCTTCTCAGCTCTCTCGTGACTTGTATGCACCCACAGGAACCAGTTTATCAAGGGTGACTGGTTCCAAACGATATGAGAGAAGGTTGTTTGCAAGAAGATCTGCTGTTTGCGTCCCGCTCACTTCTACGAACAGGACAGTTCATTTAGGATGGTGCAGAGGGCAGAGAGATTGGAATATGAATCAATGGGTGACCGTTCTCTTCACTGATGAGTCCCGGTTCAGCCTAAACAAAGATTCTCGCTGTACTTTCATATAGAGAGAAGCAGGGATCACCTACCTACCCTCTAATGTCCGCGAAATCAACCATGGGGGATCAGGTTTAATGGTCTGGGCAGGCGTCATTTTAGATGGTCGCACACCTCTCCGTATCTTTGAAAGAGGCTCTGTGACTGGTGTGAGGTATAGGGATGAGGTCTTGGAGCCCCATATTAGCTTTTTCAGGGCTGCAGTTGTATTATTGAATAGTTTATTTTCCATTCCAGTCCGATGCTTTTTGATCTTTGTTTATAAAACAACTGATCCCGGTGACTTTTAACCTCTTTATTTGAAGTATAAGTTTTACTGCGTAGGCATAGGAAATTTTGTAGGGACCGGAACATTGTCCGTAGACAATCCATTTCTCGTCCCCAGTAATGATGTGCTTCAAAAACGGATAATTTTCTTGATGTTTTAGAATCAAGAATGATAAGTTTCTTGATAATGATGAATTCATGTGCCGAGTTTTGAGATAAAACCATAAGCTTTTTAAATGATCATGAAGAGTTGAATTTGATAAATTTAGTGTCACAGTGATCTCACGAATTATTATTCACCGGTTTCAATTCATCTATTCATCAATTAATGTCTGCATTTCTCCTTCATTAGCTCAAATTGATGTGGTGCGTCATCGCGCATCTTAACTGAAAATTTGCCGGGTCGAAATTTTGCAAACCACTGGCGTACTGCCAACAGATCTTTTCCATACACACCGGATAATTTTTTTTTTCATTGAGTAAACAGAATTTGTTCTCTCTCCATAGCGAAAAAGTAATAGAAAGTAATGAAAGGGAACCAACCATAAACTACAGCGTACTCTGTTAGAAATTTCTCGGAAAAAATGGTTAAATAACAATTTATTGAATGGTTATTTTACAATATTCAAATAAAACAGTCAAATAACCATAAATAAAATGGTAATCAAACTGTTAAGTTTGAGAAAAACTGTCTATTAACTGCTTTCACCTAATACGGTTAAACAACTGGAATTTTATCGCACCAACTAAAACCACCTAATGAAGCTACTTAGTTCTTTGCAAATGCATACATATAATAGCCGAGCGGGCTTATCTGTCAATCTCATGATCGGCAGAACTGGAGTTCGAGTTCTTGTGTTGACACCACAGTATTTCCTCCATTCCCTTCAACACATGAAGAATTTCCAGTGTCCGGCACTCTCCAATGCCCATTTCCTTACGAAAAGCTCCTATGTCTAGTTAAATAATTTCCTTTTTTTTTGTGTTTTTAAATAATGCTAGTTATAAAGGGTTAAAGAACCGTATAGTTTTGCACTCATGGTTTTATAACCATACTTTTTGTAAATAGTTTCAAAACCATAACGGAGAAAATGTTCTTTAAAAAATGTTAAATGTTCGTTACAGTTAATCGGATGAATAGACAGCAGCCAGTTATTTTTCCATAACTTTAGAATGAAAATTTTAACAGAGTAGGATCAATCGAATTATTTCATAATTTATCAGTTGCTTAAATATATAATGTATATGCTGCTTAAGTGTGAAGTTGGCTGTGAAAAAAATACAATTAAGTTATTATAAAAACGAAATTACTTTTCGAATTACCCAGTTGATAAGAGTTGAGCTTCAATACATTATACCCTGTTGCAAGTAAAAAGAACAAGACTATAGAAGGAACCTGTTTGCATAAAAGTGCACTCCAAAGGGATGCCAAGCTCCTAGCGCGACATCGCCAACTCTCTTTTAAGGAAACTGATGAAAGAATAAATATTGTTTTTTTTGCAGATGATTTTCTTTTATAGAGAAGCAAAAGTAGAAATTCTTTATCTCACACTTAATTTATTAAAGCCATGTCCTCGTAAGGCGTGAAATTTTTAAAGATCCAATCGAATCCAATGCTTTTGTAACGTAATATAGTTGTTTCTCTTTAACGAACGAACGTTCTTCTTATTTATGGAAATATGTAACCAAGAAATACTTCCTAGAGGAGAGAAGACCTCAGCACGGGTTATATGAGCAAGAAACTTGATCCTTTAGTAGTCCAAACGTAATGATATCTTTTTGATTTTTCATCTACTGCGCAGTTTATGTTCATTACGTCGAACTACTAAATTGATCCGTGCTGAGGCCTTCTTTCGTCTAGGAGGTGTTGAATCAAATCTAGGATTCCAGTATAAATACGAAACTATAACCTTTTTTAATCAATTCTATGACATATATCGTTAAACATAGCACGCATTAAATTTATGTCTGCGAGTTTAACTTTTGAATGAATTTATAGTGTTCTTGAAAGTATATTTGTATAATTTGATAAGGAAATAAAATGGAACTATATGCAGTCACGGATGATTAATTAAATCCTTTGCCGCAATAATTTTTTCTTAACTTGCAACGGAGTATAGTTATTATATATTTTAATTATTATTTGAATATTAAAAGCACTTTTTGAATAAGTTAATTGATAAATTTATTTAAAAATCCTAATCATAAAATAGTATTTTATTAATCATAAATTGACTTATCTCAACTTTTTTTATCTTTTCAAATTGATTCAAATGAATTTTTTTTCGGAATAAATAACCATTAAAGAAAATTTGATAGAGGTTATAAAGCTAAATCCGATTAGTGACTTTAGAATTTTATGTTCCAAGTCTGCAGTAAAACCATGCCCGAGTAAGTATGTATAGGTTCTATAAAATCNTCTCACACTTAATTTATTAAAGCCATGTCCTCGTAAGACGTGGAATTTTTAAAGATCCAATCAAATCCAATGCTTTTGTAACGTAACATAGTTGTTTCTCTTTAAAGAACGAATGTTTTTCTTATTTATCGAAATATGTAACCAAGGAATACCTCCTAGAGGAGAGAAGACCTCAGCACGGGTTACCATGAGCAAGAAACTTGATCCCTTAGTAGTCCAAACGTAATGACATCTTTCGTATTTACCACCACTGTGCAGCTTAGTAGCCCGAACGTAGTGACATCTTTTTGATTTTTCATCTACTGCGCAGTTTATGTTCGTTACGTCGGACTACTAAATTGATCCACGCTGAGGCCATCTTTCTTATAGGAGGTGTTGAACCAAATCTAGGATTCCAGTATAAATACGAAACTATAGCCTTTTTTAATCAATTTTACGACATATGCGAGTTTAACTTTATGCGAGTTTAACTTTTAAATGAATTTATAGTGTTCTTGAAAGTATAATTGTATAATTTGATAAGGAAATAAAACGGAACTATATGCAGTCGCAGATGATTACTTAAATTCTTTGCCGCAATAATCTTTTTATTTTAACTTGCAACGGGGTATAGTTATTATATATTTTAATTACTACTCGAATATTAAAAGCACTTTTTGAATATGTCAATTGATAAATTTATTTAAAAATCCTAATCATAAAATAGTATTTTATTAATCATAAATTGACTTATCTCAACTTTTTTTATCTTTTCAAATTGATTCAAATGAATTTTTTTTCGGAATAAATAACCATTAAAGAAAATTTGATAGAGGTTATAAAGCTAAATCCGATTAGTGACTTTAGAATTTTATGTTCCAAGTCTGCAGTAAAACCATGCCCGAGTAAGTATGTATAGGTTCTATAAAATCTATTATTTTTTTCCTCCTCTTCCTTTCGTGAAAGAAATAAATTAAAGTTTTTTTTTCTTTCAAAATATAATCAGTTTTGTTTCTTTTCAAAACAAGACTTTGTAATTAACATAGGCACTTTATTTTTTCTAGATTGTTTTATTACTCAGAAAAGTCAATAACATATATCCTTTTTGTATAATTTAAAAAAAAAATTTGTTTGAGTAGTAAAAATTAATTACGTTTATTACATTTTGCAAAAAGTATGTAAAAGTGACGTTATGAAAAATATATAAATAAAAATTATGCACATGCCGACGGGGAATATAAATAAAAAAACGTCTTCTACATGACTTTAAATTTTATGTTCATTTTAATTAATTGAATAAAATTATTTTTGAAAAATTAATTAAAAAACTTATTACCAAATGATATCGCCTCGAAAAAATTAAATGTAATTTTTAAACATTTTATTATTTAACTTTAAAATTAAAATTTTCTATTTAGAAGGAACAAAGAAATAAAATGATTCAACAAAATAATAACTTGGGAATTTTTTAATTAGGAAATAAATCGATTGAATTGAATTAGAAATTTACATTCTTTGCTTGATTTAAAAATAAAAATAAAATTCTTCGCGCTGTAGACTTTTTGCTCTTAATTAAAAGTGACGTTTAGTTTTTCTGAGAATTTGAAGGGGTTATTGAACAAAACGTCTTAGACATAGAGCAATAAAAAGTGGTGGGATAAATTCCTCTGCTTCTGCTTGTACACAGTGAAATAAAATTCAGGTAAAATAACTGTACTGTATGGTAATAACAATTCTGACAAAAAAACAACAACAATATTCTGGTTAATAGAACCAAAATATAAACCATTTAAACCATTTATTTGGTAATTTTTCCGTACACATGGTAACCGGTTCAACGGAAATTTTGGTGTTTAAAGTTACAGTTCTTATAACCACACATTTAGTAAAAAATACAAAACTGAAAAATAAATTTAAACGAATAAATGGTTTTAATGGCGTTGGTTCCGAATTTTTTTTTTTTTTAAAAACTAGAGAACCCTTCACGTTTGTATTGGCGGCACCATGACTTTCGGTCATTAACATTCATTAGCAGGTGAAAATATACTAAAATATCATGATTAAATTTTTTCACTGTTTCATTCATGAGTTTCAAAAATAGGATTTATGTTAGGTAGTTTAATTCTTAAGTCTGCAGTGGCTGCGTGTTTGCTATATATGTTAAGCCTAGTAGTTTTTGCCATATAAGTTAAAATAGGATAAAATAAGCTGAATTACGCGTTTTGAAAAACAAATGGTGTCAATTATGAGAGAAAAATAATTCTTTGTTCTTAAATTTAGTTAATTTATTTTGAATTTCAAAGCTAGATGAGAAAAACTGAAAGATTTAGTGAAAAAAATTTTTTTTTTTAAAATTTGCTATTACTTGCTTATTGCAATTTTACATACATAATTTTATAAAAATAATCGAAATATTAAAAAAAATAATGGATAATTAGTTAGATACCAACCTATCACTGGATTCGAAAATCATTACTGCTTAAAAAGTTTTAATCATGGAACCCCTGTGATCTTTCCACGGAACCCCAGTGTTCCGTAGAACACTATTTGTAAACTACTCTCTAAGGCTACAGGCACGCCCCCTATCATGTTTGCAGTTATCACGCCTGATAATTAGCTATACAAAATTCATTTAGCCATTCATTCAGCTGAATAATTCGGTTTATTTAGTTTTTCTCCTGAAGCAAGTAGAATTTTAAGTTTTTTTAGAATTAATTAGAATTGTTAAAAATATATCAAATAAAAGTAATTAAAAAGGAGGATAGATTGAAAATTGTTTAAAAGGTATAGAAGAATTATATAGGTTTAATTATTTTTAAAAGCTTTGTATTCTTTCTGGGCATTTTTTTAAATTTTTTCAACTGACGCCGAGTTTTGAAAACGATCCATAAATCTATAATTTACGGTACAATAGTTGACGAATGCAGTTAAAAAAGAGCTTTTGCTATCTTAAAATACCATTTTATTTTTTTAACTATTGGAATCAGTAAAAAGAATTAATAAGTTTCGCACCGTAAAAATAATAATCATTGCTGTTTTAAGATGTTTTAAAAAACAAGAAAGCCTCAAAACTAATTTTTCTTTAAAAAAATTAATTAGATTAGCTTCATAATTACTAGAGTGCTATAAAAATAATACTTGCCAGAATAAGCTTTAAAGTAAATTTTTTTATAAGCAATTAGAATTTATTTTTATGCTAATGATTGAAAGAAAATCAATATCGTTTCTTTTTACTGTTATCATTTTGCTTCTATGTCTCCATTTTTTTTGTTAGTTAAGATGTCTATTTTCGAATCACAAAAAACGAGTAAGAGGAAATGCGGCAAAAATAGAAAAAAAAGAGTTTTTAAAAATATAAATTGAATTGACATATAATGAATTGAATAGAGGTAAAGGAAATTAATTAAAAAGAAAAAAATATTTAAGGGAAAGTGTAAACATCTACAAAAAAATTATTTTTGAATCAATTTGCTTGAAGCAATACAAAATGCAAAGCTGTTGTAAAACAAAATAGAAATGCCTTTTTTCATTTATAATGACGTTTTATAATATATTCTTGAATTTAGAAGAACTTCAATATAGTATGAATAATATATGACGATTGTATAAAATTTTATCATTTATACATTATAAAATTTATTTTTTACATTCTCTAAAGAAATGTTAGCCTATTTCTGTTGGTTTAAAGAAACTGCTTTTAAAAGTTTTTAAGCAAAGATATTATATTGTTTTTTGGTGAATGTATATAATGTTTTTCTTTGTCTGGTGAACAATCTAAGATTCAGGCATTGATTTGATGCTAATTCAGGCAGTGTTGTGTTAAAAAATTGACATTGTTTTGGTGTCATAGACAATAATTATTATAAAATCCATAAAAAACACCTTTTGAATAAAATTTAAAATTTTATTAAGTGAACACGATAGATGTGCTCGACATCAATAATTTGATAAATTATCTATTTCTGCACATTGTTGGGATATTGGCCATAAATTTAATTTTGATAAAGAAAAATTCTTTGCAACCTACATCGGGTCATCTTGATGCTTTGGAATCTTGTTTCATTCATATCGATGTGGATTCCTTGGTTATCGATATGAATTTCTACTACAAACTCTTATTATTGCTTGGAAAAGAACTTGGCCTTGATTTGCCACTTGTCTTCCACCGTTTTTTCCAGCTTTATTTTTCATTTTTATTTTCTTTCACTCCTTCATTGAAAATTTTATGTTTGTTTTCTCAAATCTTTTTGCATTTTCTTCATTCCTGTGTGATGAGTCATGAGAATGGGTACCTATTTTTGCGCACTCAAAGCATGTCTACTTTTCCTCCTTAATTATTTATGGCGCATATGTAATGTATAAAACTATAAATTATCAAGTATAGCTTTTTTTATGCTTGTCTTCTTTTGCATTTCGAGATAATCAAAAATTAGTGGATTAAGGTTACCAACCTTTAGTTTTCAGAAAGCATAACATATATCGTAATATATGCAATGTCTAAATTATAACATATAACCTTAGATTTAATATTTATTTAATATTTCATTAAAACTTTTGCTTAATAAAACTACCATTTAACCCCCTTCGCTTCATATAGTAGCATTTGAACGGATTTCAAATTCAATAAATAGATTTTCTTTCCACAACTGCGTACATAAAATTAAACAATTTCCCCTATGGTTTTCTTTAAAAAAAAATCGTTTTTAACTCTTTATTTCAACAAATTTTAAATTTCTTAAGCACAATAAAGAAATTTCTATGAACAATCAATATTCATTAGCCATTTATCGCCAACTCATGGATTCCTTAATCAATCTTGGCGAAATAGTTCATAGATTTTGATTACAACTATAATTAATGATTTCCTACACGATTGGAGATCACTTGCTTTAATCCTTTAACTAAATCACTATTTTTATTTTTAAAATTTCATTTCGCCAAAAATGATATTTTATTTGTCAATCAAAAATAGGAACAATCGGATACTTGCAACTCGAGAAGAATTGAAGTGTTTATGCCTAACCATGTGACATAAAATCATTTAATTGAATACCTGTAAGTAACGCCACGCGTATATCGAACCTGATTAGCTTCTGAATCCACAAAAGCCATGATTTACTTATGATGACGTCACTTGCTGGTATCTAATTGCCTTTTACTAGTCCCAATGACTGAGGATGGAGGTAGTATGCTACAAGTAGCGAAACTGCAATAGTTTTCATAGTTTGTAACAATGTGTAACTTTAAAAAAAATATTGTAGTGCATTATGCGATATAAAAAAACAGTAGTTTGTAGCAATTTCTAGAAACTACTTTTCAACGATAGTTTAGGAAAAAAATAAGGTTCAAACCCAACTAATTTTTAAAATCTCATTGGGTGTTCGTAAAAAAATATAAAAACGTGAATTTTTTAGTCGCGCGTAAATTTTGCTGGCGTAAACAAAATGCCGGTTTCATGGTTTGTAATTTGAATTCTATATTTTGTTTTTACCATACCTTTAAATTCGAATGTATGTACAGTCCGCAAAAAAAAAAACGAATCACCCTGAATAACTTTTGTTCTAATGATCGGATTTTCACGAACTAAGTGTCAATCTTANAGAATACTTACATGTTATTCTATTGGAAGGGAACATATTTTGCTCTGCAATTTTCGAACTACTTTATTTATTAGAGGAAATGAAAAAAATGCATTAAACACTTACTGAAATAGCAAATATTTTTTTATTTCCTAGTATAAATTCACTGTTGATAAAAGGCATAAGAAGTTGAAGGTCAAAAGAGCAAAGTAATAAAAAAATTGTAAAGAGTTACAATTTGACTTTCGCAAAAATGAATCAATATTTCTTAATATTTACACACGTAAGCCAATTTATTTTTCAAAACTATGTTAAACATAGTGTAAATTAAGTTTACCAGCAAAATTCGTCTCCTAAAGATAGTAACTACATTTTGAAGGTAGTTTGTTGTCTCTACATTTAAAAAAATAGTTATTATAATCAACTACATCTGTAATAAAATAGTTGCCGTTATCTATTAAAAAAATCACCGCTTTACTTAAAACCAGTGCTTATAAATATCCAACCAATGGATTCTTTTTCAAGGACAGAAATATAATTTTTAATTTTTAATCAGCCTTATCATGATATATGGTTTGGTTATATTCTGGATATATTCTTCCTTGTCAAGACTTGGATACATTCTGGATACATTCTTCTTGGATAGATTCTGAATACATTCTTCCTTATCATGGTTTGGTTACATTCAGGATGCATTCTTCTTTATCATGGTTTTTATACATTCTGGATTCTTCCTTCTCATGGTTTGGATGCATTCTGGATTCCTCCTTCTCATGGTTTGGATACATACTGGATAAATTCTTCCTTATCATGGTTTGGATACATTTTAAGGTACTTCTATAGTCTTAGCAATATGAATGTGAATGATTGTGTCACATATAAAAATTCTCTTTAATAAATTAAAATTCCTTTCTTTAATATATAAAAAAATATTGTATTCACATCAAATTCGACGAAAGAAGTTTCTTTCATCAAATATAAGGGTTACCCAAATGAAAAGTGGACATGCGTGATTGTGTCAGAAGGACTATAGAAGCGCCAGCGTATAGGGATATAAAGGGTGGTAGGAGGTGCACACTGCTTGCGGGGTTCTACAATCTACTGTTCGTGGTCGAGGGAATTGAATAAAAGTAAAATCGTGTTATGCATGAAGGAGCTTCAGATCGAATCAACCATTGATTTTCTGCCCCAAGGGATCACTACCAATTCAACAAAATAGTGCGGTACTGTGACGAAACTACGGAAAGCAATCCAAAGCAAAAGGCCAGGCCTTCTCACGCAACAAGTGATCCTTCTCCATGATCCGACCCCACATCTTTTGTGAAATCTAGGTGACCTTACAAAATTTCCATTGAGAAGTGTTGGAACACCCGCCATGTAGTCCAGATTAGTCACCCTGTGATTTCAACATCTTTAACCACTTGAGAGAACATTGAAAGGGACACGTTTCCATTCGGATGACGAAGTTGAGCAGGATGTCCTCTAGTATCTACCACGATCTTTCAACAGAAAAGACATAGACCTGTTACCTAAACGATTGGACCTGTGTTACAACACCCATGGTGATTGCTTTTGATTGCAAATAAAGGCATTATTTTCACTCAACCTATCCACTTTTCATTTGGGTAATTCTTATATATAATTCTTGAAAAAAATTAAAATAATTTTATGTTTGCATAATCAGCAAAACTTTATTTGCAATCACAATATGATAACGTTTGCCTAAAATGACTAAAATGAAACTTTACATATCTTACCTTTAAAAATTTAACTTGCTTTTAACTTCAATCTATCACTAATTCCTTTTTAAAAAAGAAAACTAATTTTGAAATAAATTACATTAAAACTTTAAGTTTTAAAACTTTTTGAATAAAAAAAAAATATTTGGAGCCTAAGAAAACTTTTTTTTAAACACTATAATCTTTCCATCCAAGCATAGTAAAATTATTATAACTTCAAAATAAATTATTACTTTAATTTTTCTTTCAAAAGTGATTTAAATTTTCCTTTAATCGGCAAAAAACTTAACTAATTTCTCACTCTAACTCTTTATCACTTCAAAGTTAATATCTCCAAAAGAAGATAATTTCCCTTTTTAATTAAACTACTAATATGAATCAGCGAAATAAAAAGTTTCTTCGGTAGAAAAGCATCTCATGATCTACCTAATTAGTTAAAACACTCAAATTTTTAATTTATTGTAGTTCACAGAACTGAAAATTCTATTAAATTCTATTGACATTAATGAATATTTAATTCAAGTAAGCCCAATGTTCATTTTATTTAACACTTTAACAAATAAATTATTTGAACCATGAATTGATAAAGTTGAAGTTGTGAAAGTTGTGTTATCACAGAAATGTCAAGACGAAGACGAGTTTGTAATTAATCACATTTGTTCCTTTATGTTGACTTAAATCACTAACTATTAGATCTTACTAATTGACACTTCTGATAACGAAAGCAGACTATATAATCTATTTAAGTTATCAGGATCTGCTCTCCGTAGAATTGTCCAAGATATAATCAAGTAGTTTATCACTCCAATATCCATTGGTTAATTAATTTTATAATAAGTTATTATATATTTTATATGTGTAAAAAAGTTAAGTATGGAAACTTTTATTTATTTATTTTTAAAACCGTTATTGAACGGCTGACCTAATTTTGAGTTTACATCTACCAATGTTCAACTCCGTAATTTTGCACCCAAATCCAGAAGACAAGAGAACTCGTGGTAGAAACTTGCCTCCATGAAAGACTTTTTGATGGAACTGAAACGAAGTTTCGTTACACGGGATGGAAAACCACGAAAAACTGCTTAGATTAACCAGACGAAGGGGACTCTAACGCATGATCCATCTACTACTGAGGATATTTTTTTACGTCAGCACATTAGTCGGTGCAAGGTGGATGCGGAATTCGTATTGACCAGCTTTCGTTGGGATTCGAACTCGGGTACCTCATCGGGAGGAGAGCATTCCATTTCCATTTATTCACGTCTCAATATAGCAACTTAATATTTTTTTGGGTTTCTTTTAACAGTTTTTTTATTAATAAAGTAAAGAAAACTTTGACTATGTACAGAGTCACCCTTGATAAATATTTTTAGAATCGTTGTTCAAAATGCTCTTATTCTATTCTATTCTATTTTATTTAGTGTTTCGTCTTGCATTTATAATGTTTCCTTCGCTTAAATATTAATTTAGGGCCTCTAATATATATAGTTGTAAAGTTTTTTATGACTAGAATTCTAAAAATAAAGACTATGAGTGATAAAAAAAATTCAGACAATTTAAGAAAATGTTAAAGAATGATTTTGGAATAACATCCTATTATCGTGTTTTATCCAAAACCCTCATGTGACATTCAAAAAAAAATTTTTTTTAAAATTTTTTTTGAAACTATTATCTATTATATGAAACATACAACAAAAACAAATTTCAAGTAATTTTAAAAAAAGTCCTGAATTATATTCAGAATAACACTTTCTATTCATATAGTGTAATCTAAATTATAAAAAAAAGTTTCGAGTAAATTGTTTTAGAAACAACAGTGACCATGGTTAAATTGAGTTTGAAAGTTGAAGTGGTCACAGTCAAAACTTTTTTGATATGCTTGTCAAATGTATTTATTGACAAAACCTTCAGACGTGATTGAATTACACTTCTCGCAGATGTGACATTTTCAAACACAAATTTTAAATTTTTCCATCTAAGCAGAACTTTTCTTCTTCTTCATTTTGTGCGTTCACTTTTGTGTTTTATTTCCTCAACAGTTTTTATTTTTTTATTTCATTTATTCTTCTTTTTCAAAAAGAAAGACGAGTAGCAAAATGTTGTATACGTGTACTGAAGTTAAAGGTAGTTCATAGATTTTTCGATACTACTTTCGACATTGATTTTGTATTTGGCATTTATTATTTACTCTTTGCCCTGGAACGATGACTGTCAAGCAGGCAATATTCAATCTTTGCAAATTTTTCTTTATGATATTCTATTCCGTCAATGGTTTTAGAAGGACTTAGTAACAAAAAAGAAAGAAACATGATGAACATTACACCTTTTGAAGAAACAATCCATTTTTTCATACAGTGAAGCCCAAATGAATGAAGCTAGCTTTATTTTGTGCCATAAGCAAAAACAATAAATAAATAAACTGGAAACAAAAACCATAACTATTCGGGCTCAGGGGGTTGAGCGTTTGCCTTCTAAAGATGTTTCTCAGGTTCGAATCACAGCGGTGTTGGGTTGATACAGATTCTACTCACACCAACCACTGTGCTGGCGTACAATATCCTGAGTGGTAGATGGATCATGGGTTAGAATCCTTTGCCGTTGGGCTAACCATTAGAGGCTTTTGTGATTTTACTTTCCATGTAACGGAAATTAGGGTTGGCTCCATTAAAGAGCCCTCAAGAAGGCTAACTTGTACCAATGCTTGATCCAGAAGTTTCCTTGTTTTCTGGGTTGGGTTCAAAATTACAGGGCTACGAAGTTGAACTTAGATAGTCGTTAACTCAAAACCGGATCGTCTGTTCAACACCGGTTATAAAATATTTTTAAAAAATGCTTACATATGGGAATTCGCTTCCTGTATACCTATCACTTCCTCAGTGAGCGGCCCTCATTAAACAAAGTTGAATGCAAAAATTGAGGCAAATATTTAGGAAAAAAGATAAGTGGCTCCGTCTCTTACAAGTTGTGTATTACTTTGTTGTCAGATAGAGAGGGATTGGATATGTCAGATAGGAAAGGTCTTCAGAAGATGGCGTTCTTTTTTCGCCATTGTCTTCGCATTCACGGGGCGCATTATGACATTTCTTGTGGAGCCTTATTATTCTTAACGCCTTTTGTCTCATTATTTACCAGAATTGGGTGAAAAAATTCATAAGTGTTGTCACTATCATTGATAAGTATTATTTTGAATAGAATCTAGCAGGATCGAACTATCGAATTTATGTATACCAAGTGACCAAGGGTCCATCCACAGAATTAGTATGAAGGCTATAAATAAAACTTGAATTGTTTCTGCATTTTGAGGAATTTTCTTTTTTTCTGTATTCGTTTCAATTTCTTTTATAATGACCTTCTGGAGACCTTGAGAGATTTATGAATGATTCCAACGATTGGTAACTAATCGCCATTATATGATAATAGTTTTTCTAATTATGTGGATATACAGACTACTTTTTGTGATGAAATACTGAATTAATTTTATATGCTACTATACTACTGATACCAATTCGCTATTATGAGTAAACACTGATTCACTTTTTTGTGAAAATAAATCATGATTCTCTTATATCATTTTTTTAATTTTAGTTAAATTTTAATCAATTGTTTAAATTGCCTAGAGTATGGGGAGATGATTTTTGGATATCCTATATAACCTAGGTTACATTCAAATTACATTCATATTTTGTAATGTTGCAATTCAATTAAGTATTCAATAGTATCGTTGATAAATTATTTGGAACACAAGTTTTTTTTATTTCCACTATAGAAAAAAATTATTATAGAATACCTGTACCAAAATTGATATTTTTTTAATTTTACTTTTACTTTAAAAATAATATTTCATTTATTGTTTTACAACTTTCAAATGTTAATAGCTTTTAAATTTTTTTTAAAAATATTTCTTGCTTCGGAGCCGTATAGTTTATTGAGCTATTACTGTCGAAAAATATCACGTTTTCGGGATGCTTTGCAAAATCCACATTCTCTCGTGTTTGCATGCAAAGGTTTTAGGAATAAATATATAAATTTGGAATCCAACCTTCTATACTCAATAAATCCGAATCTATATTCAACACACACTTGGATTTGAAAGGTTGCTGTCAAAAGAAGCTTTTCATTATGAATATGAATATCTGTACTATGAATCCGTGTTGTATTTTTCAAGAAAAGTTTTACAAAATCAGTTATATTCTTTAGTTTTTTTTAAAAATTTTCATTGACATCTAATTTTAAAATGTATAAATGTTCGGAATTTTGTATTAATTTTAAGAGATAAATCGAAAAATTATTTTACAATCATCTTAAATTATGAAAGACAATACAAAAGGTAAACATAAAAAAAATATTCATTAAAATAATGCAGATAGTATCGTCCAAACAAAAAGTAAACATGCTGATAGCATCAAAAATACTCCAGCAACAGCAGCACCTTATAGAGAATGGCTACTGCGTGACTAAAAATTGTCTGCAAGAGATAGCTATTGAAACATCGTCAACCAATCTCCACCCGATCGTCACTTTTATTCGTCGCAAATGAGCCACATGTGTATTTTATTATTATCATTTTTGTTGATTAAATAGGGAATTATTATGAAAAATCCTAAAGAATAAATTTTTTTTTGCATTAATACAAATAGGGGAGAGGGGGGCACATGTGAACAATTTTTTTTATTTCTTCATTTTTCAAAAAATATCATAAATTTCTCACAGTAAAGAAGTTCATATGTTTAAGTAGTCTTTTCTTCGTCTTATGGAATTTTTTGAGATTTTTTAATAAAATATTTTTTTACTTTATGATATTTTAAAAAAATGACTTCAATTGTTCACATGTGCCCCTATTGGGGGCACATGTGAACATGCCTGGGGCACATATGAACAAGATTAAAAACACAAAGCAATCATCATATTTCAAGGGAAAAAAATCTTTAATATGACAGATATAGATACGTATTATACTGAAGGGGTTGTAGCTTACTATGCGAATTTAAACTGTACAACAGTACTGTCAATAAGAAAATAATTTTTCAGCTGTACAATAATTTTTTCACTGTTGGGTTTTTCGCAACTTCATGTTCCTCAGGAGTTGTAATGGGCCTTTTTCTTTCCTCTCTGATACTCTTTCATGCTTTTTTTTCATTTTTCTATCTTTTCATCTGTAGTTTAGCAATTCTATCTTTCTCAGGTGTATCAGTTAATATGCGTGATGCGCGATCAACCATTTAATAAAAAAAAAATTTTTTTTAAAGAAAAAAATAATAAATTAATTATGGAAAATTAAATAATAATAATTTTAAATGCATACATATTTTTTAAACTTATAATATCATGAGGATAATAATCTTAATACTATGTAGGGGCACATGTGAACTGTTCACATCTGCCCCAGATGATTTGTTCACAAGTGCCCCATCATCCTTCTTAAACCTTACTTGAAAAATAAAGAACTTTTAATTGAGTAAAAAAAAAAATTAATTGTCATAAACTTACCTGAATGTTCATATAATGGTCTGCAATAGTTAATTTCAGTTTATTAGTTGATTTATACTATGCTTTCACTTGAAGAAGCTAGTGATTATAATATATACAACACCAACTGATACAAAGAAATTGTCAGAATAGAACAACAAAATGTCTCATTGTACTGAAAGTTTCGCAGAGAGGTAGGACTAGTACTGCCATCAATTGAAAATTTTTCAAGATTTTTTATTTCAAATCATATTGGTAAAACATACCATGTTCACATGTGCCCCCTGTTCACAAGTGCCCCCCTCTCCCCTACTTGATCTTGCCTAATTCGGGTGTGGGGAATTTCAAATTCGAAATTAGTTTTGCTCCTAAAGCTACATATTTTTTTAAACTGATATTTTTAGTCTATTTTACATCGAAATGTACTAATTAAAAAACATTATATTTAATTTAATAACTGTCGTTGAACAGCAGACCTAATTTCAGGCTTTAAAACTACTAGTGTTCAACGCCGCAGCCTTGTAATTTTGAACCCAATCCAGAAGACAAGGCAACTCCTGGATCAAGTATTGGGAGAAATTTGCCTTCGTTGAGGACTTTTTGATGGAATTAATCCACATTTGTGTTACATGGAGAGGGAAACCACGAAAACCTCCCACAGTTAGCCTGACGACAAGGGGACTTTAACCCATGATCCACTTACCACTGAGGATATTTAACATTATAGCTGTGGTTGGTGCAGCAGCACCGTATGGTGAAAAATTAACTGTTCCCACCAAATACTGCGTGACTAAGAACGGTCTGCCACAAATGGTGATAGAAAAATTGCTTACCACTCACCACCCGCTCGTCCCATTTTTCGTCGCAAATGCACCAATATTATTTTAATAAATAGGGAATTATTATGAATAACACTGAGGAATAGAATTTTCACGGCATTGATAAAAATACTTGATCTTGCCTAATTCGGGTGTGGGGAATTTCAAATTCGAAATTAGTTTTGCTCCTAAAGCTACATATTTTTTTAAACTGACATTTTTAGTTTATTTTACATCGAAATGTACTAATTCAAAGATGTTACATGCAACAAAGGATGGAGTAAATGTTACGAGTTAAGGAGTTAAGGTGCGTCACCAGGATTAAAATTTCATAGGAGCCCATGCTCGGGAATGTTTAAGAGCGTTTGCCTTATATGAACTTCCTCATGTACTTCTGAACAGGTCATGAAGTCCCTGAGGAAGCTTCAGTCAGATTAGCTATTAGCTTCAGTCAGATAGTTTGAAAATTATTTATTATTTATTATACAGGATTTTTTCTTTTATAATAAAAATTTCTTTGAAAGTTTTGCAGTTAGAAGTTTTTGTAAATTACCATATTCGGAACCTAGTATTACTTTTTAAAAATAAAAAGGAATCAAATTATGCAGCATATTTGTAAAGGGAGATGAGGTGCTTCTGTATTTGAAAATATTTGTAACATGTTGATATTAAATGTTTTATGTGGGTATTAAATGTTTCAGAGCAGAATTTATTGATCTATCAGTTCATTTATTTTTAGGCCTTAAGGCAGTGACACCCAGTATTTAATTAAAAATGCAATTTCGCATCAAACTGTTCCTCAGAACATTTTTCCGATAGGTACTTAATCGTGTTTAGTAATTTTTACTAGATGATAGTATTATACCCTAAAACATATCATTTTCCGAATGGAAAATCTAGTAACATCTTTTGGCAATAAAGCTCTTTTTTAAAAAAGAAAAAATATGTTCCCAAAAACACTCCCTGAAACAATTTTAAAATGTGGCTGAGTATTTTACTGTGATTAAAAAAAATATGGTACTGACCCATGTCCTGCAATTACTTATCATTTACTAAACTACGATCATCCATGGAATTTTTTTCTTATAATTTTCTGTTCCCCGAAATTATTTTAAAACCATTATACAAAAATGTAGTAAAGCGATGCAGTAAATCTCCGAATCTAGTGATGTAGTAAATCTCCAATTAATTTCTGACTCCTCCTTCACATCATCTTTTCCTAAATACTTTTTCTTGAACCGTGATGGCTCTGGGGATAGATCGTCCGTCTTCCATTGAGGTAAACTGGGTTCGAATCCCAGCGTTGACTGGTCGATACGAATTCCGCACCCAGCTCCCACTAACCACAGTGCTGGTGTAAGATATCCTCAATGGTAGACGGATCATGGGTTAGAGTCCCTTTGCCGTTAGGCTAACTACAGGAGGTCCTCGTGGTTTCCTCTCCATGTAACTCAAATGTGGCTTAGTTCCATCAAAAATCCCTCCACGAAGGCAAATTTCTCCCAATACTTTTGATCCAGGAGTTTCCTTGTCTTCTGGATTGGGTTCAAAAATACAAGGCCACAGAGAAGAACATTAGTAGTAGTAAATATTGGGTCGGCTATTTAAAATCGGTGATAAAGTAAAATAAATCTCCTTAACCTTCTAACCCAAAAATTGAAATGAAATAATGAAAACTATAGGCATGCATTCATTGTGGTTGATTCAGACGTCAGTTAACATGGCTTGTGTCGGGTTTCGGGTCTACGATCTGAAGACTGTAGAGTCTGATTAGACTGTACTTCTTCTTATGAAGTCTTAGTAATTTGGAACGTAATGTAATATTTCATGCCAGAAAATGTCTACCCATAGTTGGGTAGTTGGTAAGCATGGTGCGGTGGTGACGGATAAATAACATGTTGTGCCCCGCGATCTAAATAGTGGTAGTGATGTATGCCAGTATCGTCCCAAGCCTTTGCCAATTGCCTATTAGTGTAGCTTTGCTCTAGGGCAACATTTACAATTTAACTATGAGAACTGCATTCAATTGAAAGTAACTTCATGCTAATGCTTACATTTGTCGGAGATAATATTTTTGAATAATTCTAATTTTTTTAAGCATCGTTATCAGTGTTTTTTAAAATTTGAAAAAAAAAACCCAGAAATTTAACTTAAATAATTTTGTATTTTCAATTTTACTGCAAGAGTTTGATGAACACCCGGAACTGTTTTTAAAAAAATAAATAAACAGTCTCTAAGGAATAATAATGAGGAAAAAAAACTTTCTAGGTATGGCAGGCTTACGATATAATTTTTGCAGCTCTTCTTTCATAGTGTAAGCCTTAAAAAATGAATTTTAAAAACATTTATCTTTTTTTCCAGCTTATTAAAAAAAAGGAAACTAGGAACTAATAAATAGAAGGAAGGTATTAAAAAACCTTTCGTGATGGGATTAATCGGCTCATGTAATTGAAGTAAAATTTTTCCTTGAAGGAGAAGAGAACTAATGTTTCATAAGAAGAAAGTAAATCCCCGTATTATTATTTATAGATTTATTTCATCAAATTATATATATACATATATTTAAAAATTTGTTCAATCACTTTAAAAACCACTTAGAAGTAGTATAATTATGATCGATGTTGAAAGAAAAGCATGAGAACAATTTCTTCGAAACTGTTTGCACACAAAATCATAATTGAAGAGCTTAGTGGAAGAACCAGGTAAGTAACATTTTAGTGAATTTGAATAAATGAGCTTCAAAGTTTATACGTTCCTTGCTTTTGCTATTTCGCTCAATCTTTGATCAATCTTTGAGAATGTATTTATTTCACCATAACTTTTTTTCATAAAGGAGGATTTTTAATTAATTTTATGCGCATCCTCTGTTTGCTTTCATGGAGGATTTTTAATGTTCAACAATGAATATAATTTTAAATTAAATTGAAAATTAAACTGAAGAACCAAAATGGATATACATAGATTTAGGCTCGTATTGTTGAAATAAATCTTTAGTATTCTCAATTTTGGGTAAACTGACATTCAAAAACGACTCAGAGACCGCGTGAGATTAACGATTGCGGTAGATGTTATCGCAATAATTGTTTAACTGGTATTTATTGCTTTAATTGGCAACAATTCAGTTGTTGTTGTTGTCGTAAGCCATTAAAGCACTAGGGTGTGGTTGTACTTGTTTTGAAGAGGCTCCATCTATGGTCAAAAATTCAACTCCTGTCACACCTGTTTATTTCGCAAACTTTGTGTGTGTATTTTTTTAACATTAAATATTTCATAAATTTGATGATATTTTGCGCCATTTTCTATGATTTTTTTCTTATTTGAGTGAATAATTTGTCCATTTTAAGACATTTTGCGGGAAAAACAGCAGTTTTTGAATTTAAAATATATTTAATTAGCTAATGAAACGACAGGTATAATAGCAGATCATAAAGCGAAGTGACTGAAAAGAATTCACTGTTCGTGTTTGGGGCGTATTAAGGGTTCTCTAATTTCCAAGTCGGAGATGATTCTCCTCTTAGTCCAACCCTGAAATGAGCTCTGTGTCCGAGGAAGTGGTGCTAAGTGCCAACTCCTGGTGAACGAACTATACCCGGTGGGAGCCGGTTAATCCGAGTCACGGAAGCAAGTACCTACGCCGTACTACCTTAAATACCCATACATAGGATGGGCAGCAGTCACACACTAGAGGGGAACACAGAGGGAGACATTCATATCTAAAGTGGTATTCGAACCCGTTACCATTTTCTTCGCTGTCAGACAACCTGACCACTCTGCTTGATCATTATTATGTGATATTTATTAACACGCGCAGTTTTAATAGATGAATTAAACAAATTTCGATTTATCTCTGTTGTTGTCGTTGGCCATTAAGGCAAGGGGTGCTATTGTTCTTGTTTTCCAGTAGCGTCATCTTCGGCCAAGAATTTGACTTCTAACATACCCTTACATTACATCCGTTTACACACCGTTGCGTTACTCCATTTACTATATGGGGAGTTATTGGCCGGTTGGATTCGAACTCCTGCTCTCATGAACGCGAGTCCAGCGCCCTACCAACTAGGCTATCTCGCCCTTCGAGAATTCATTAGTTATTGAACTAAAAAAGAATTCTTTAAAATACCTCTTGCCGTTATTTTGATCAGCACGAAGAACGAGTATTCAGCAAAGATAATGATATACTGAAAAAGTTAATATTTATTTTTAACGAAATTTTGCTTTGAAAAACATTTTACAGGTCAGTATATCTAAAACCGAACCAGAAACTATGACATTATATGACCAAAAAATAATTATCCCCCTGACAGTATAATTCATATTTTTATTTTTATTTTATATTACTATGACATATGACAGTAGAATAGAAATTCGGAGCTGTAAAATATTTTTTGCTATATTCCTTTATACTGAAGTGTTGTTTCATCGCTTTAATACAAGACATCTTATTCAGAAGGTTAGTAAGTAAGTATTTATTCATCGTTGCTGTTCTATCTTTTTTCTGTAGCTGTTGCCATCCAACATATAATAAAATATTTATAATCATCTCATTAATCGATTCATTATCGATTAATAATAATACTACAATACTTCAACAGTGAGTAGGTCAATGTATGGAAGCTGCTGCTTCAAAGTTACCATTTTTCCAGAGCAACTTTAAACTTCCCGCACCTCAGTGTCCGACTCCAAGTGAGTGATTTTCTAGTTTTGTGTGCTGACTTTTTCACGCCATGTCACTTACCCGGTTCGTCCACCCAAAGAATTTCAAAAACATGCTATTTACCTGGTTCTTCCACAGAGTACCTTTAGAATTAATAGATTTAATAGTCGAAACGAATGTTATAAATTTAAGTAAGACTAAAATAAAAACTCTATTTTTTTTAAATATAACTTACCTGGTTCTTCGACTAAACGCTTGGAAGGATATTTATTTCAATTTTTAAACGGCTCTAAATGGTTCTTGAAGACCGTTATTTCGTATATATATATATATATATATATATATATATATATGCTATTTT
>NC_092210.1:15478501-15545603 GCF_043381705.1 Parasteatoda tepidariorum | reverse complement strand
AATAAAATTCTAGATTCCAAAGAGGCTAGAGTGAAATGTTTTAATAACTTTCAAGAGAAGAGTTTTATGGCTTTTGGGGGATACCAGAAATGCATATAAAACGGCGAAGAAAAGCTGTCTTCCAGATTAAGGAATGTTAATGACTCGTGTAATAAACCCAAACCGCTCACCAGGGGGGGTTAGTAATTGAATTTTCTCATTCCTCTCTGAACACTTAACATTAAACGTTTAGCCCAAAAGAGACGTTTAACTCATCAAGGTTATAATTCTTTAAGAAAGACCTATTAACGTCTAAACAGATTTCAAGATGGCGGTCATATAGTGTGCTGTTACGTGACTAAAAATTGCTTATTTTTCTTCTTGATTGTTCTGTGAATGCTGAAACACAAGTTGAACGCAAAAATGTGTATCATTGATGTAACTAAGAAATTAAGAAATATTCAGACATTATTAATTGATGATTAAAAGGGTAAGAGATAAGATTAAACACATGAGTAAAACTGGAAATTTTCTCATTAATTTTATCTCTTCTTCAACATGTCTGGTAGAAAAATTTTTTCTACTACATATTAGTCAAATTGTTTTTACAGAAAATTTTGTTCGGATACAAATAAATAATAGTTTCATCCAAACTTTGAAACTCGGTCACCTGAGAGCAACCATGCCAGGCATTAAAATATGATTTTTTGTCCACTTTACTATTTCTGGAACGATACAGTAAAAGAAACAATTTCTCTTCTAATACTGTATTCTAGATATTGCCATGATGTCGAAAATTATATTTTATGAACTATATATATATATATATATATATAGTTGGAAGAACAGGGGATTACATTTTCAAGATATTTGGCAGCAATAACAGCAGTTATTTTTTGAGCATCGCGTCGAACAGGGATTGGACGGCATGGACGTGTACAGCATTCCATGCAACTTCAACATTATGCCTCAATTCATTTATCGTAGTGACTGACGAATGGTGGCGTGGCAGTCGTACAGTAACCATTGACCAGACGTTTTCAATTGGTGAGATATCAGGAGAACATGCATCCAATGGCACCCCATACCATTACTCCAGGTGATGGGACAGTAAGACGATGTCCAATGCAAGTTACCAATGGATGTTCTCCATGATGTTACCAAACACGTTTGCGATCATCACGATTCCGTATACAGAACCTGGATTCGTCTGAAAAGATGACGTCAAGCCATTCTGCTTCCAGGTTCGTCGTTGATCACACCATTGGAGGCGCTCCTGCCTGTGATGCAGCGTCAACGGTAGCCGAAGTCATGGTCGCCGAGCTGACAGTCCATGCTGCTGCAAACGTCGTCGAACTGTTCGTGCAGACACTTGTTGTCTTGCAAATGACCCCATTTGTTAACTCAGGGTTTGTGACGTAGCTGCACGATCCCTTAAGGCCCTGTGGATAACATGTCTGTCTTTTCGGCTGTTAGTGATGAGGAGCCACTGAGATCCTGCACAGCGTTCCATATGAGCGTCATGAACCCATCAATTCCATATTCTGTTAACAGTCGTGGGATCTCGACCAACACGAGCAGCAATACTTTGGTATGATAAACAGCAATCCCGGTAGGCCACAATTCAACCTCGATCAAACTTAGACGCGTGCAGGTAGGCATTTCTCCTTCTTACACGAGGCATAAAAAATTTTTTTTACCCAAGAACAAAGCTCAAATTCAATTTCTGTAAGAGATTCTAACTGTCAAATCTCTTCTTTTGTGCACATTGTAGGTGCTGATACCGCCGCCTGCTTTGCACGAATACGCTTATAAGCTAATCATTTGCATACCAGAACATGCTTCATCCGTCCTGCAATTTTCACGTTCGTAGTGTGTCGCCTTCCTGGTGTAGCAATTTTAATGGCCAGAATAGTGTAGGTTAATTTATTTCTTTAATAACTATTGTTTTTTGATTTGTGTATTTACTTAATAAGGTTTCAGCGATTTATAACGTTGTGTAATTTCATTTCACGAATGTTAGTTCATATTACTAGCAAAAAGATTACAAATTATTTTTTTTTGTACATTGAAATCAGTAGTCTTGAGGCAATAAAATGGTTATCAGCATTTTAAAGTTTTTACGTCGTATATTAGATTGTTTGTTAAGAACATTTTTGGTAAAAAACACTACAATATCCATGTATGCAGTAAAATGTTCCGGAGTAATGTGTTGTAATCTAGTAAAAATTTCAGAACCGTATAAAGTACCCATTCAGAAACAAAACTAAGAAGCAGTTGGATTTAAAAAAAGTCATCATGAAGACAATTGCGCTCTAGTATTTGCGTGCACAGCTCTAAAATAAGAGAAATAAAAAATTAAATTTAACACTAAATTTTTTCTTCACATAGATAATTTGTGCCCCTTATATTTATTTAAATTTTTTCAGAACATAAAGTATAAACTGTTATACTTATTATTTAATTTCTCAGTTTAAATTCTATGTTCTAAATAAAAAAAATTAATTAGGAATTGTTGTTGCGAATATTTTATTTGAAAGTAGATAGGACAATTTAGAAAGTGTTAAGATCAGATATTCTTTCGGTCTTGTCAGAATTAATCTTAAAATTTTATTTATAAAGCGTGATGAAAATTTCACGTTTCATAAAGTATCAAATATTAATTAGATATAACCTATCCAAAAATGAAAGAAATTTTTGGAAATATTGTCTCCTGTGTGTTTTTTTCCTTTTTTTGTTGCTAATTTTTCTCTTGTCTCCATATTCATATTAAACTTTTGTATATAAATTTAGTGGTTCCATCGGTTCAGGGAACATTAACTTAATTAAAAACAACAGTATTTTTTTTTTTTTTTAATTTAAAACTTTTCTCTCTCCCTTTCTTTAATTTTTGAAAGCAGTATTGTAATTTTTTTTTTGTTAAATTTAACCGTCTTTTGTGTGTTGGCTATTGATTATAACCTTTTCAATAGAGGGTTTTAATAAATACCAAACGGAAAAATAGGGATATTTTAAATGTTTACGAGTTAATTTCTTTTTGTTTCTGATATTTTTTCTATGAGTAATTAAAAAGAAAATTTACTTATTAAATTTTTGCTGCTTGAGTCACCGTTGGCCTGGAAACCAAATTTTGTAAAACATTTCAGTTAGGTTTGAATAGAATTCCCAAGTTTTGCAAATGAAAAATGCGCAGTTGAAAAGATTTTGACTAATGTTATTAAATACTTTTTTCTACATAATTGCGCCACCTTAAAGAGGAATTTCACACGCAGTAATTTTGCAAATTTACGTTATTCAGGAATTGGAAAACTAAATTTTAATTGCAAGAATACTGAACCAAGGTACAACATAGGGGCGTCCAATGCACTATGTTGTTCCTTGGATAAATTATCCTCATACTTTTTTTTCTGTTTTGTATCACAGTTGTACAAAAAGAACTATTCTAATTGACAAACGAATTTATTTCTCATAAAATTTATTTCTCATAGTTGAAGTATTACTTTCTAAACTAAAATAAAAAGATAAATTTGGTTTAACATGCATGCTTTTACTCTTTCATATTTTTATTAATTTTAATAGTAATTTAAAGTTCTGAAGTCTCTAAATATTTTTAAAATGCATTTCCATTTTTTACAGAGTTAAATCTTAACCGGGAGAGCATGTTTGGCTGGGCACTGGACTCAAGTTAATGAGTTCGAATCCAGCAGGTTGAAGACTCTCCTTATAGCGAATGGTGACTGGTGCGTGTTAAATCTGTGGGATTACGAAGTCCTCCATGTTCCCATAACAAATTATACCTCTGGGTGCATTGAATTGGAGATTGATTGTTGTTTGGTTCAGGTCAAAATTACGATCTGTGGATGAATAAATTGATGTATAAATGGGTCTCCCTTTAAACGGGCTGTGACGTGTGTATAACTCAAGTCGTAGTCTTGTCCATAGATGGCACCACTGAAAAACGAAAAGCGCATCCTCTGCCTCAATTTCACCAAGCAGGCTTACTGAATGTGTGATTGGGTCCACCCTATAAACGGATGTGACGTATGGTAGAAGTCGAATTCTTGGCCGTAGATAGCGCTACTAGAAAACAAGAACAATAGCACCCCTTGTAATAATGGCCAACGACAACAACAGAGTTAAATCAAAATTTGTTTAATTCACCTATTAAAACTGCGCTTGTTAATAAATATCAAAAAATAATGATCAAGCCGAGTGATCCGGTTGACTGACTGCGAAGCCAATGGTCATGGGTTTGAATCCCACTAGTGATCCGTCTAGTGCGTGACTACGACCCATCCTATGTATGGGTTTCTAAGGCAGTGTAGCGTAGGTAATGTTACTCGCTGCCATGACTCAGATTAACCGGTGCCTACCGGGTATAGTTCGTTCACCAGGAGTTGGCACTTGGCTCCACCTTCTCTGACGCAGAGTTCATTTCAGGGCTGGATTAAGAGGAGAAACATATCCGCGCTTGAAAATTAGACAACCCTTAATGCACCCCTAACGCAAACAGTAAATTCTTTTTCAGTCACTTTGCTTTATGATCTGCTATTATACCTTTCGTTTCTCTAGCAAATTAAATATATTTTAAATTCAAAAACTGCTGTTTTTCCAGCAAAATGTCTCAAAAAGGACAAACTATTCACTCAAATATGAGAAAAATCGTACATAATGGCTCGAAATATTATCAAATTTATGAAATATTTAATGTTAAAAAAATGCACGCAAAGTTTGCGAAACAAATATTTTTGTCATACGATCGCCAAACAGCAACCTTGTTTAGGATTGTTCATGTACTTCTCCCAAAAATAGCTAAATAGTATCGTCGCGTTCCACGTGATAAAGGCGGAGCTAAGTGCCAACTCTTGGTGAACGAACTATAGCGGTTTTCCAATTCAGCGGCCTTCAACCCTTTCTCTTTTTCGGCCATTTCTTCAAAAAAAAAAAAAAAAAAAAAAAAAAACAAAAAAAATAGATTCTTGACTTTTTTTAAGTTTAAGTAACAAGTGTTAAAGGAATTAAAAACTTGCGTTATAATTTTAACCAAATGCAACCTAGGGGAAAATTAAAAAAAAAAAAAAAAAAAAAGAATTTGAATCAAGATTGAANAAAAAAAAAAAAAAAAAAAAAAAAAAAAAAAAAAAGCAAGTCGTTAAACTGGATTGTAAAATAGCCACCGAGTAACATTAAATGAGTAACATTTTCGGCATCTTCCATGGGGAAGAACTCAATAGTTTAGTGCTACCCTTTGGAAAAAGATAATAAGGCTTCAGCTTTTAGATATACTATATAATATACAATATATAGAACAAGTACAGTTAAGTTTTAAGTTAGATAAAGGTCAGACAAGGTTAGATATACAATCTATAAAACAAAGTGTAGTAATGCAACAGTGAAATTTAAGCGATGAAAAAAATACTATTGAGAAAAAATAGCACGATAACTTTAAAAAGATTGCAAAACCTACTCGCAATATATTTATTAGTCTTATTAAATTTAAATTATGAAACAATTTCCATAAGTATTTTCGTAGATCTCTTTAATTTTTTTTTCTGCTATAAAACGAGAAAAACATTTTCGTGAATAAAGCTTAGTGGAGCATACATTTAAGTTATGTTTACGACTTATATTATGAGCTTTCTTTAAAGTCTGGGTTTTTAAGAGAAAACATGTTAAGCGTTCTCTCTAGTGGTTTTAAGGGCTGTACTTTTCCAAATTATCAGTACTTTACGATCTCAAGAATGTAACTTTATTCGAAAAAGGAAACAGGATTATACTAAGAAGAAGAAAGTTTTGGTTTTGAGATAATTGTGCGAGAGTATGTAAGTCCATTTTGAAGGACTAGAGACCAAAAAAGATAAATGGATATGTTAATTCTGTTTCCTAAACTTTTAAGTGGATAATTTGTTTTTTATAGATATGTAGTTAAACACATCATGCAATTAAATTTATGTGAAGTAATTGAATATATGTAGCAATGTGATAGATGTAATGTTAAAAATTTTATGCTATGTTTTTAAATATAGCATGTAGTAAAATGAGTAGTTCTCAAAATATGGAAGGATAATAAATAAACTTTAGTTTTAGACATCATTAAGTTTAAGCTTAATTTTCAATAAAATCTTCAGACAAAATTATAATTCTGTTTAGTGTCAGGAATTATTGCGAATGATTTGCTTAGAACTGAGGTGGCACAGGGGATAGAGCGCTTGCCTTCGAATAAGATTACCCAGGTTTAAATCCCAGCTGATTGATATGAATTCTACACCCGGTTCACACCCCGATCACACTGCTGACTTAAAATCTTCATAGTGGTAGGCAGATCATGGGTTAATCCCCTTGCTGTCGGGCTAGCAGTGGGAGGTTTTCGTAGCTTTCCTCTTCCGATGACGTAAATGCGGGTTAGTTTCATCAAAAAGTCCTCCACAAAGGCTAGTTTCTCCCAAAGTTTGATCCAGGAGTTCCCTCGTCTTCTGGGTATGGTTCAAGGGCGGAGGATGCACTTTTTGTTTTTCAGTGGTGCCATCTATGGACAAGACTACGACTTGAGTCATACACACGTCACAACCAGTTTAAAGGGGGACCCATTCATACATCAGTTTATTCATCCACAAATCGTAATTTTGACCTGAACTGGAGAACGATTAATCCCCAATTCAGTACCCCCAGAGGTATTGATTTGCTATGGGAACATGGAAGACTTCATGACCTGACAGATTTAACTAGCACCAGTCACCATATAATCTTAGTGTATGTGTTGAAATTTTTATAAATGAATAAGCAAAAACTAAATTCAAGGAAGGTAAAAATTATTACCAATTTGTACTGTATTTAATGATAAATAAGTCTTAATGAGCAAAATCACTTTCTAAATGTATTTTATTCTTAATTACATACTCTGTATTCCTAAATAAATTTTTTTTTCAATTGCAGTTGATTATTATTGAAATGCAGGAAATCCTTTATTTTGTAAATTTTGTTACGATTCACATATTAAAAAGTTTTTTTTCAAGTATCTAAAATAATTATTTATCTTTATTAGCAAAATTATATTTGCATTTTTAAAAAATATTGACAAACTTTTTAATGAAAAAAAAAAGAACTATGAGGGTTGGTGATAGGAGCGAGCAGGAGGTGGGATACCCTAGTTTAAAGTTTTTAAAAAAATTGCTTAATTTACTTATTTTCACCGGTGAAGTTAAATTAAAAACTTAAATTATAAATTTAGGTTAAATAATCATTGCCTCACCGTGATCACTAAAAATAATATATCTCTAAAAATAGCTACGAATTAATCTTTCGATTTTTATGTCAAGTTTTTCCATTATATTTGATGAGGAAGAGTTTTTTTTCTTTTATAGATGTCAATAACTATTATAGATGGTAATTAAAAATGATATATTACCCTCATATATTGATCGTGAATAACTTTCTATAAGTACTTTTTAATGTCTTAAAAATTTAATAAACTAAAAATGACGTCATTTCAATTAGGCATCTCCATAAAATTTTTTACTTGATGCTCACATATCACTCTTTATAAGCATTTTAATGGTCATAACATTTAATATATTCCCAATCGAAGATCTTATTTTAACCTCTTTCATTAACTGTATACATACTCTTTGACTGTCCGTTTAAAAAATGGGCATTAGAAATTTGTAGTATTAGAAATTTTTAAATTAAACTGCTGATGCTGCTGTTTTTTTTTCCTTCACACATTTAAAAGTCAGTGATGGTAGCTCATAGCTGTATTTAATCAAAAAAGAGTTTTTCTGCATTCTGTAATAGGCAATAATTTCTTATCAGTTATTTTAGATAAGCTCAAAGATCAAGGTAGGTGGCATGTGAGGGCTATGTCTCCGAATTAGTATTCCTAAAATCGCATGTTTTTGTTTATAAAAAGATTTATCTGAAACTAAGTAATTTAAAACCATTAGTAAATAAAACTAATTAAGAGTTCAAAGCAAAATAAAAGGGGAAGAGGTATTTATTAGTTTAGGGGAGCCATGAAAATTAAAAATACTGCTATTAACTCCCACGGTAAATATATAATTTTGGTAAGTGATACTCCTGGTTTTGTGGCAATTGGTTCTGTTTTAATAGGAGCCAATTCGACAAATATAGGCCTCAATTAGATTAATGTAGGTACTGTGATAATTTTTAATGGCTGATGAAAGGTATAAGTTGTTGAGAAAATAGTTTGATTGCGGTAAAAATTGAATATCAGGGGCTAGCCAGAAGAAATAGTACCACACTAAGTGATATTGAAACTAGTTAATTTTTATTCTGATGAAATGAGAAATCTTAAAAATATGTTTTGCATAATTATTATTAAAGTCGAAAAATCTTTCATTTTGATGGAATGAAAAACATTTTGTACATGTTTTGCATAATTATTATTAAAGTCGAAAAATCTTTTATTTTGATGGAATGAGATATTTTAAAAACATGTTTTGCATAATTATTATTAAAGTCGAAAAATCTTCTATTTTGATGGAATGAGAAATTTTAAAAACATGTTTCGCATAATTATTATTAAAGTCGTAAAATCTTTTATTTTGATGGAATGAGAAATTTTACAAAATGCTTTGCATAATTATTATTAAAGTCGAAAAATCTTTTATTTTGATGGAATGAGAATTTTTATAAACATGCTTTGCATAATTATTATTAAAGTCGAAAAATCTTTTATTTTAATGGAATGAGATATTTTAAAAACATGTTTTGCATAATTATTATTAAAGTCGAAAAATCTTTTATTTTGATAGAATGAGAAATTTTACAAAATGTTATGCATATTTATTATTAAAGTCGAAAAATCTTTTATTTTGATGGAATGAGAATTTTTATAAACATGCTTTACATAATTAAAGTCGAAAAATCTTTTATTTTGATGGAATGGGAAATTTTTAAAACATGCTTTTCATAATTATTATTAAAGTCGAAAAATAGAATAAATAAATGATATTATTTTACCTTTTTTTTAATTGTGTCGTTAGAGGTCTTTCAGTTTAGTTCATAATTCCGTAGTATTTATAATACCGATTTATTGTTTATTTACAATTTTTCACACCATACGAAGAACTGTATTTAACTAATGTTTATAAGATTTAAAACTGACGGCTAATAAATTTCGATAGTTCATACTGATGAGTGACTAGATTTTCTTTTTAAATTTCAAATTTTCACTTTAATTGATTTTTAGTCGCATCTTTTTTACCTACATGTGTTTTATTTCGGAATATTCTTTTTTCAAATCCTATAATTATTTCATTTCAATGTCATGTGAAAATATAAAGGAAAGACATATTTTTTCCAAATTTAAAATTTTTTGTTCAAATTTTCCCTTAATATCATTTTTAGATATTTAGTTTAAAAATGTGCAAAACTTCTGCTAAATGGCAGCAAACTAAGCTGAAAATTTCAATGTCGGCTCGGAAATTGCGAACCTTTTTTGCAGGAAACTCTCTCAAATACGTTCCTGAAAAAATGGAATAATTTTGAGCTTTAATTGTATTGCTCCAACTGCTTTATTTGTCATGCAAGATACCGTATAAAGATAAATTATAATTAAAAGTTAATATATAGGCTTCAAAGAATTTGATTGCGTTATTAGTATTTTAGTGTTTGCATATATTATCTTATTTATTCCTATATCAAAACATTCTTATTCAACTAATGTGAGCTGAATTCATCAAGTGAATATTTTGACAATATAACTATGCATTTATATGAATTTATGTGATAGTAGTTTTTCTACAAAGAAAAGTAGAAGTTAACGTTTGAGAGTGCCAACATAGTTTAAGCTATACTGTTAGAATTTTCTCGAAAAAAGTGGTTAAATAACATAGTATTTAACTGTTAATATACCATATCCAAGCAAGGAAGTCAAAAAACCGTATAAAAGAAAGTATTTCAACTCTTAACTGTAGGCAATTTACTGCTTTCACCTAGTATGGCAAAAAATCAGAATTTTATTGCACCAACTAAGCCCACCTAATTGAAGCCATATAGGTCCTTGCAGCTGGGTACATATTATAGCTGAGAGGGCTGTCAATCGACAGAAGAGGGGATCAAGTCCCAGAGCTGACACTGCAATATATTCACCATTCCCTTTAACATATGAAGAGATTCTGGTGACCTCTATTTGTGACCCTGGACTATTAGGATATGATACTCTCACTCACACATAGATGACAGCACCATGAAGGTGCTCAACACAAATCCCATTTCCCATTTCTTACGATTGACGAAACAACCAGATAAACTAATTTGATTTGATAAAGACAACTAACTCAGCCACAACCAAGCTAAAATGCCCATTACCTAACTAAAGCCCCAGCTCCAATGACCTGTTAAATTTCTTTTTTATGGTTTTTAAACCATGCTAATTGTAAATGGTAAAAAAATCGTACAGTTTTGTACTCATTGTTTCTTAACCATACTAGTTGTAAATGGTTTCAAAACCATAAAGGTAAAAAATTGTTTTTGCCGTAAATTTTACGGTTAATTAGATGGACAGACTGCTTACCGGTTTTTTTACCATAAAATTAGAATGGACATTCTAACAGTGTATGATAAGTAATAAAAATGTTGCGAATATTTTAGCTCTTTTATCATAAAGGTATTTTTCCCAATAGTACGAAATATTTCACATGTCAGAGGGGTAATGTTTTCTCGCATATTGCTGAATTATGTTCTTTAACTATGCCATATTCTCTAATTTTCTTTCCTATTGAGCTGGCAGCTAAGTTCTAGCTGTTTCTTCTTATTTGTTTAAAAAAAAAACGATTTAAAGTTAGAGAGCGATCCATCGCCTCTTCCGGTTTCTTTGTCGTTTGGCACGAATTTTCGTACAAAAGTAGTCTCCAATTAACTCAACAGGACGGCTACAACTAGGTACTCCATTGAGGTTCAAATTTTTATCTTTAAACTTGACATGCCAATCACAAGCGGTTCTTTCGCTTTGCCATCCTCTCCTTACGCAACACAACTGTCACGAGCAGATTTTGCGGGCTCAGAAATTTGATTTAAATCAAATAGAAGGAAGTGTTGAAAATGTTCATTTCTCTCAACTAGACATTCTAGTTGACGATCTGAAAATTAACTAAAATTAACTGGAACAAAAAAAATTCATAGATTACGGTGGAATAAGACATCTTCTTTCGAATGATCAAAAGCATTATGCCAAAAACTGCGAAATTATAAAATAAACGACGTCTACAAGTTGCCAACCCAATAATCTTAGGATATATTTTTATTTCTTTTATTATTTTATTCATCTATTACTTATAAAGCATATCTTAGAGTACATGTAGAAAGTAAAGTAAAAAATGCATGTACATTAAGAATCGGTACACATGCACAATTGGTATTTAAGGGCAATAATAAGCAGAAACACATATTGAAGTGCAAATATAACTAAATGGAAACAAGATTCGAAATCTAACGAATGACATGTGGAGACAGCGGGACTAAAAGCATTTAAACTCGTTTGAAGAAACAGTATACGAGGAACTGAACAGCGTCAATTTATCAAACAGATATTTTTCATTTAGTCATCTTCACGTGAGATTCGAGAAATTTTGATAGCGTGTTTGCTTTTTCTTCGCTTAAATATTAATTGACAATTCCTAACATGCATACTTTTTTGACTTAATGTATAGATTAAGGGTGATTATTGCATAACACCAATTGTGAATTGAAGATTTTTTATTTATTTAGAAAATGATAGAAAAAAAATCGTTTAACTTATTTATTAAAAAATGGATTAAAGTAAATAAATAAATGAAATCTTTAAAAAAAATTGTTTTTCAACCTAATGATTCAGATCTGAAAATACTGTTTTAAGCTATGATTTCCAAAAAAAAAATTTAGAAATATTTAGAAAAAAAATCATTTTGAATGAAATTTAATGTCTTAAAATCACTTTTCCTTATCAATTTAACAGGAGCCTTTTACAAAAAAAAAGAAAAATAACCATTACTGTCAAAAATTTTCCAAACAAACTTCCATAACTATGCCAATTTCCTTTTTTTCCCCTTCTTATCACATAACTACGAGCAATAGTCCTACAAGATGAAATTGAAACTCACGATTCTTTTGCTTTCCTAAAGAGTTTTATTCCATCGTCGTGAAATAAACTTTCACAAATTACCTTTCCAGCAGATGGCGCTTCACCTAGTAACGGGCATTTCAAAGATCCGAACGTCGATTCTGCAAAGATATTCAGTACTAATGGCAAACGCCGAAGAACATAGATGCAACAAATAGGGATCGAATATATTTTAGCACGTGCTTCACTATGGCAATCATAAATGGATGTTGTTGTTGGAGAAATGTACGAAGCGGAAGTTTTGCAGCCGGATTTTATGTTCTGGTAAATTTAACTGGATATTTTATTTCCAAAATATTTAGATGATGTTTCATGATGCTATATTGTAATATCAAAATGAATATATTTCTACTTTAAATATATATTTTTCTTTTCAGTTTCAATATTAAAAAAAAAATTACATTATTTTATATTTGCATGCATTTTTATGAATACTAATCAAAATCATTAAAATTTATTAATGAAATAAAAAAAATTAAAATTTATAAAATTAATTACAATATAATTAAAACTTAAATAAAAAAAATTAATCACGGTTAAATAAAAAATTTAATAATATTATATGCACAATAATTATCTCCATATCATAAAAATTGGACAGGTCGCAAAAAATATTTAGATTGATATACATGATTTATTTTACATTGATATACATACGCCGTAAGAAGTGACTTTAAACACGACGTATTTTAAAATCCAAATTTCTTGCTATTAAATAAAGAATTTAATAATATATTATTCCTATTTAATAATTTATTTTATATCATAAAATTTTGCTGTCCAGGTCACAAATGATTTTTACATTGATATTATGCTGAAAAAAATTCACTTAAGCATGTATTTTAAAATGAAAATTTTTAACTGTTGCATAAAGAATTGAATAATATATTTATTCTTAATTTAATATTAATAAATACATAGCTATCAAGTACTAAGGATAGTCCGTAGTATTTCATTTTTATATTTAAAGTTGACATGAATCTTACTGATAGTATGATTTTTACACTTATAGTATGCTGACAAAAATTCACTTACACCCATTTTAAAACTCAAAATTTTATCTGTTTTATAAAGAATTTAATAATGTTATATAGATTCATTCTTAATTTTAAATTAAAGTGGACATGATTTCATATTAAAGTGGACCCGTCAAGGATTATGAATTGTCAGTAGTATTTCATTTTTATATTTAAAGTGGACATGAATCTTATAATTTTCTTTTCAACTGTTTGATTTATAAATTTAAGTTAATTTGATTTTGCTATCACTAGATGCAAATAAATCAATCTTATATATAAGAGCAAGTTATAGAAACAAAAATGAGTGTAAACTATAGCAATTGCAAAAAGTTAATTTTATCTACAATTGCCTTTCAACTTGTTTTTTTGCTACTAGTTGGGAAATACGTACTCGGAAAGAGTAAAACTTGGCATTAATTTTGCAATTAATTACTTTTACGTTAATAAAAAATGGTAAAAAAATGGCTAAAAATTCGTGGATAAAACAATATTTTTTCGTATAAAATAAATGAAGAATGATATAAAACCATTTCTCAGTGTTGTTGGCGCATTCTAACGGATCAAAAAAATTCATATGACAGTTTTTAATTAGCGAAGAAGATCCAGAAATTTATGAATATCTTCAGCTGGTAATTAATAAAAGTTAAAACAGTACATACTTGTAAGCAGTTCATTTATCTCTCTATATTAGAGGTCTTTTTTATTTTTTCACTTATGGTATTTATTGACTTTTTCGTCCATATAGTTATTTTAGCTACATTTCTAAACGGTAATTAATTTACATTTCCTTTTAAATAATTTGAATAGATTTTTAAAATAAATTTTAGATAAATAGTTGTTCGATAAACGTATACAGTTAAAATATTGAATACTAAATAACTTTTTAAAAAATCTATAGCTTTTAAGGCATAAATGTTTCATATTATTGCAAAATTATATATTTGGCTAGAAATATGTAACTAGCTATTTAAAGAAACTAAAGTTAACTAAGAATTGAAAAAGCAAGTTTTTTTATGAATTTTCTATAGTAACACAGAAAAAAATTTTGCACGACTACCCTATAATTTGGTTAACAGTTATAAGATATACTTCATTAAGCTTTATTTGCTGCAAAAAATGCGAAGAGGGTAATAAAAGGTGACAAGTCCTAAGAGCTCAAAAATTGGCACCCATTCTCATGACTTACCAGACATGAATGAGGAAAATAGAAGTGATTTGGAATATAAAACGTCAAGCTGCCAACTAAAAATAGAAAATAAAGGTAAAAATCAAGGCTATAAAACCACGATAGCCTAGATTGAAACATAAAGAATGAAAGATGAAAAGAAAACTAGAAAACCGCTGTATTCGGAAGATTCAAGCTAGCGCAAAATGCATTTCTGCTAAGGGGAGGTGGCGAGGAGCTCATATCAATAACAAGGGAATCGGCATTCACATGAATGAAACAAGATTCAAGGTAACCAAGATGAATTGATCTTACAAAGATGGAAATAATTTTATCATTGTCGAAATAGAATTTATACCCGACATTCCAACAATACGAAACAATTAATGGTTTGAGATTTAATGGTTGGATAATTAAGAACAGCGAAAGCTTACTTTAATTCGCACAAAAATCCACGATAAAGTATTTTAACTATAAGTTCTTTTTTTCTTATTTCCATCTTGCTTTTATCTCTGAATGCGAAACGTATCTTTTTGTAAAAAGTTTTGGAGAGTTTAAACTGCTGATAATTTCTAGTGTTGGCTACATCTTAAGCTTTAAAAATACAGCATTCGCATAAATACAGATTAAAATATGAATATCTTTACCATTATTGTGTATTGGTGACCAAGAAAACAATATTTCTCCAAAAAAAATTTCAAAAATGAAAAGTTTGAATTACCAGTTTTAATTTTTTTAACGAAAGTACACGGAAGTTTTGAAGTTTAATTAGATATTCAACTAGGCATTAATGATTTCATTCGGGAACATTTCAATCTGTTTTTAAGAACATAAAGTATTCAGATTTTTATTTTCTATAAGTAAACTTAAAAAAAAAATGTATAAATAAAGAGTGTTAATATTTTAACAATCATCTGTCCACATGACAAAAATCTGTCTTGTCACCGATTATTACTAGTAAAGTAACAAAAATTCTTCATTTATTGCATTAAATAATTGATTGTATACTGTCAGTAAAAATGCGTCAATTATTCCTCGTATTCAGAAGCCTGTAGAATTTCCTCGACCTCTTTCTTCTTGATTTTAAAATATATATTTATTTGTGTTTGCTAATAAATAGTGGTAGTTACAAATGATTTATTTGTTCTGAATAAAAGGAAGAAAAAAAATTCACTATCAATTTCTTATTTTATGGATAAGTAGCTATTCCGAAAATAATTATAGGTATGGATAATAAGTAAAAAAAATAATAATAACGGCTTTTGATCAATGAAAGTTAAATAATACTGGACAGATGTATGTTTCCTATTTGTTTCTTATCATTTATCATGCAATACTTGATTTGACTTGATCTAGGTTTTTGTTAAAGTTAATGCCCGCGGCAGTGAAATGAAACACTGGTGTCTTTTTCTAAGTTAAATGTAAAAATTTTCCGAACGTGGTTTATTTCCAAAGAATAATGTTTCAAATTTGCAGCTAATCTGAACTAAAATATCCTTTTACTAACTAATAGACTGTTTTTTTTATAATTTAAAAATACCAAAATAAATTTTTGCTCGTAATTTGAGCATCGGAAATAAATATAGATAAAAGGGACAACGGTGTTCCATCTGCGTCAAAGGCTTAAAGAATTATCTAGGCCAGTGTTTCCCAAACTTACGATCTTTGTGTACCCTTTTTAAATTTTTCGTAACGCTGTGTACCACTAATAAAAAAAGGAATGTATTTTTTTAAAAATATATTTATTTCTCTTTTTTGGTACTAAGTTTTGTTAATAAGTTTATTTGCATCAGTGAGTTCTTGCTGTGATAACAGCTGCTGTGATAAAAAAATTGCGCAAAAGTTAAAAATCACAACTGGCTGTTGACACCACTAATTATTAACTGTTAACTCTGCAAAAAATAGCCATGTAATCGTAGATTTTCATAGCTAGCTCTGTTTTTAAATAAAATTTTTTGAATTTTTTGTTTTTGCAAGATATTTCGCATAAGAGCGCGTACCCTCTCTCAACTGTTCCCGTACCTCTGGTACGCGTACCACACTTTGGGAAACACTGATCTGGGCTTTAGAGCAGACATATGACTTCAATAATTTAAAATTTATTAAAGTTTCATAAAAGTCGCCAATTAGGCAAGATTTTTTCATCTAGATAAAATTTATCAAAATCAATAATTCTAAGTTTTTGCAAATTTTAATGAACCCTGACAATGCAGTGGTGGAGAAATTTTTTAAATATTAAAAAATTAGATCACGGCCATTTTTCAGTTTCACAAAACTGTGGCTTTACTTCATTGCCATTTTCGGAATTAGTACAGAGAGCACTGATTAGAATAGAGGGAGCTGGCATAGAAGGTAGGCTAAACTTAACATAACAGTTGTGGAAAAAGCTATTGCAAACTCACAGCAGTTCTGAAAATGGAATATTATTTGCAAACAAGCATTATTTCACATAACGGGCAATATTGCACATAACAGAGCCTTAAAGAAACAGCCTTAATATCATCGGTGCGAAAAAATATAGATTTGAGTTAAAAAATTTTTTTAGCAATACGTGGAAAACTCTCAATTCTTTTTAAAATTTGACGAATAAATCAATATCATGCAATAAATTGAGAAGTGTGAACTTAGTTAAAATCTTTTCTCAATTTAAAGGAGAAATACACAATTTTTCTTTTATGACCTTCTTTCTAGTGACTATATTTAATGGAGCGAAACTTTGTTGCTGAAAATTGTTCCAATTGAAAGAAATTGATTCTCTTTTGTTGTATCATATTTACTTTATTTTCTGAAATTACATTTGTTTTGGTATTTCAAGGCGTTGGTTTCGACGCAGTGCACATTCTATAAATTCAAGTTACATTTAAAACTCAGAATTTTTTTCGTTTTGGTATTTCAAGGTGTTAGCTTTGATGCATGGCATACTTTAACAATTCAAGTTGTGTTTTAAAGTCAGAATTACCTTCATTTTGGTATTTCAAGGAGTTGGCTTTGAAGCAGTGCATACTTTAACAATTCAAGTTTTGTTTTAAACCCAGAATTACATTCGTTTTGATATTTCAAAATGTTAGCTTCGACTTCATAGCGCTGTGCGCAGTTTAACAATTTAAGTTCCAGTTATATGGCAGTAACAAGTTAAGTAATAGAAGCTAAGTTATTGAAATTAAATATTAAAATTTATTATATTAATTACATATACTAATATGAATTTTCAAAATAAATAATTTTTATTATTTTGCTTTCAATAGAAATGCTTATTTTTGTTTCAGAAATTTTTATTAAATTGAAATGAAAACCGTGTCGTCATCTGCATTTCTTTCTTTTAATTGAGATTACCAAAACTTAATATTTCTTTGACAGTGAAACGTATTACTTGTAATTTAAACCTAAAATAAAAGTTTTCGTGTCAGTACTATACTGTTTACTTCATTTTTTCCTTGAGAATTAGAGATAGGTATCTTCATATCGTTGGTTCAAAACTAAAACGACACATCTGCAGGCATTACACGTTTGCAGATGTGTCGTTTTAGTTTTGAACCAGCGATATGTTCTCGTAAACATGCATTCGAAAAATAAGTTAGGGATGCAAAAGCGTAACACTTTGAGATGGAGCATGTGAACCAAGGAGTGTAAAAAAATTGTTTTTTGCCCTGAAAAAAATTGTTTTGTAAGTTTTTGTGACCTGAAACTACGCAATAACATTGCTGAAAAAAGTGAAATTTTAATAAATTAAAGCATTTAAATGACGATGGTTCAATGAAGTCACCCTGATTCGAACCCAGCTAAGGCAGATCAAATCAAATAATTCTGCTTTCGACTCGCACCCCTCACTGCCGTCCTAAACGTGAGAGGTTTTCGTGGTTTTTTTCTTCATGTAACGTAAATGCGAGTTAGTTCCATCCAATATGTCATTCACACAGGCTAGTTTTTCTTAATGCCTAACCACCCAGAATTTGCTTCATCTTCTGTGTTCAAAATTGCAAGACAACTAATTGGTTATAGGTAGACGCAAACCCAAAAATTTTCTGGCCGTTTAATGTCTGTAATAAAGTGAAATAACAATGTAACTTACTGATAAATAATATTATATGGTTAAAACAAATGTATTTTTATAACAAAATATTCTGTTATTGTGTTATAGGTATTTTATTGTTAGTTGATAGCAAAATAATAAAGTAAACGAAATTGCAGAAAATTCTCGATATGACATTTTTGAATCGTTATTGTTATTTTGTCATAATTTTAATTATATATTAAATGATTTAAAATGAAAATTATTAACTTTTACAATTAAAAAAAACTATAATTTTAAGTTTAAAAAATATTTTTAGAGAACTCATTTTGTTATAAGAAATATTCATTTTTCAAATTGGTTCAAATGATTTAATCGCTATGCATATTTTATTCTCTATTCTCGAAATTTTTTTATATAAGAATGCTTTTAAATCTTAAATCCATGCATCTTCAAGGAAAATTATTACAAAGCTTTAAAATGTAGCATAACTTGTTATTATTTTTAAGAAATAATTCCTCCTACAAAAAAATTTTACGCATAGAGAAGTATTTTTTAAGCGTGTTTGCGTTATACCTTATAATTACAAAACAAATATTGAGAGATTAAAGAAAATAACAACATACTAGACAGAATAAATAGATTTCTGTCGTAATTTAAGTTTTGTAAATAAATGTATGCTTGCAATTTCGGTTATGTTTCTTTTTCATTTTAGACTTAAAGCATAAGAAGAATTTCAAAATAGTTTTTTTTTACTATATTAGTCATATCTCTCAGATCCAAAAATGCTATTCAAAAAAAAAATCTTTTCTCAGAACAAATTTCTTAGAAGTTAATTGACGTGGAAAAACCATAAAGCATGGTTAAAGGTTAAAAAAATTCACTGCTATTTTCTTAATAAACATCGCTTTTTAAAGTTCTATAAATAAATTTAATTTTTAGTGATAAACTAATAAATGTGTGGAAGTACTTATGTGTCGATGATTAAATATTTGTTGATTAAATAAAATAAAAAGCGTAATTCCTCTAATTTTCGGCACAGTTCCTTTTATTTACACCGACATATTAAAGGATTAAGGAAAAAAATAATATTTAATATCAAAACAGAACGGCAGTTTTGGATAATAAAATAACTTATATTTAATTTAAGTTTTTTTAAATGACAGTTAATGGATTTAAGTAATCGGATTTTTTTTCGATCTAATTTCCTAGGAAGTTTTCATGAGTCATTAATTGAATGGATTAAGAAATTCTTTTTAAGCTTTTAAAGAACATTTTTGGTCATTTCGGATATTTCTTTTGATGCATGAAGACTTTATTTGAATTGAGAGACAACCTTATTTAACTTCGTTTTGAGACAACGCTTCGAAGTTAAAATTAAATTGGATTTCCAATTCTGTAGTATTTACATCTAATTGCCTTCTGTTAGCCAGCAAATAATCTAGATTAATTCTAAAAAATATTCACCACTAAATTACGCTCTGTAACCATCGACAAGTTTTTCAGTTAATTACCATAAAAATAAATGTATGCCCATAAAACTATTATGACCGTAAAAATTAGGTCTTCCTGTCAAATTTTTCTCGTAAAATGTATGGCCATAAGATGTAAATTAACATTATGCAGGTCAAAGTTGTATTCAATTCAGATTGTTAGAGACTTCGACAATTTTTTCCCGATTTGAAGTGAACTGTGAAATGAAGTAAAATCAGTAAGTGGAGGTTTTTCTATGTAGAGAAAATTCGAGAGATATGCTTTATAGTGCCGGCTGGGTTCGAATCAGGGAAATTTTGTTCCGGAGCCAGTAGGTCTCAACCACAATCGAAAAAGGGACATATCCCCAAATTTAATTAGGAAGTTTTGCATAATAACCGCGTAAATTACCAGTTCAACTCTAGTAATTTTGCTGAAGTTCGTTATTGATAGGTTAAATTGATGGTTGCTGATTTCTACCGGTGAATGTTGACAGTCACATACTCGCTTTGATAACTGCCCGAAATATGCACTAGGTCTAGTTAAGTGCCACTGCCCGGTATACATTTGACCTGTATGCCCATATCAGTGTTTTTTTAAGGTTAAGTGCCACAGCTCAACCGGCACTCCGAGCACTGTTGCTTCCCCTGATCTATCCTCAGCAAATATTAAAATATCGAATAAATATAATAATATCAACTAATAAATAAATATCAAATCGGACATAACATAGATTTCGGATATTCACCAAAGCGATTATATGATTGTTGACATTTACTGGTGAAAGTCGACACTCTCTTGATTTTACATATATATATANATGTATATATATATATATATATATATATATATATACTCGCTTTAAAATAAGATAAAAATGACTTGTTTAAGCACAAAATTGAGGTTAAGCGCATTTTTCTAATGAGTAGTGTTAAATCACTATTCAACTAAGTCCCTCATAAATGAAGCATGGTAAGGTATTGAGTTAAAATCGATGTTCTCCGTAGACGGAGAGGTTTTAATTTAGAAATATTGAATGCGGTGGATAAATTTGCATAATAATTACCAAACGAATCATATCTCTGCTTTCAAAGACAATTTGTAGTTCAAGAAATTCAGACAATAGTAATGGAATAGAATAGAAAAGTTTATCACAATAGCTAAGCCTACGATATGAAGTGTTTAGCGTATTATTATCTTTAATGCTCATTTCGTATTTTATCAGTTCTTTTACTTAATTTCGGAATTTATTTTTGTTGAAAAAATACTCTATGGAAACTTTATTTTTTGAATAAAATTATTAAAAATAGCGATAAACTTTCCAAATTTTATGAAAAAGTTAAGGTATACTTAGTGCAATGCAGACGAAAGTATATAGTTTCGATTCTATAAGCAAGAACCTTTCTCGGTGTCTAAACATCGAATGATAGCACAGAAGTAAAGAGACAAACACGAGCAAAGTGGTTCAACCAATAAAGACAGAGAAACAGTTTAGACAATATAATAAAAGAAGATAGATTAGAAACTGGTGTGAGGGGATTTGGTGGGAATCCCAAGATGAAAAAGATTAAATTAGAATAGAAATTCAAAGATTGGGAAACAGTGGGATACTAGAACGACCATGAACATTAATAGAATCTTTCTGAACATAGAATGATTCCCAGAAATCAAGTTCGTTTAATGAAGTGTAGGGTTTAATGATTTTAGCTGAAGAAAAATCAAACCTTTGAATACAATTCTAACTATGCAAGGTAAGGGAAGATATGTTAATTTTCTGATTTTTGACATATCATTTGTTTTCTTTAAGTCGTTAAGCTAATACAATATGGGCAAGATCGAATTTATACAAAATTTTACAAATACCTCAGGTATTGTTATCTTCATAGGTATTGATATTCGTATATCTAGATATAGGTATTGATATTCGGATATTAGCCCCCCCCCCATCCAAGTTGCAAAGATTTTGAATAAATTTGAATTTAAAGTCATTTTCTCCCCAGTAAGCAAACTAAATTTCATCAACATTAAAGACCCTATTACTGATATTACTAGCTATAGGTTATATATGAAATTCCTTGTCATATTGGTATTCACGTTGTATTTGCTCTAGAATTGCCAAAGCATTTACATTAAAATTGGGGGGCTGCCAATCTTGATAAAAGTTTAGTACGTCAGTCAAATTTGTAATATTGTACAGTTTTATATCAAAGTGTAGCTTTATATTAAAGCTTAGTTTTATATTAACTTGTAGTTTTATAATAAAGTGCAATTTTAAGAAAAACTGGATGCATAAATTATTTTTTATCAAGTATTTTATTCTAACATTAAAGACAATTGGACTTCATGCACGATACATAGTGAATGTACAACGCGCAGGATAAAAAACGAGCACCTTTGATAACTTGCGATCAAATAATCGTATTTTCAAGTACTAGGACTCCATCTTTATCGTTTGAAGTCCTTACATAAAATGTGCCAATCAGTTTGCCTACACGATACTTTAAGCTACGAAATAAGATATAAACTCGTACTTTCACTGAATAAAAATAACTTATTTTTGACTCACGAAATACGGGTGGTAGCCGCAATCATGAAGCTGCACTCTTAGAAATTTTTCAGCAATAATGGTTAATTAGCCATTTATTTAATTGTTATTTTACCATATACGACGAAAACAGTAAAAATAACCATAAAAAAGATGATATTCTAACTGTTAAGTGGAGGAAAAAAGTTTATTGATTGTTTTTATCTTATTCTGTTTAAAAACCGGAATTCTATCGGTGTTAATTATGTCCACCTTTTGAAGCCGTTTTGTTCCCTACAGCTGGGTACATACTGTAGCTGAGAGGGCTGATCGGTCAATCTCATGAACAGAGGTTCGAATCCCAGCTTTGATATCACAATACTTCTTTCATTCCTTCAATACGCGAAGAGTTTCCAGTGCCCTACATTCTTCAATGGGTGATCCTAAACTATAAGAACACGAAACTATCATTCACGCATAAATGGCGCAACAACGATAGAGCTCCAATGTCCTTTCCAGTTTCATTTTTATGGTTTAGAAACTATGGTAGTGATGTATGGTTACAAAACCGTATAGTGTAGTATTCTCAGTTTTTTTAGCCGCATCAGCTGTAAATGGCTTCAAACCCGTAATAGTAAAAAAGGTTCTTAACCATAAACCTTATGGTTAATAGGATGGACTGACCGCTGCCGGTTATTTTCGAGAAACTCTAGAATGAAAGTTTTAACATGTATGGTCCCAATAGTTGAATCAGGAGAGCAGTGGTTGGAAGCTTCAGACCTCTAATGTTAATTAAAATGTTTGCATATTTATCCCTCTCAAAGATTTCATATTTTGAAACTTTTTTTCCTCAAGAACTATTCAACCAATTCCATTCAAAATTTCGATTTAATTATTCAAAACTACACAGATTAAATTTTTAATATTTGTATACCTTATATTTCAAATAGTTTTCGACTATTAGCAAATTAAATAAATAAAAAAAATGATAATAATAAATGCTTGTAAAAATAGTGCTTTGTATAAACAGGCTTCATCACTGAGTGAAAAGGTTTTTTTTAAAAATATACTTCATTAATTCCAGAGCGAGAGCGGAATGCCTTGAATATGATGGGGTCCAAATTTCCAACCTGTTTTCTGCGTAACAGATGAGAACGATATTTCCCATACTTTGCCTTCACTTTTCCCATTTTGAGTAAAAAAGGAAATTTCGTCCTAAAAATATATATTTGTTCAGGAAAATACGATTTTGTGTCTGATTTCATAACCTAAAATGGTTCTGCTCTAATTATATAGCTTATTTAAGGGTAGGCTTTCAAATCATTAAGATAGAGTTATAAAACGTGAAAATATGATCATTCAAACAAAAGTTGTCAGTTTTTTTCCGGGTTGTATAAAAGTATACATCTTTTCAATTCAGATTGTGATTGAAAAGTTTAATAAAAAGAAACTTTCAATTTATTCCTCTTTTTTCCCCTTTTTTTATATGTTCCGTTATCATGTAAAGCTATTAATGTTAATGATGAAATATTTATTATGTAATGGGCAGGCTAGCGTGTTAAAATCTTCTCATGATAATACAATAGCAAATAGTAATAGAAAAAGTATTTAGTTTCCCAAAAGAATCTTTACTTTGCTTGTCTTGAAACTATCCTGATTTATTTCAATTTTGTAACTCTGAAATACCTTTGTCTGCTAATATGACTCTTGAGTATAGAATAATACGACAGATATTGAATGTCGGAAACTTCAATTATCTAAATTGAAATAGATTTTTTAATCAGTGCAAAAGAAATGTTTTACAATTGTTACTAATGTGTGTGTTTTTCTTAACTACTTAATAAAAACTAGTGATCTCCTTCCCCTGTTCTCTGACGCTCCCCAACCCCCGAAGATTATTCTGCAATCGTATAGAGTTTGCTGTGTAAACCATGCTTGTTTCGCTTTCCGTTAAGGAAAACCCAATTGAAATGTGTTCTTGCTAAAAATATTAAGACTTTAAATCAATTATTAAAATCTTTAAAAGAAATTTATTTTTAAATAATTAAAATTTGTAATAAATAATAGGTTACGGAAATGGAGAATTTCAAATTGAAATACAAGACATGCAATAGGAAAACTGTCAGAAACAAAACAATAACTATGCTTTCAAAATTAAATTACTATTTCATACTTACAATTTTGTTAAAAACACAATTATAAATTTCAGAACTTAGAGTTATAACTGTTATGTTGTTAATGGTCTAAAGATAAAAAATTAAATTGAAGTGAATTACATGCAATCAAAAGCTTTCTAAATCTAAACATTAATTATGTTTTTTAAAAAACAATTCCCAATTTCGTTAAAAACACAATTTTCAATTTCAGAGCTTCGAACTGTCTCTGTATAAGTGTCAAATTACTTAACTGTTAGGAAGTTAAAATAAATAACATGCTATACATAAGTGCAATTAAAACATAATTTATAAAACTTTGTTTGCTGATACGAAATTTTCGCTTTTATTCTTTCGATTCTCAATCAACTATCGATCAACTTATAGTTTAATTTGTTTCAACTTTTCGTTGTCCGCTTTCGTTGTTGAGAAGAATTTTCATTCAACAATTTGTAAACATATACGATCTTTGTTTTATTTTATCTCCATCGTTGATCAGCCAACTCAATTTTGAGTCTACGACTACCAATGTTCAACTTTGTAGCTTTGTGATTTTGAACCCGATCCAGAAGACAAGGGAACTTCTGGATCAAGTATTGGGAGAAATTTTCTTTCCTTGAAGACTTTTTTGATGGAACTAACCTGCATTTACATTACATGGAGGGGAAAACCACAAAACCTCTTACGGTTAGCCCAGCCATCGCTTGGATTCGAACCCGTCTTGCCTCTTCGAAGGATGAGTGCTCTACCCTCTGAATCACCACATATACAATTTCTCTTTCATGATTATGACGGCTGACACGTTTGATATTTCAATTATTTGTTACCAACGTGAAAAATGAATCAGGACTTTCTTGTTCACTGTGTAAGAAAAAAATATATACGGATATACTTAATGAAGACACTTAATACATAATCTGTATTGGAATTTCGATAGCAGAGGCTGCATATATGACATTTATTGATTATATCTCGCTGTCTTAGAGCAACTAGTAAAATCCTGTAGATTTAATTGTTCGTTTTATTCAAAAAATATGAACATTATTTTTAATGTTTGTCATATAAAAGTTTCTATACTTTATTCTAATGATCAGCAATACACAAAAAAGTTTGATTTATTTATTTCATGATTATGAACATGTGAGCGTAATATCAAACGTGAGAGCTATCATGATTATGACAGCTCACACGTTTGATATTTCAATTCTTTGTTGCCAAAGCGAAAAATAAATCAGGACTTTCTTGTTCGCTGTGTAAGAAAAAAATATGTAGGGGAGAGTCGGGTAGCACCGCCCACTTAAGGAGTATTGCTTATATATCTGTATAATATTGAGTAATAATCAATATTTTTGTATGTTTCTATTGTTTTATCATCTAATTAAATAATGCAAAAAAAATAAACCTAAAAAAGAATAGTTTAACTTAAAAAAATAGAAATTTAAAAAAACTTGTTTTTCAGCTCTTTTCAAAATGTGTCGGGTAGCCCCGCCAAGTTACAAAAATTAGGTTTTTTGACTGTTTTTTCAAGTGTAAATGAAAATGACCAATGCATTGACAATAGATAAACCTCATTTATCATTTTTATCACAAAATTATTTTATTTATTGCATATTTATATACTTTTTGTGAATTCTATCATTTAATAACAATCATTTAATAACAACAATATTTGTTGTTAAAAATTCATATAACATTCAAATTTGAAGCAATAAAATAATAATCTTCGCAACCATACATTTATCGACGAAATAAAATTTGGCGGTGATATCTGTGAGCGGGGCTTTTGTAAATTTGTAATTACTCGAACAATTTTTCACTTATAAACTTCTTTCTTTGTTCAAATTAAACTTAAGACTACATACTTTAATGCTGTTTGTAGAGAAAAAATATTTTTTTTAGTATTAAAATGAAGTTTAATCGAAGCATATCACCAATTTTTCTTAATTTCATGACTACTGTAATCAACATATTTTCAAAACTATTGTTTACCATGTTAACAGCTGCATAAATACTTGAAACTTTGAAAATAATCTTTTTTTAATATAACAATTAATGTCCAATTGCCCATTGACTTGAAAAAATATTCTATACATATGAATTTGACAGTGGGCGGGGGTACCCGCTGGGCGGTGCTACCCTACACTCCCCTACGGATATATTTAATGAAGACACTTAAAACATCATCTATATTGGAATTTCGATAGCAGAGGCTGCATAAATAACAAATATTAGTTATCTTACACTGTCTTAGAGCAACTAGTAAAATCCTGTAGGTGTAATTGTTCGTTTTATAGAAAAAATATGAACATTATTTTTAATGTTTGTCAGATAAAAGTTTCCATACTTTATTTTAATGATCAGCAATACACAAAAAAGTTTGATTTATTTATTTCTCTTAGAAATACGTAAAAATGGTTTGAATTATTTTAATTAAAATGACATATTTACGTAACTTTACTTGTCAAACTGCAAATTTTATGAATGTCCTAGTTTTTCAAAATGATTAACTTTTTCTTAATGATGTACCATGGGAGAGGACGTTAAGTAACAATAAATTTTCAATGTTAAAGGTCGAAAAGAAGTCTGAAGTTTAAGAAAAGTCAGATTTGATTTTTTGAAAAAAATTGTCTCTTTACTGTTCTCAATGATTAAAATTGAATAATTTTATTATTTTTTTCAAAAGTAGTTACTTGTAAAAAACGCAAATCGCATTATATTTGGTTTATTTTTGTTTTTTCTTAAATAAATATCATACGATTTGAGAAAGATTAACGTAATTGTATTATATTTAATATATCGTATTACATTTAATTAAAATAATAGTATAATTTCTTTTTCTGGTTTACTTGTTTGGTTTCAAAGGTGGGAATGGATTTTTTAGAAGATTGCACATCTATCTATACAACATAAAACGATAAAGGTCTAATATCGATTCTTATTTGTTGTTGGTGCATTCTCATTGGTCAATAAAATCATATGATGAGATCCCTTCTTAACAAAGGTCGGGGAATCTTAAATTGTCACCAGTTTAAAATTAAAAATTAATATAATGGTAATTTAAATTTCTTTCAATTTAGACTTATTTAACTCTTTTTAAGTAATATTTATACACCATCCTTTCTTATTCTATGTTATTATTATGTTTTTGGTCCTTATTATTATTCAAAATTCATGTTTTAAAATTAATAGCGGCGTTTCTTTATTATGCTTAAAAGTCGTTCTGTGATATTTTTTTATTCAACTTTTTGTTTGATGGATATTTTGTTACTGTTTCACAATTGTAAATAATTTATAATTTATTATATGAACTTTCAAATAATTATTAGAATTTTGAAATATTTTATATGAATTTTAAAATAATTTATATTTATTTTATAATAATTTATGCGAATTTTTAAAAATTTCATATATGAATTTTCAAATAATTTATATGATTTTTCAAATAATTTATACGAATTTTCAAATAATTTTTATGAATTTCGCAATACAACTTCATGTAAAACATCGTTTTGTCAATGCTGAATACATAGTAAAAGTATTTAGTATTTAAATTCTAAAGCAATATTTTGAATTAACTTTTTATACTTTTCAAAATAATCTCGTTTGAGAAAAATAATTAACGAGTTTTTAATAACCCAAAATTAAATAAAAATTATAAATAAAAGTTTTAAAATGAAGTTACAATCATGACGGGGCAAAATTATTAGTTATAAGTGTCATCACCATAGAATTTGAACCAAAATTTGTTTTAATGCAAAAAAAAAAAGTGTTTGGATCTCTTATTAAATAAATTTTAATTTTGATGTAATAATATGTTTATCGTGAAAAGGCAAACGTAAAAGTTGAAGAGCAAAGAAAACAGAGACAAACCTCTTCTAAGAGAAGGCCTTTATACGAGTTAGCCTAAACGTCTATCCTTTACAAGTTCGAAGGTATTGACATCTTTCTTATAAAACCCTCACGTCGCAGTTTAGTAGTTCGAAGGTAGTGACATCTTGTTTTTCCTCATTGTACATTTTAGTTGTCCGAATTTAATGTCATCTTTCATATTCTTCCTCCACTGCGCAGTTAAGTAGTCCGACAGTAGTGATATCTTCCTTATTTTATCTCCACTGTGCTTATTAGGTTTCTTCCCTCGGAACGACTTTTGGTAAAATTAACAATAAAATATGGTTTCATTACCATGCAGTTTGGTAGTAATTATAGTAAAATTTGATAGTTTTTCACTATACGTAAGAGCATGTATAAAAACCATTTATACCGTTAAGTTTACTTTTCAGTTTTGCATTTTGACTAAATGCGTAATAATAAGAACTACAACTATGAAAATCTGAATTTCCCGTAAATCGTTACCATACGAACTTTTATATATTTATTATTTATAACCAAAATTATGTTTTTTATTACCAGAAACGTCATTACCATGCTAGTTCGGTAATTTTACCAGAATTTTTTTCATCGTTCATATTGTAAGTAATGAGCATTTTTTAATTTGTAACTCAGTGCTTGAAATGGAAAAATAGCATTGCAATAGAATATGTAAAAAAGATAATATGGAGATTAATCCTTAGGAAGAAAATGAAATTTAAGGTTAGGTTATCTTAGATACCTGAAGTGCAAGGTTGCTACGTGTGCCTAAAAACGGAAAAATCTCGCTACTTATAAAAAGTAAAAATCTAATGAAAGATATTAAAATTGGTAAATTTTTACATCATATTTCTTTCAGTTTACTACTGAAAAGGAATGCAATGAATAGTTTCCATTTGAATATATGTTATTTGAAATGTAAGTCATGGTAGTAATTAAGATTGAATAATTAAATAGATTAAATAAATGAAAATTAATTTTGTTTCTATCACCTCTCACATTTCTGATCACATCTGGAAACGTCAATCGTAAATCAAATTGACGTTTTTTATACTATAGGTCTTTTGAGTAGCGAAATAATATAATACGGAATAACATAATAATACGGAATTATATAAACGTTAATATGGACAAAATAAAAAGCTACATATATATGGAATACATGGTACTGTTAATACATGCCCAATACATGTAATATTAAAATGATAAAATTATTATCAATAAAATCATATACATAACTTACTTTTCTGAAAGCACTTTAATTATATATTCAAATACGAATATTTAAATTTATTTAAATTTAGTTTCTTGCATATCTTTTTTTAACCTTTCTTTATAATATACTTTCCTTTCCCATTACTATACCATGCAGAAGAAAGTTTTTGAACTCTTGTTCTTTTCAATGCAAATATGAACATATGTTATTTGTTTAAGCTTTCTTTAATAGTAAGATTCAAAATTTGTCTAAGATCAATTCATTAATATTTACTTTTCAAATGAATCCTTAGCTAATAGTATTCTTTTCTTTAAACAAATTTAATTCGCTTTCCAAAAATTTTTTTTCTTTGTTTTTTGCATGTGTGCGAATAACATTTAAATATTGATTTACTATAAATGCAAATTATTTTACTCATTTTATATAATAAAAAGCTTTTATAATAATAATATTATANTAAATGATATGTTTTACAAAATATATTTTAAATCATTGCATTTTGTTTTGTTTTGCTTGATTTGCGCAATAACTTTGGAAACCGTCATACCATCTTATTAACGGTTATTTGGTTGTTTTGTTTGAATATGGTAAAATAACAATTAAATAAATCGTTATCTAACCATTTTTTTCGAAAAATTTCTAATAGTGTATTACCTATGTCACGATAACGTTTATGATAATGTTTAAAAGAAGACGCTCCAAATGAGATTGCTTCCAAATTATTTTCCATCAATAAAAGTTACTAAATAAGTAATTATAAATGTTTACCTTAAGTGATGTTTGCTAGACACTTAAAAATGTTCATTTAAGAATGAACATAGCAACGAATGTGTCTGTGTAGGTTTAATGCATAGGACGTTAAAAACTCTTAATTGAAGCATTGAATGAAATCAATATTGCAATGAAGTATTTTCCGCTGGAAAAAGTTCTTTATTAAAATAAAATTAATTTTAAAATATAAACTTAACTAGTTTTTTTAAATTAATTTCATTAAATTCTTATTTTATATAATTATATTATACGAAAGAAAACTATAAAGGATTCTCGGAAGGGTGAAGTTAATAAAAATTACTTGAATTTAAAACAACATATTTTTGTTTAATTACAAGATGCAAAAGTAGCTTAAAAAATCTAATTTACATTTCCTTTTTTTTATGAAATACCCGCTACGAGTATTTCTAATTTGTATCAAATTAAATTTGTTTTGTGAAATATCTTTTATATGTTTATTGCTTATTTTTTAAAATTAAGGAAAACAAAATATTTTTTTCCTTTATAAATAAATAAAATTTAATTTTTAGAGAATATTGCTATTAAATTCAAAAACTCATTCGTAACTTTGAAATTAAAATATATTTCCATTTAAAAAAATAAAGATATTATTTTCGTATTAGTTTAGAAAGTATGATGCTAGAATATAAATTTAAATAAGTTTATACTTCAAAAAAAATTTACTTATTCATGATAAATATTTTGTGTGAGAAATTATCATATTACAAAATTCAGACAATTTTCTTGAAATATAATGAAACACAAATCAAAACAATCGGTGAACATACTTAAATGGTTATTTCAAATGTTAAGTAACAAAATATAACCTATGCGCTAAACAAAAAAAGATATAAAGGACCCTTCAATCATACGTTATAGAGAAAATTAACGTGGTGCAAAGGGAAATTAAACAACCGCATAGTTACTCGCTATTAAAAAACAATTAAAGTACCTGCGAAAATAGTACTTATCATACAATTCATGGAACCAGTAAATATTGCATGCTTGGTACCCAATCCATTTTTTCCTGCTCTCATTTATAGACATCAGTCATAATAGAACTTTCTCTTATTACTTTCAAAAATGCGATGTTTTTTGTAACAATTCTGTGTCGTCCATATTGTAGCATTGAAGACCTTATTTATCAAATTTTACGATTACAGAGTTAATTTCAAGGAGATTAAAGTACACTTTCACTTGCTACCTATCTATGTCAAAAGTTCGATCTCTTTGCCAGATCTTATTTCTTTGAACAAATTGTGAATATTTGCATATTAGCAAGGTAACACAGATTTAAATACATATTTTTAGATGAAGTTTCTTTCATCGTGTCTTAGTGGTCTGAAATCCGATATAAATCAATTTTATTAACTTGGCTGAGAGTGGAACAGTGGTCCTGTCATCATTTAATTTTCAGATTTATATTGTCAGATTTGTTTTGGGATCAGTATTATCGATGATGTAACCAGTTTCTCTAATGCTTAGCTCTTGAGTAATATTAGACTAGTGTTTGTTTAGTCTAATTTGCATACATACGTATTCCTCCTCACTCCGAATCGGAGCATAGGGCTTCTATCATAGCTCTCTATCTCACTCTATTTAAGACCAAATGTTTTGCCCCTCTCCATGTCTTTACTATTGTTTTCAATTCACCTACAATCGTCCTGCGGCAAGTATGTTTCGATCTTCCTCTTTTTCTATTGCCCAGAGGGTTCCACTCAAAAATCGGAATTTGAAATATTAATGTAAATTATGCCCTATTTTATGGAATTAAAATATGGCACCACAATAAAAACAACATGAAAAAACTTCAAGTATTTATTAGCAGTAGTCTCAGAAGAATCTTGCGTATCAAGTGGTTCCATAAAATTTGTAATGTAGAAATCCTTAAAAAAACAAAATAGAAAACAATTGAACTGGAAATTAATAACCATAAAATGATATGGTCATGTTCTATTGTCTAGTTTAACGCCGTTAAAATTTAAATCTTATCTTAAATCTTTCACAATAAAATGTCTAATAAACAATTACCCTTTATTTCTTGAACTGCTTGTTGGAAATTTGTTTTAGCATTAGGGATCCAACTGCACCACTTTGTGCAAAAATTTTAATAAATTGGTAGCGAGTTAAATAGTAAAACTGAGTGGAATAAATATAATTACGTCCACTCTTTCAAAATGTCACCCCGAAATAATTGCGTTGCTTTATTGAAATTACATATATTTGCAGGCTTGGGATTAATTTAGGCTTTTAAACCTTTGGCTAGTTGAAGGATAAATAGAACGATTCAGAGGACATCACGAAGAATACACCAAGGGTAAAGGTGGGATTCGAACCCGCTACCTCTACTCTTTGCACAGCGTTTGATTGGCGATACCGCTCTGCCAGGGAAGTCCCTGAGAAAATAGCAAGAAAATTGCATTTCATATGATGCTTTGAATTTTTAATATACAGTGGTGAAAAAATTACTTAAAATGAAGAGTACTAAATTAAAAATAATTAAAATTTTGTTTCCACTAGAAAATATTTCTTCACGGAGCGGAAAAACTTGGGCTTTCGGTAATTGCAAATAATTTATGGCTAAAATCAAATATATGAAATATTTTTAAGAAATCTCTATTTTTGAAAATATATCTTTCAATAACCAGTTCAAAAAATTCTTTCATGCTTAATACGAGTAACTATATGCTATAAAGTATTTGTACATATTAAAACTGTCCGTGATAGGCGAATTTTATTCTGGGTTTCTTCATTGTAGCTTACATAAAGTACAGAGAGTATCCTAGATAAATGATGACCAGTCTGCGATAGTAAATTATTATTATTATTACCCCAGCCATAATTATTCGTCAAATTACCACATTTGCTTGAGTTATGCTTATTAAGTTATCTTAATGTTTTAGGTTCGGAAATAATAATAAGTATGAATCTAATGTAAACTGAAACTTCTTCCATTACTTTAATGATAGTTTAGAGAGAAAGATAGTTAAAGATTTTCGATAACTCATGGACATCAATTATTTTCTTATTTGACTTTTAGACGGACAAGAATAATACAGAAAAGCTATTATTTAGAGAAGCTTTTTACGTAGTTAATTCTAATTAAATACGAATGAGTTGGAAAAAAAACTGTCAGGGTTAGGATTTCTATTGACAAATTTGTTAAAATTTTGAGAGAAAGCTTTCAAAAACTTTCTTTTCGAAACTTTTTATTGCATGCTGGGAAAATTAGAGTGTGAATTATCTGAAGTATCATATTATATAAAGATTTACTGAGCAAGTCAATCAATGTTTTTTCCTTCGAAAAATTGAATTACTAAAGACCATTACTGAAAGTACGCATAGTTATCGATTTCTGCGATATGATGAAGCATTGCCTTCATCAAATTTTACAATAAACTTCTTCTGTATATCATTTTAGCATTAAAACTGTAACTACTCTTTTTTTCCATCTTTCATTTTTTATTGTTATAATTGTTTAGCGAAGATATTCTCAATTATTATTATCTCTTACACTATAAGTAACAAACTTATATAATTAAAATAGACATTTTCATGAGTTTCTTAAAATGCTAGTGAACGTTATAATTTTAATTTTTTTAAAGATATTCTCAATTATTTTTTACTTATGACATAAAGGAACTAATTTAACAAATTCAAAAAGGCAGTTGTAAGAGGTGCAATTTTTTTTTAAAATAATTGTTATATCTTTTTAGTCCTCTTTTACGTTATTTTTAAATTAATATATAAACTTTTATTCATAAAAACAAAGTATGTACAGGGTGCAAAATAGAAAATGGGCCAACCTGAATAATTTTTGATCTAATGATCGGATTTTTACATTCGAGAACTGAATCTTCATGGTTTGAGGGGGTGATCTGAAATATGCTAATTAATTTGTTCAGACAATATTTTAAGTTACGAAATCGAACAAAAAAGCACACTTTCCTTGAATAAATACGAATTTTTAAACTACGGTTTCTTTAAAATTCTATTTCTCGGGAATTATTCAACCGATTTCGCTCACATTTTGTTAAGTAAAATTATATTCTTTAAAATTATGCAAAAAAAATTTCTATCTTATAACTCAAATTTTTTTTGACTATTAATAAATAAAGCAATAAAAAATAGTATATGTTTGTGGAAAAAAATTTTTGTGCATGAAATTATATTTGGATAAACAAATTTAATAGTTGTATGCAAAAGTGATTCAATTCGCTTAAAAAGTTCTCGAGATACAGCAGAAATCGCTATAAATAAAATTAACATTAAGGGATCCAAACTTTTAACCAGTCTCTGTTTATGGGGATCATCTTTCCTAGAGTGCGGCTACCCTCTACATTATGGGAGTCAGAAATCCGAATCCATAGAAGAAAAAAAAAGATATGCCTATTCAGAAAAAGTTCTTTTTTTGTGCCTGATTTTGCAACTTAAAATATCGCCTGCGCTAATTAATTATAATATTTGAGATCACCTTTCTCGAACCATTAAGATTCAATTCAAGAACGTGAAGATTCAATCATTAGATCAAAAGTTGTTTGAAGTCGTCCGTTTATTTTTCGCACACTGCACGCAAAAGATTAAACTGTTTGGTAATTTCATATTAAAATATTCTCAATTTGTTATTACTTTTTCGCGTACACGATAAACGAAGACATTTAAGGGTCAGTTTGCGCTAAAATTTTTGATTATCGTTTTTAATTTATAGTCTACAACTTCTTCTTTTTTTTTTTTTTTCAATCGACCTATATCGATTTATAAATAAACACATTATATCTCTATAAATAAGTATATTATAATCTATAAATAAATACAAATACTTAAAAGTAAATTATGAACATGAAAGCTGGAACTGTTTAATGTTATTACATGGAGATATTTCTAATTATTTTTTTTTTTTTTGCATTCTAGATAAAGTAACAAGTTAAGGTATTTTTTAATGAAGTGGTTTAATAAGTGCCATTTTATAATTTTTGATGGTTATTTTAAATCATTTTCCTTTAATTAAACGTAGACACATGAAAATAAATTACGTATACAAAAGATTGTACAGTTTTGTATGGATATATTTTAAATTTTCTTTTACATACAGGATAAAGTAGCAAATATGTGTATTTTTTAAAGGGTCGGTTATGATTTGCCATTTTTAAAAACATATTTATAAGCATTTTAGTTTTTAGTCCTTTTCTTTAAATCGATAAATAAAATTCCTTATTTGTATGTTAACGTAGCTTTTGCTGTATACTTTAAAGAAACAACGAGTTAGTAACTTTAATGGTTGCGTAGGGTAACACCATCGATTTTTATTGATCACTGCCTCTGTTTTCTTGTAATGGATGATAACAAAAATTATTGCGATTATGATTGCTATTATTATCAAATTACAAGGCTGAAAAAAAAATCAATAGCGCTTTATTTAAACAAAAAACTTTTTAAAGCAATTTTATAGCTCAGTACTTAAATTCAACATGGCAAATGAAACTCACTAATTACAACTAAGGCTCACAAATTGTTTTTAATTCCAATCAAATATATTAATTATGGAAATTTGAACTAATATTCGCTTAAGCCGATTCTCTCATAAATATTTACTTATTTTATCACTGTAAAAAAAATTCCGGAGAAAAATAGAGTAAAATTTTACGGAAAAATTTAATATACCGTATTTTTACAGTAATACTTACTGTAAGATCACGGAATCACTGTAATTAAACAAATATTAGTGTGAAAATTACGGTATGAAGTCTTACAGAAAAAATGGATTTTATGGATACTGCACCCAGAGTGCCAGTACATTTTACCGTAATTTGAAACAGAACTTTTTACAGGGTATGGGAAACGTATGAGAAGTAACTAAAAATTGTGTTTTAAGAGTTATAAACACGAGATTAAGAATTGAGCTTGAATAAGGTGATATTCTTCATTTAGAATCATAATCCCCTCATTTACCCTCGTAATTGCTTTTCATTGATCATTGTTTTTTTTCTTCTTTAAGGTCAAGATTTTCCACAACAGAAAAACACAGAATATTTTGTTTCCAAAATATGCAGTTACAGTAGCTTTATATTAAGAACATTTTGTTAAAGTGTTAATCGCGGTGAATTAGACGATTAACTAGATTCGAAAAATAATAGTCTGTACTTGTAAAGGAAAACTAACAACCTGAGGAATAAAGAGGATGTGACTCGATAAGAAGATTTTATTTGTTGGCGAGACTTACAACAAGTCAAATGGGGAACGACTTTAACGTATCTTTATTAAGTCTTTTATTTTTAAAAATGTCAGTATAAGTGTTAAAATAAATCTCTATTTCTCTCATTTTCTTGCAGCTTTTGATTTATATATTTATTCGAGCACGATCTTATAAAATAAATAAAATAAAGACCTCATGAGGAACAAAATAAATTTTCTGCAACAGCGAATAGATACTTTATTTACGTCGTACTATAGTTGCATTCCTGTGATCAGGAGAGGGGCTCATATGGCTTCTCGAGCTAGTTATATATATATATATATATTATCTATATTATTAAACTTCATATTATATACATTATTAATATTCTTATTATTTTATGCCATTATATATAGTATTAAGATTTTCATTCTCGAATAATATTTGGTATTATTCGATATCGAATGTTATCCATATACTCTTCTTTCTCGAACTAATTATCAATTTTTTTATTACATCATACCTCCTGTCTTTTTTTCTACAATCGTTTGTAATTTTAAGTTTCTAAGTCTAATAGTTTTTAACGCAGCACAAAAAATATGCAATGCTACGTTGCACACGCGAAACGGCTGATGCTAGACCTTACGATTTTTTTACGATAGAGAAACAGAATGCAATCGTATAAAAATTTTTGGCAATATCAAGACCTCCCTCCGCCTAAAACGGGACTAATCAGTAACCTTTCTCACCCTCACCGTCGAAAATTAGACTATTTTCCGCCATCGCCTCACGCTTCAAGCGATGCTAAACTAAATGAAATAGTTTCATAACAAGATATATAGCATCATAATAAAGGAAATATAGACATTACAATATTACCCTCTTTATTATAACTCAACTAATTCGTCTATAATTTTGTTACAAGGCGTTGATGTTTCATAAATATTTTGTAATAATAAGAGAGGAATGTTTGAAAATTTAAGTCTAATTTATTGGAAAAATATGAGCCTTCACGTACATGCAGAGAACGTAAAATAAAAGAATATATTTTATATCACTCTCTTCTCTGTAGCTTTTCATAGTTAGAAATCTTTTGCAGTATTAAGTAAAAAAATAATGTATAAGTTTTTTTGTCAGCAATTTCATGTTTTCTATTACGAATCCGTTTTTTCACGTCTGGAGACTCTATAGAATGGGTACCTAATTTTGAGAGCTCGAAACATATCGATTTTTCCGACCTTTATACAGTCCATGGCCAAATTATTAGACGCACTGTAAGATTCTATGTAAAATCTTAATTATCAAGTGATACTCTGCAGCTTTATTGTTTTTACGCGACTGACATTGGTTTGCACTTGTTTAGGTTCACGTATCAATTGGTTCAATTCGACGATATATTATACAAAGATGGAATATTTATTATATCAGGTATTATATTAGTATATTATAATAATTATACTAAATTATTAGACGCACTATAGTTTTTTTAATAATTGCATGGCTTGCACGAGTTTATATGCCATACTTTTATATTTAAGCATACATATAATGGGTTTTCATTCAGGAGATTCTTTAGATATTTCCTGTTTGTATCTATTTTTACCGTATTGCATTACAATATCAACCAATTGATGCATGAACGTAAGCAAGTACAAACTGATTTCAGTCGAGTAAAAACAATACAGCTGTATAGTATCTCCTGATAGTTAAGATATTATATAGAATCTCATAGTGCGACTAATAATTAGGCCAGTGACTGTAATTGTTGAAGCTTATGAAATTTTTACATTTTAAACTTTTTCTAGCTTAATCTTTAATTTTCGTGACTTAATAATTTTTCTTCTATTAAAAAAGAATAAATGTCTTTGACTATTATTATTAGCATAAAATTCAATTAACAATTTATTTATAAATCTAAAACAAAAGTGACATTTTTCCTTCTACAAAGGTAATATATAAACTAGAATACCTGAGCATTAAATTAAATTAAATTTACATGTTTGCATTTAATTTTGTCTAAATAAATAATTACGAGCTAATTCAACTTCTAATAAATAATTAATTATATCAACTTTTAATTTTAGATTTCTCTTATTAGAAAAACCGTTACTGCTTGATTAAAAGGACAGGACTAGTAAATAAATACCCTTTCGTCCAAATGGTGTTCCCGTATTTGCTTGAATAACTGTCTTAAAATACGTCATTTATCTAGAAAAGCAAATATTTTGGTTGGATTTTCTTATTAATAAGACAGTTTGAAAATTAAAATCATTCTTTTGAAAGACGAAAATAGCATATTTTGAATTGTTTGTTCTACGAATATTTAGAATATTTTAAACAGTTAAAATAGTTTGCTTACATTATTCGACGTAATTGAGCATTAAAATTTGAAAGAGTTGTTTGAAAGAGATATTTCAACTTATGTAAGAAAAAACGTAACGTAAACCCGAACTATGCATTGAGATATGTACGCAAGAAGTTTTATTTGTTTCTATTTCATAGCTTTTGTTTTGTTTGAATAGTAAAATCTAATGACGAAAAATTATGCTACTTTTATATTCCAATATTATTAAAAAATAAATTGTTATAAGTATCGTACAATACATGAATCAGCAATGTGACTTTAGTTTGTTACCTACTTTGTCAGTCAGCTAACAAAAAAGAGAAATTCTTTTTGTTTTTCTTTTCAATACCAATATGATTCTATCAGTTCTTATCTGTATCTTCCAATCTGAGAAAAAAATTGCTTATGATGCTTAGATCCTCACCACTCTGTGTCTCTCTCTGTGTGTGTTAAATTCAATAAATTAATCCTGAGGTCATGGTTTGACAGGGTTACGGTCTGGACAACCTAGAGAATAGATCGAATTCGACTTCCTGATCGAATTCCTGAGATTCGCCCATATATATATTGAATAATTTCTTATATATGTATTCTTATATAATATATATATGTAATTTCTTATATATTTCTTTAATGAATGAATATAAAAAGTAAATAACCCAAGAAACTAATAAAGAATTATATTTTTTAAAATAGGCACATGAGGTGACAAGGTTGATTCAGCAGTATCAACTAATTCAAGAAATGAAAGAAGAAAAAGAAAATGAAGAGATAAACTTCCCTGCAGTTATGATTAAAGTTTAAATGAAAAACTTTTAAAATTACATGAAAAGTTACTGCATGTTACTAGTCATTTTTTAATTCTTGCTTTTGAGAAGAAAAAAATTACACAATATTTATATTCATTATTCAATAAAAACTTTTAAATATCACAATCACTATTTTAATTTTTTTTAAATTGTTTACACACTTAAAAACATGTAAGAGTTGAATTAATTGAAAAAAGTCTTATGAAGTTATTAAATATTAAAGTAAGATTAAAATAATTATTTCTGCACCAACGAAATATCAAAGAACTTTGATGAAAAATATAGATATATACACTTGCATTGTTGTTTGTTTTGAAATGATACTTGTACTAGAAAGAAAGTGGAATCATATTAGTTGCTACAATTGGATTTCTTAAGTTCAATGCTGCAAACACAAAGCCAAAAAACTTTTGACCAATACGACAATTACAAAATCTTTTAAACAAACATATCAATCTAATAACAAGTATAATAAATAACCAATAACTGAAAAGCATTTTGAACTAATAAAACATAACAAGTTTCATAATTTTTCTTCAACCAGAATTTCATTTGATTTAAATAATAAAATATAAAAATTCATTTTGAATTATTTTTCTGCAAAAAAAAACTGTTAAGGTACAAATTTATTAAAAATTATGTAAAAATGTAACTATCATTATTTATTGTAAAATAGGCTAAAAAACAAATTACAAAATTAATTTCACTGATATAGATATATATATATTTCAACTTAATCCATATTTAAAACTGCATTAAATTTTCAATTTATTCCCTGCTCACATTCTAAAAAAATCCTAAAAATAAGATTTTTAGATATGTCATTTCAAAAGTGTAATTAATTTTTTCTCACTTAATAACAATTGTAATTTTGCCTATGGAAACCTTAAAATAAATTTTAAGATTATAAAAAATCCAAACAATCTTATATTTTAATATTTTGAGACACATAAATTAATTATTCTCTAAAGAAAAAATCATTTGATTTAATTCAACGAATCATACTGATTAATATTTTCTCTCTTCATCCTTGGTAAAATATTTTTAAGAGTTTCAGTGACGAAATACAAATAAATCAGTATTTATTTACTAAACACAAGATATGACCCAGAAACTATTCAATTTAAATTATTTAAAAATTTATTAATATCACATAAACCACAACAGTTACAATGTGTAAAAATAAGTTATAAATAAATGTTAGATTTGTTAAAAAAATAAAGCATAATATAATGAAACCAAANAAATTTTTTGAGTGCTCCTCACACTATTGTATTAATATATTTTGCTTTGGCTTTATTGATACAATATCAGAAAGCACTCTGTTTTGCGGATATAATCGTGTGGGCTGAAGAAAAGATTATATCTTTTTTTTCATGCTTTTTTTCCGATTTTTTAAATAAAATTTCATTCATTTTTTTTATATATATATAAACTGTTGTTTGTTATTTTTTACTTATTATTCCCACCCCCCTTTTTTTTTCATATGTCTATAATTTTTCTTTGTTTTATTCTTCATTTTGAACTCCATTTTGAAAAGAAAGAGTGTAAATATATTATTAAAAATTTGCTTGTTTCTTAAACGAAATGTTTTTGCAATGAATCCATAAATTGATTCTAATGCACCTGAAAATATATAAGTTGTCAGTAAACAAAAAATGAATAATTAAACAAAACTATAATAGTGAAGATCTAAATAAAAAAGTATGACTACATGCACTTTAAAAAATTTTAGTTTCCCTAAATACCAAAAAATAACGACAAATACATTTTAAATTTTTGTACAGTGTAGTAATCCGATTTCTATAAACCAAACATCTTTTAAAATTTTAATTATTTTCAATCTTTCAAAACCTGAATGTCATTTCGAAGGAATAATTAATAAATTGGGAGAATTTCGTTTGATTGCCATTTCAAAATTTTGACAGAAAGAAAATAAATAAATAAATCTAAGGTGAGATATATTTTCGATCTTATGAATTTGTTAAAATCCTCTCTAACTTAATAAATCAGTACTAATGTCTTTAAAAAAAAAATAGGTAATCTAAAGTTGATGAAAATATCTTAGAAATGGGCTTACTCTTCATTGTTCTCAGACAATCTTTCAGCAAATACTGGAGATTGAATTAGAAACATTTCTTTTCTCTTCTAAGAAATCTTGAGTTTAACTTCAAGAGTGCTTAATTACTTTTCTGTCCAACGATTATTATATTCTCCTCATGTTACATTTATTATTCTCTTAAGATTTCGAAGACACTGTGCAGTCGACAGTATCGACACTTACGAGAAAAAGATGGTCTTATTTTGTCGGTTTATCCCAATAAGTTCCAGATTATTAGCTTTTCTTACCCACTTTTATGAACACGAATCTTTTATTTTTGTTTGTTATTTGGTGGCATATTAGTAGAAGAAAACCTCAAGTACACCAGTGGATGCTGAAGATTACTTTCCTCCTCAGATTTAAAAGAATCAGCAGATGGAGAAAAATCCTTAAAAAAAAACTGTGAGTAAGCAAACGATAAAACGGCAAAGAAAAGATTTTTCAATCTTCATTAATGGGATATAAATACCATTTTTGTTTTCTTTTTATCACTAAACACACCAACGTTTAATGCATACTTGTTTTTACCATAGCCGATCAAGTGATGGACTTTACCTGATTGAATGTATGATATACGTATGTTACAAATTAAATAAAAATATTAACTTTATTATAATTAAAGGAAACTGCACATTCTCAATTTCAAATACAAAGGATAAGAATATTTAATTCATTTCTCATCGCATTTTTTACATATACAAGGTGCAGTGCTACCTGGAGTAAAAACTTTTGTCTCGAGATATTTTCTAATGTCGTTTGCTTGTGCAAAATCCAGGCATTTATGCCAGTTAAATCAAGGATATTGAAAAATCCTTGTAGGGGCAATCTGCAAAACTTTTGGTGGTATCGTCATTCGATCGGTCATGACTACACCAATATTAATCATATATAGATTCATGTATATAAATACAATACGTTGAATACGCATGTACAGTGCGCAAAATATGGAATAAATTCAAATCTTGATCTAATTATCGTNACACACACACAGCCGCGTTTATTATTATGTATAGATATATATATATCCATAAAATAACGAAGCAAGGTAGTTGAAGAAAGTTTGTGATACTAAAAATATTTGTTTTTGTAGATAAGGAAAATAATATCTTTTCTGCGATCAATAAATTAGTTTTCTTTTAAGTGAAAAAAAGAATAAAAAAAACATTAAAAACTTTTAAAAATAGAGATTGTTGATTAAAAGAAAGATTTACTAAAAATTGAAGTAAAGAGTAACTACGAAAAACATATTTTGTTTTTCAAACTCGCATAGTTATATCCACAAAAATCTATTACAATTTCGTCATGCTTTCAAACAATCTTCTGTGAAACAAAGAAGATTGTTTAAAAGAAAGTTTTATTAAGAATTGAAATAAAGAAAAATTAGCTACTATAAGATATATCTTGTTTTTCAGACCCAAATAGTTATATCAGCAAAAAAAGTATTACAATGGTGTGATACTTTCAAACAATCTTCTTTGAAGCAAAGATTGTTTAAAAGAAAATTTTATAAGAAATTGAAGTAAAGACAAATTAACGGCGATAAGATATATCTTTGTTTTTCTTGTTATCTTGTTTTTCAAACCCGCATAGTTATATCAGCAAAAAACTATTACAATGGTCTTATACTTTCAAACAATCTTCTTTGAAACAAAGATTGTTTAAAAGAAAATTTTAGTAGAAATTGAAATAATTACTAGCTTAATACGAAAAGATGTATCGAATCGAAAAGATATTACTACGAAAAAATATAAAAGAATTTAAACCTGTACAGTTATATCTGCCAAAATGAATGCTTTATGCTTTCTGATATTGTATAAATATCGTAACGTGCCTGCGGCACAAATCGACGTTAGGATGCAAGCCCATGAGGAAACCGCAGTACGGATTAATAATGTATTAATAAATGTTATCGTCAGAGCAAAATATATCAAATACAATAGTGAAGTACTCGTGATTATTTTGCCTTTATTTGAATATTTGATAATTCTTTTAAAATGAATACTTCCTGATTTTAATTTTTCTTCTTCTTTTGTCAAATTTTTTTTAGTGCTTTCTTCTTTTATTTTTTTTCTGTGTTCTTTTCATTGTTTGATTCTTACTTTAAGGGTCCAATGTGCTTGCAGTTTCAACAATCTTCAACGTGTATTAAATAAAATTAGTTATTTGAAGCGAAGACTGGAAAATAATAACGAAGGATCGAAGTTTGACAAAGAAAAGGAGTGCTTTTGGAGTTACGGAAGTGTGGATTCAGCTTTGGGGAAAACTTTTCTTCACTACTTCAGGAATAATGCATGGCACTTCTCTCGAGGTCTTATAAGCACTCAGTCTTATTGTCCCTTAAGGTCTTTATATTCCTTCTCAGTTTATTTCGTTCTCTTTCAATCATTTTCATTCTCTCTCGCAAATATTGATTCACTAAATCTACTTCAGCGAAAAGGGATCCAGTATGAGTTTATTGAGTTTTGGTTTTAATACATCCCTGTGATATGAGAGAATTGATTACATGCTTTAAAGAATTGATGAATTAAAATTTGCAGAGATCTGGTGTTATGGAGTCATTACAGTGTAGTCAATATTTGAGTTAACAATTTGTGAAAATTAGGAAGCGCCATGTTAAAATTACTCATATTCTAAAAGTATTACGAATGTTAAGAGAATTAAATTTTCAAGAATTGTTCCTTATCAAAATTTAAAAAATTGAATCTTTACCCTACTCAGATCAGAGGTTTTCATAGTTTTTCTTGAAGTTTTTTCTTCTAATTTTTATTCCAGCTCTTATTTCTAGTTCAAGTTAATTTTTTTTTAATAACGGCAGGCACTGAACTTTTTACGTTCTTCGCCTAGGAAGATGCCGGAAGTGTTGTTCATTTAACGTTACCCAGTGGGCACCTGTGAATCTAGTCATCGGGACGAGCAACATTACCCACGCCACACTGCCACAGATACCCGTTTCATAGGGTGGGCCACATTCATACATCACACAATAGAGAACAACACACAGCGAGAAACATCCATGCCCAGAGAGGGATTCGAACCCGCAGCCATTGGCTTCGCAGTCAGGCAAGTTAACCACTCGGCCATCTGGCCGCCAGATCAAGTTAATAAACAAGTTGTCTTATGAAAATTTATGTACGATACATATATTATCTAATAGTAATGACTATAAATGTATTTATACTATCTAATAAATACAATGTTGCTAATTAATGATATAAATACTAACTAATAATTGTTAGTGCTAAATCATAATTTTACTAAAAACATATATTATAACATATAAACTGATAGCTACATGAATATTAACTCTATAAAATAATAGTAATAATAATACTACCTAAGAATAATTCCCGATTACGTTGATCCTAACTAATACTAATATCATTAACTTAAAGCTCTTTCTACTGGTCTTTATTTTTACTTTCTTAGCAATACGTCTTTTAATTATATAATTCTAAACATAAATATATATAAAATATTTACCTTGTTCTATTCTAACATATTTATAAATAAAAAACAGAAATCATGCATTTGTTTTCTGCTTGAGAAAAGACGAGTTTTCCTTTTCACTTTTTAACGCTCTAAATTGAGCTTATTTTACAGCTTTTGTCTACAAAAAAAGTTTAAGAAAAAAAATAGACGTGAAAATAAGTTGTTTTCACCTGAGAGTATCTGTTTTGTGTCACGGGAAAACAGGAAATCTATATCTTAACACAACTTCTGATGTTAGAAACTTTTTTGAAAAGATGTTATATTTTATTTTCTTCTTCTGATATATCATTTCAGTAAAGAAATATTTTTAATGTTTGGAATCGTTTTCAAAACTGCGTAAGTTAATGGATAGGAAAATCAGCACTTTTTGAAAATTTTATTCCCCAAATCTATTTGTTTTGTTATTATTTATTTTCAAAGGTATGGAGAAACATTTTGCTTGCATTATTTATGGCTTTGTAAAAGGATGTTAAAATATTTTAGGAAATCAGTTCTCAAAATACATAAGCATATCAGAGATACAAAATTAAAGTTCTAATAGCAAGTAAGTTTAAATTTTATTTTTAAAAAAAAGCAATTTGAAATTAATATATAATTCTATATTGCAACAAGAATTAAAATTTGTTTTTACTAAAGTTTTCTTTAAATACCCCCCAAAAATAAGTTTTCTGAGGAAAAAGGGCAATTATAGACATTCTTGATCAAAACTGAGCCAATGTAACACTTTTTACAATATCTACAACGTCAATATCTTTTTTCAGTATCTACAACGAAGAAGTTATCTACAACAACAGAAGTTATCTTACAGTATCTACAACAACGTTTCAATAGAAAAATTTCGGGAAAAGGTTGTTTTTATTTATGCCACTTGCCAACTGTTAAATTTGCAATGGGAACACAAGCGAAATTTTAAGGCAGAGGGTGCGTTTCTTTTTTCCCGTGGCATCATCTGTGAGGCCAAGAATTATATTTCAGCCACACACGCATCACAGCCAGTTTTATTGTAAAGACCCCTTCATACTCCACTCATTCATCCATAGAACGTAAATTTGACATGAACCAGAAAAAGATGGATCTCCAATTTAGTATCTCTAGAGGTATTTATTTGTGATGAGAAGTTGGAGGATTTTGTGATACCGACAGAATTAACGTGCACCAGCTACCATTTAATACACTGGGATTCTTCGGCCAATAGGATTCGTAATCACGTTCTTACAACCTCGAGTCTAAAATCATACAAACCAGGCTATCACGGCCTAGTTTGAATGAGGAAATAATTAGAGGAAACACTTTTTTTTTTAAAGTTGTAGTTTAGGTCTAAAATGGATAATTAAAAACTGCCCCCCGTATTTTAATGACCCACCGTCTAGATTTACAGAGAGAGAGAGAGAGAGAGAGAGAGAGAGAGAGAGAGAGAGGTTGCTAAAAGGGAGTGATAGTTAAACAATAGATTCTAGGCAAGTGAATAATTTCGTTCGAATATAAATCGATCGAACTAATAATTTCGTAGTTTAAAACATTCCATTCATAGGTTGGTACCAAAAAATATTTATTCTAAATTTGCATAGAACCTTTATAGTTTTGAATTTTTAGATAAATCTAGAAGCTTTACTTTTTCTTCTTCTTTTTTTTGTCTTTCAGCTTAAAAAATTGCATACGATAGAATACCTCACTTGTCTAGATAGCACTGTGTATTTTTGAAAGAAATTTTAAGATCATATGACCTATTGAATCGCTTAGGTCTAGAATGGATTGGCATTAATTCTAACTAGCATTAACATATTTAGCATTAATTCAAAAATAATTATATTTAATGTTTTTTTTTATTTATCAGTGATTTTGATGGTATCGAAATTCCCTTATAAACCGTATAAATGTTTGTAACTGTGGTATTTCAAAAATTGCTGCGTTTTTAAATTATAAACAAATGCTTCTTTCTGCAAAATAGTAATCAGTTTTTTTTTAAATTTATGTGCAATTAATTCAAATAAATCGTATAACATGCATTCTAAAAAATATTCCTAAAATTGGTACAACATAAATGTAAGCATGAAAATATAATAAATAAGAATATTCTTAGCATCTTCCATTGTTTTACTAATAAAATAATGCGCTCACTTTTCTTTCCATAGATTTATTTACTCCATATTTTTTATGGATTTGTTCCTCTTAATTAGGAATCCTCTTATTTAGGAATCCTCTTATTTAAACTTCTTAAAATCTACTTGAGTTAGTTGCGCATTAAGTCTTCTTCTAAATATAATTTAATTAACACATTCTATAAAAAAATCCAATGTTCTGTAAAGCCTTTAAAAACTTGATTTATAATGTGATTGATGATAATTTTTATATTATAAAATAAGAAAAGCATAGAGAATTGAATAGTTGTAGCTCCGCTTAATTACTCCTCCTCCAGAATTTTATCCGTGATAGAATTCGATGAATGGATACCACTAGATGATTCACTGTCGTTTTGCGAGAGCTGTATTAAGATTACCGGCATTGAGTGCTGGTGGTGAGAGCTGTATTACAATCAGGGTTGTGAGCTTGGTCGCTTCTGCTTTGCAATTAGCAGTCCAGAGTGACAGGCTCCCGTAGTGTGTAATCGAAACTGAGTAGCAACAGTGCGGTTAGAACTAAGTCATAGTCACAATTAGCAAGTCAACTAATTGTTCACTGTGTTCGATTTTCCAAACTAAGTAAGTTCATATCGAAAGGGGCATTTCTGCCGAGGTAGGAATGCTCTGATCACATTCGACACCAGTACAGTTGCATACTACTGGCAAAGTTCAGTTGCGTTAAAAGTAGCCAGTGAAAATTTTTAAGCCAGTTGTATTACTTAAACTCTTAATTAGTTGCATTTTTTTAACAAATATTTTGTAAAAGAAATTATAATAGTTTTGTCACATGATGAGTATGAAATAGATAAAGAACTTACTTAGGAAACTTGAATAGTTGTTACTTCTTTCACAACCGTCGATTTTTGTTTCACTAATAAGTTAAAAAGTATTAATTTTACTCTGATTGCTACATTTTCTATTTATTATCATCCCTTATGGTTATATAATTTTTATCAATGAATTAAATAGCCGAAATTCGTTATTTTTTTTCTTTTCAATTTGACACTTTATGACTACATAGATCAAAAAATTATTACCTATGTTATGTTTAACAATTTTATGATTGTTACCTATTCTACGGAATTTACTCTTACCAAAAATAATTTTATTTTATAGCCGTCGTTGCACAGCCGACCCAATTTTGACTTTATGATTATTAATGTTTAACTTCGTAGCCTTGCAATTTTGAATCTTCCCCAGAAGACATTGAAACTCCAGGATCAAGTATTTGGAAAAACAATTCTGCCTTCGTGGTGGACTTTTTGATGGATCTAACCCACATTTGCGTTACATGGTGAAGAAAATCACGAAAACCTCTAATGGTTAGTCTGACGGCATGGGGACTCTAACATATAATTCGTCTACCGCTGAGGATATTTTACGTCAGCACTATGTTCTGGGCAAGACGGATGCGTATTTCGTATCGACCAGTCATTGCTGGGATTTGAACCAGGTTCACCTCATTGGAAGAGGAGTGCTCTATCCCCATTAAGACTCACCATGAAAAATTTAGTTTTTCAATCGGGGTTAGGAAAATCACTTATTATCTTTTGATCTACTCATTTGACAGAAACATTTTAATTATCAAAATTTCAGCCATGCATCATAAGCTCAGATTTGTATTTATACAACTTTGTGCTTGAATTTTGTAGCAAAAACCGTCTCATTTTTGAGAAAAATCGTGTTTTTTTTAAAACTTTGACCAAGATCTAAATATCGTTTTTTTTTTCGAACTGAAAATTTCAGAATGTTGGTAATATAGCAAATGGCGTTTTCTGAGGGAGTGCCGTCACAGAAATTCGAACTCGTTCCTTACCTCCACCCTAATGGATACCCAGATAGATCACAGTGTTAAGCACTTGTGAAATTGGTCTTCAATGCACCATTTATAGTACCAATAAATAATACAGGTTTGGCGTTAAATCCATTCATCTTCCTGCTTTGTATAATGGTAGACATTTTCTCCAAATATCTTATCAGAACAAATAAGTGGCATTCCATCGCTGCCGATATTGCAGCGATGAGAAGCCTTATTTATCGCCATCTTCTCAAATACCTATGTTAGTAACATTAAAGCCAAACGATAAATAAACAATTGAGTATATCAAATATAAAAAAGCTATATTTAAAGAAATAAAAACTCAAGTTTTCGTTGTCTACCAAGGGAAAAAATTTCTCCCAAGAAAGCTACTATTGGAGGTTACAAATTATATAGCAAAGAGTTGAAATTAATTATTATTAAATCAGTGTTTCATATTTATATTAATATCATGAGACTCCGTCTAATATAGTGTGCATTGTACAACATTTGGTTTTAATTTAATCAACATTTGGTCCTAAATAAAAGTTAAAAACTTATTTTTTCTAGTTGCATGCCTTTACTGCCTATGAGAAAATACTATTGGTTTTACCTTTATTCATTGGAAGGTTTAATTACGATGGAAAATTACCAGAAAGATAAGACATTTGATTTAAGTAACCTTTCGCACAGTTTTATGACTTGATAAAATTACCGGAAAGATAAGACATTTGATTTAAGTAACATTTCGGACAGTTTCATGACTTAATAAAACTACAAGAATGATAGGACATTGAGTCATGTGAAGTTACAAGACTTTAGAAATGTTTTATTAATTGACTCATGTGGATTTCATTTCATGATTAAAATTTGAAGATAAACATTTTAAGAAAATATCTTACATCTTAAAAGTTCTGAAAATTAAATTTGTCCTTTTTTATGTAATTTGTTAAAATAATTTTAAAAAAAACTCCAATCTTTGGCCAAATTATTAGACGCACTATAATATTCTACGTAAAATCTTAATTATCATGTGATACTAAACAGCTTTATTGTTTTTACGTGGCTGAAACCAGTTTGCACTTGTTTACGTTCGTGTATCAATTGGTTAACAGTTGTAATGCAATACGTTAAAAAAAATGCAAATAGGAAGTATGTAAAAAAGTAACAAATCTCCTGAATAGGAAGTAAGTAAAAAATCTCCTGAACAAAATCCATTACATGTATAAAGGTATTGCATAAAAACTCGTGCAAAACATGCAATTATTAAAACACTACAGTGCGTCTAATAATTTGATCTAATTATTACAACATACTAATATAATACCTGATATAATAATTATTCTATATTTATGTAATATATCGTCCAACTTATCCGAGAGTCGAATTCGTATTATATATCGTCTAATTTTACCAATTGATACACGAACATAAACAAGTACAAACCGGTTTCAGTAGCGTAAAAACAATAAAGCTGTATAGTATCTCCCAATAATTAAGATTTTACATAGAGTATTATAGTGCGTTTAATAATTTAACCAGGTACTGTAAATTTTAGTAAGTTTTTTTTTAAATTTTTTTTATCGCATTAATGAATTTACTTCATTTTAGGCTGCACATTTCTGGGTAAAGATTGCAGTTTTTGGCATTAATAAATGTTTGGATCGTAGGAGGTTAAATGTTTTTTTGTTTACTAATTAAGCTTATTTTTTCTGATATTATTTGTTTTACATCACGGGGAAACCGAAAGTTATACATAATATAAGACATTTATAAGAGATGCTGAGTTATAATACATTTCTTGATGAAAAGGTACCCTGCTGGAAAATTTCTGAGAAAATATTTTATCCCCGATGCAATTTTAAGAATAGAAATATTTATTCTTGTTTAGGTTCAAAACTACACAGGTTGATGGCTCGGAAAATCTGTGTTTTTTGTGTTACTATCAGAGTTACTATTTCCCGAACTTTCATTCTGTTGCTGTTATTTTTCTTATCCAATACGTCAGAAACAACCTACATGTTTTATTTATAGTTTTCTAAGAAAAATGTTGATACATAGTAAAACACTTTGTTTAAAAACATTTTTCTGAAGCTGCAACTTTCAAGATACCCCGATACACAACAGCTTCGTGTAAGCAAAATGTTTTGGGGTAGAAAAAATTCAAAGTAGTGTTTTTAGGTAATCTAGGTACATATTTTAAGTTAAAATAACTTGTACTATGCTAATGTTGAATATATTTTCATGTGTAACATGGGGTTCAATTTCACGTGTGATTGACAAAGCAAAATAATAACTATGTTAAAAACTAAGGTAAACAACGTTAAAGAGCACAAAAAAAATTTAACGTTAACTAAACAATCACCTGCCGATAAGCCTTCCAAAGAATTTTCTAACAATGTAGTCATTTTACCCTATTTTCCTAAAATAAGTCGGCAAGTTGCTAATATTCTAAAGAAGTTTGATTTTAATATTATTTTCAGTCCCATTAATAATATAAAATTTTCTAATCTCAAGCAGCCCATTGACAGTCAAAGTAGCTGGGGTATATACCAAATTAATTGCCAATGCGGCCTTTCATATATTGGCCAAACTAAACGTGCCTTAAAGTGCCGTGTCAAGGAACATGAAGCTTATGTCAAAAAACAAGAATTTAAACGCTCATCTATTGCCCAACATTGTTGGGACTCTAATCATAATTTTAATTTTTCCTCTNAATATTAAATCGTCTATGGTTAATTATGATCTTAATATTAATAATGACCCTTTAGGATCTTAATATTAAATGGTCTATGGTTAATTATGTTCTTAATATTAATCCTTTATAGTTTTAAAATTAAATAGTATATGGTTAATTATGGTCCTAATATTAATATTAATCCTTTATGGTCTTAATAATAATTAAGGTGGCAACCCCCCCCCCCACCTTTTTGTTCCTTGCTTCCCATTCGTCGTCATCCTTTCACCCTTCCCTCCTATTGGCCATTGCTCTAACCCCCTTGTGACGTCACCTTTCTTTATATATTTACCCTATTTTCTCTCATTTCTTTCTGTTGCACTGATGAAGGTTGCCCTTTGAGCATCCGAAACAGCTGTCTGCTTTTAATAATTTTTTTGTACTCTTTAACGTCATTTACCTTAGTTTGTATTTTTGCACAAAGGTCACCCACTTGTGTATTTATTAATAACTATGTTGTATTTAAGAATATATATATATAAGTATACAAATATATACTGCACCAAATATAAATCTCTTGAAAAGATTTTTGCCATTAGTTTTTATTCTTCAGCTGCATTCAAAGGTAAAATTTAAATTTCCAAAATATATTTTTGATACTTTAAGAGAAAAATGTTTTAAAAAAGGTAACTAGATGACATTTTTTTTCATTAATGCCCTACACCATGATTTCGAATATCCAAAAAGCATGATAGAAATTTTAATTTTTAATTAAATAACAAATCCTAACTCACAGATTCGATTTTATTAAAATTTCTTCCGAGTCACCAATTGAAGGGGAAGGTATAAAGTGACAGCGAAAAAAGACTAACTCCAAATTGCGACTCCCGACTTAAGCTAATCACTCATTCTAGTTTGATAGGATTTCTTTAGTAGCTATACTGGTGTATATTATGCATAATTATTAGAATACGCCTATTGTCTAATTATATTCTTTTGCTGTTCTAATGTCAGTCTGTTTCCCAACTCAATCTGATTACGCATCCTTGACAAATAAGATTGTTTTAAGAAGCATCGTTGCAGTTCCATATTTTGCGTATTTATTAGAATAAACTTATTGGTTTGCTTTGCTAATGTCAGTCTGTTTCCCGTCTAAATCTGATCATGCATCCTCGACAGAAACGATAGTTTTTAGAAGTGTCGCTACAAATGTATATTTTGCGTATTTATTACAATAATCTTATTGTTTTTCTCTGCTAATATCAGTCTGTTTCCCGATTCAATCTGATTACGCATCCTCGACGAATAAGATTGTTTATAGAAGCATCTCTGCAGTTCTATATTTTGTGTATTTATTAGAATAAACTTATTGGTTTGCTTTTTGCTAATGTCAGTCTATTTCCTGTCTAAATCTGATTACGCATCCTCAACAAATAGGATTGTTTTAAGAAGCATCGCTGCAGTTGTATATTTTGCGTATTTATTAGAATAAACTTATTGGTTTGTTTTGTTAACGTTAGTATTTTTCCTGATTAAATCCGAGCACATATCCTCGACAGATCAGATGTTTTATGAAGCGTCGGTATATATGTATACTTTGCAGGTATAAATATTGTTGATATCAATCTATTTTTTTAATCACCTTTGTTTTGCTTTACCAATGGTTTTGCTTTACCAATGGTTTTGCTTCACCAATGGTTAGTCAGTTTCCCAAAGAACTGTCCTGAGAATTTTATTTTCGTTTTAATACGTTGAATGCCATGCGGGTCACCGGTGACCGGCGCTCCGTTTGTTCGTAGGCGACACGGGGGCCACCAGTGACCGGCGAAGCCAAGATTATTAGAAACACATAATTCGAGTAAATGTTTAATTTTTTAATATTATTATCGCTACTAAAATGGTTTGAAGAAATAAATGCATTATAGAACACACAAAAATAGTTTTATTTACATACACAGAGATGCCAACTTGCTCCGGACAGCGAATAAATATTTTCAAGCGGTAGTTTATTAATTGGGATTCTTGGTTTAATAAATTCAATTTAGTAGATTTTTATTCTCCACTATTTCTAAACAATTCGCAGGCTTAGATAATTCACCACTTTTTTTCAGACATGTCATGAAAACCTTTTAAAAAACTAGCAAAATCTGTCTAATATTTGCTGATTTAGTTCGTAGTTGTTTACCGTTTGGCCAGACTGGCAAGCCATGTAAAATTAGCATGGCATTCAACGTGTTAATATTATAATCCAACAAACTTCACAGGTAAAATTTATCGAATGTATTTCAATTAACTCTTGTACTAAATTTTATTTCTACGCAATCAAACTCAGTGTATTATTTATTTCTTCATGTGGTTGAAAATAATCATTTTTATGCTAGTAAAAGTACACATGATACTTCAAAACTTTCTAATCTTATTTTTACTCTATATTTTAAGATGTAATAATTTTTGATTATTTAAAGAATGGAAACTATCTAGTATGACTAAATTAGAATAGAGTGACTAAATTAGAATAGAGTGACTAAATTAGAATAGAGTGACTAAATTAGAATAGAGTGACTAAATTAAAAGAGTGGGGGCAACATGCTGCAACGCAAGCGCAGTGATGTTGTATTGTCCAGTTAGCAATGGCAAATATCAGGAAGTCACTATTTTTTTGTGCAAAAATCGTCGCTTAGTCGATGTCACTTTTCCAATTAGCCAATCTACTTTATTTGTAGAAGGAGGACTAAATGTTCCTGATTAACAGTGCATTTAGGAACTGATAAATGACATTATTTATAAAGCTTTCTTTTAACCGTATTATAAAGCTTCCTATAACTTGTTAAACCTTATAAAAAGCATTATACTTATTCAAATTTACAAGGTTTCAGAGTTTTAGTATGCTAATACATTTTTGACATTTTTTATTCCAAAAATAGGTAATTAAATAAAGAAAATATTATTAAAAGTTAATAGATATCTCGATATAATAGATAATTAATAGATCAGTATTGTTAATAGATATATGCAAGCGAGGTAAATAATTATTTAAGAATTGTTAAATTATATAACGGAATTTATAAATATTTCAAACTTTTAATTAAAGGGCCGTATTCTAAAATATGAATATTTTTTCCATCTCTAATCCTAAATAACTAAAATATACGTACATGTTTATCGGGAACTTATAAATTAAAAATACTATAAAATACACAGTTTACGTATTTTATAACTTTAAGATATTTGATAAGTTTAAATCGATATATTTCTTAGTTTGCTAGAAATACTATTTTATTTTAAAAAGCATGGAACAAAAATAATTGGACTGTTCATTACTTCAGTTACATTGTTGAAGCAAAAGATTCTATTGAATATCCAAATGAAAAGTAATATGTTAGGAAAACAAATTAGCCTTGTTTCATGGAAAAACGTGATATTTAATAATATTAAAAGTATAGCATTTGCAGAATGAATTCTTACAAGAATTTGATAAAATTGCCAAATAAAAAGTCAAAATGAATTGAATTCTAAAAATAGCACAGGAAAGCCTGTCTTCAGACAGAGTAATCAATTACAGAAGGATTTATTTTTCTTTTTAAATAATGATAGATGAGGAGATGGTATTGGCCTGCTGACATTTAGTGTCTAGTGTAGAATAGTTGATAAACACTGTTTGACAGTACACTAAGTATTTTGACAGTTTATATATAAGAAAGACTTAATGTTAAGCACTGACAAACCAGCTATACGGCTCTGGAATATATTGAGAAGTCTTTCTATAATGATTGGTTTCATCTAAAAATGCAGTAGAGAAAAATTTTGGATTCAGAGGTTTTTGCTGTTGTCTAAGTAAATGTTAAGGAGTTTTTAAAAAGTGTGATGCATTCAAAAGTATAGCATTACCGAAACAGCCCGCTGTGAGCCAGATTATAATGAAGGCTAAGGCTCCACAATTTCGTGACCACCCTTATAAAAATGTAAGGGGTTTTTGAAGTTTATTCAGGTTGGTTTGAAGTGATAAGATAAATTTGAGTTTTATTTGAAGCTGACCTCAAGAACAAATTTTAAAAATCAACCTCCCAAGTTTATATATATATATATATATATATATGTANATAATCATCAAGGTGTCTGAAGTTGTTTCACTCACACTTGAGATTGTTTTGAGGTTGACAGGAATCTACCGTAGAGCAACAAGCTTAGAGAGGTGCTTTTTGAGATGTGCAGGTTATTTTTCTACATTTCAAGCAAATAAGTATATTTGAGGTGTGAATAATTTCACCGAATTCAATTTAAAGTATTACTGAGTATTGCTATATGATGTTGATTTGATGAGATGTAAAAGAGGTTGAAATGGAGGTTTATTGATGAGGTTATTTTTGGTGTAAAACATAACCTTATTTCCAACTCATGTGTATGCTTAAACAATATCAAAAACACCTTATTTTTTTAATTAAAGGCAGCGTCGTGATGGTGGTAATGTGGTCGGTTTTGAGCATAGGTCGGTTAACTTTCCACCCAAACGCCACATATGGGTTTCAGACTCAAAAGTATACGTTTTTATTAAAAATGAAGTAATAGACATTATTAATTTATTAATATCGACTCTGAAGAGAATAATCAGAGTAATTCCAGAAGCAGGAACTTATGAAAGCGATCAGTCTTAGTTTCTGTTCTAAGAGTAATACCTCAACGAAACAACTAATTAATAGAAAGTAATTCAGAAAAAAATATTTTCCCGCATGATAAGAAAATATTTATTTCGCACTTTACAAATGATAGCTAACTCAATTTTTAAAACAAATATTTAAACAGAATTTACTCAAACTGTGTCGATGCAATTTCTTTCCATTGCTTACAAAATGCTTGCTGTCGCGTATCTACCACTACAAATATACAATTACAATTCACTAGTATATAAGACATGTTAACTCGATTGATGGGGTACCTTTTCATAGAAGAAGGTTAACATTGTCGATAGCTACCATCCCCACATTGGTGACCTTCTGACGCAATATGAACACGCCTATCTTAACAGTAACGCCCACTTCGATGTGGAAACGCCTACTTCAATGGATGCTACTTGTGACTTGCGACGTTATCCACCTCCTCGCACTGTTGCTACTCAGTTCCGATTCAACGCAACGTCGGCCTGCATACACTCGACTGCTAAAGGCAACACAGGAGCGACTACGACAGTGAAGTTAATACACCTCTCACATTCAGCACTCAAAAAGTACGGTAACCTTAATACAGCTTCGCACAAAACGGCAATGACTCAACTAGTGGTATCCATTCATCGAATTCTATCACAGCTAAAATTCTGGTGGAGGAGTACTGTAGCGTATCTACCACTACAAATATACAATCGCAATTCACTAGTATATAAGACATGTTAACTCGATTCTATGATGGGGTACCTTTTCATAGAAGAAGGTTAACATTGTCGATAGCTACCATCCCCACATTCACGGGGGCCTAAACTTGTCTCATACTGCAGACCACCATCGGTTATTTCAGTAAAGGCTGTTTGGAAAACCACTTGATAAAAAATTTTACCAAAATGGTCAAAAAGTTTGGAATAAATTCAGATATTTCAGAACATTACGGGAGATGATGCAGGGCTTCTTACATTAGGATTCTAAAAACGTAAAATGTTTTGAAAAATGTTATGAGCGTTATGTATCACCATGTATATCATAAACTGTTATTAATAATTTATATCCATATAACATAAAAAGTAATGGTCTAAACTCATTTCTCATTGCTATTGGTGCATTTTCATTGGACAGAAAAATCAGCTGATGGGTTTCTCAATAAACGTAGAAGATTGGGAAATCTTTGGTTGCCATCGGTTAATAAAAGTTACTGACGGTATTTTTTCCACGGTTAACGGTATTTTCTCGTAAAATATTTATCACTTATTTAACGGTATTTTTATTATTTTATATTCATAGATGATTGACACATTAATATTAAGTAAATAATGAGTAACATATTTTACTATTTCGGTAATTCCAAGAATTATTATTTTTTCAGATACTTTATACAATAATATTGACTGCAGGCGTCTTTCAACATTTTTTCCATCATAATGCTGAGTCTCTCACCAAAAGTAAGTAGTTTTGTCCCTTTGTTTCTGTTCTTTATTTTATCTTTTGTATCCTCTTTTAAAATTCATGTCATATTCTCTATAAATAAATATCAAGATATGCTTTGTGCTTATAGCTTAAAAAAATTTGTGCCTTGCCATGTTATTTGAAAACAGTTATGTACTTAAAAGTTTTTCAGTTTAGAGCGTAATTTAATTTTGAAGTAAGTGCGAAAATGTTAAATTAATTCGGTTTCTTTTTATTAACGATATAAGCCAAACACAAGAATTCATTAAGTATAAAATATGTAATGTTTAGCATATCTCTGTTATACGACCATTTTAGCATTTGGTACTATAAGAAATTACTATAAAATTTATAGAGTCAACTGTTAATGTATACTCTATTCAATAAAGCTTAATAGTTCTAATTGAGTTTATTCACCCTTTTCTATGGTGATAACAGCATCAAGCTACAGATACAAATGTCCCGGGTTCTATCCCAAGCAGAGACAAAGAAATTCTTCTTTACACTCCCTCTACATTAGTTACCATGAACATCGAGCAGTCATCTCTTTCACATCTCTGCAGATGGCAGCACTACACTATTTTGCCCTGTTCCGCTGTTTACCTTGATTTAACGAACAAATAATCTGGGTTTCAAACAACGTCAAAATCCGAATTTTAGAGTCAGTACATATAAATTTCACAAGAAAAAAATTTATGAGCAGGTCAATATTTTTATGGCAATGATAGCTTAACGAGTACAATTTTTTTCTTTTACGGTTAGTGTCTGCAACACTGTTTGTTGATTACTGACCTTAATTTTATCGTTGCATTTTTTTTAGAATATAGCATCCTTTGTTATTTATACACTCTATAACAAAATCGACGCACCAAGAACGCACTAAGACGCGCAAAATCGACGCTCGATCAGGCTGGAATGATGCCGACTGGGGACGTATAGTCTTTAGCGACGAATCCCGCTTCCAACTGTGTCCTGACGATCACCGAAGACGCGTTTGGAGACGCACAGGGCAGAAGGGGGATCCTGCCTTCACTATTGCAAGCCACACCGGCCCTCATCAAGGCATTATGGTCTGGGGTGACATTTCCTTTGACAGCCGGATCCCCTTGGTCGTCATTAGAGGTACACTTACTGCACAGCCGTACGTTGACGACATCCTAAGATCTGTTTTGCTACCGTTCCTTTTGCAGCGCCCGGGGCTGGTTTTTCAGCAGGCAATGCCAGGCACCATACGGCACGGGATGCTATGAACTGTCTGCAAGCTTTTTAAACTCTTCCTTGGCCTTCCAGATCACCAGATCTCTCTCCCATCGAGCATGTCTGGGATATGATGGGAAGGCGATTGCATCTGGCACGGAATGTTGATGACCTCGTTCGACAATTGGATCGAATTTGGTAGGAAGAGACCATCCGGGAGCTTCATCGGTCTATGCCACGCCGTGTGGCAGCTTGTATTCAGGCTAGAGGCTGGTCAATACCTTATTGAATTTGTTACTGTAACTCTGCAATAAATTATTCAATTGTTCTGAAATTTCAATCATTTACTATTCTGTACATTGTCTTCCTATCCACCAATCTTCGTTTCAATCGGACAATTCCTTATTGGTGCGTCGACTTTTTTGTTATAGAGTGTATTGAGACTAACGTCATTCGATGCAATTTTATTTGTACACTCTTTATTTTATAAGCGTGCAGAAAATTAGTGCAAGGAAATCTCGATCAATGTTTACTTTTATTGTCTAGAACACAATTATGCTTAACAAATTTTTTTTCGTAAAGATACCGGTAGAGCTAGAAATTTTGCCGAAATCAGTAAACCTCCTACTGTCATAAAATTGCTTAAATTTTCTAAACATGTAAATGAACTCTTATAATGTAATTTATGGTTTTTAAAAGTTTAATTTCTGAACAAATGCCATTGCGAGCTTAAAATTGGAGGAAAAATGATTTGACTATAATTTCAATTTCAGAAATATCAATTTGAGAATTTTTCCTTCATATTTTTTTGTTTTTATTTTCTAACTTGCGTTATACTAATAATTATTTATTATTAATTTTTCACGCAGTAATTTATTTCGCCGCTAATTTTTATTTTTTATTTTTATATGATAATTGACATCCAAGTACTTAAAAATTTAAAATAATTAAAAATAAGTCAAAACTTTAAAATTTTGATCTTTTCTATTATACGAATATAAGATTAATTCACATACTATATTTATAATTTCAGACAAGTCAGTTCAAGAAATTATTCTTCAAATTTGTTGTTTATATTTTCTAACTTAGATTACATTATTATTAATTATGTATTTTTAATATTTTTCGTGCTATAATTTATTACACTTGTAATTTTTATTTATTATGATTATTGAAGACCTAGTACATAATTAAAAATAAATTGAAACTTTAAAAATTAAATCTAATTTCTATACGATGCAATTTGTAAAAATATATTAATACGGATTATGGACATATTTAATACATACTATTTTACTGATGAATTTGATCGTGTATAATAATTATTATAAATAAAATCCATTTAACTTTCATAGCTTTTAAGCTTATATATCTGTAATGTATTTAATATAATAATTATTTTCCACCATCTATGAAGATGTTAAAAAGATTTATGCCATACGTTTAAGATATCAATACCTTTGAAAGATAATTTCCACAAATTCTTTAAAAGTATTCAACAAATTTATTAAATATTGGTTTTACCTAAAACTATTATTCTCGAACGGCAGCTATAACAATAAAATATTTATCACAATCCATTACTATTTCGCTATAGAGATTCCGAATTCAAGAGAATCATGAATTTAAACATAAAGTACATTCTGGAAAGGATTTCAAGAAATAAAACTTGACAGTATTTTTTCCCCTCATCCTTAAAATACACTTTTTTTTAAAAATATATAGATATATTCTCATTGTTTGAATGTATTTTGTTGCTGAACTTTGAAAACTGAAATAAAATTTCAATTCAAGTAGATTAATTCGTTTTTTTTTAAGAAAAAAAGATTTCTTGCAAATTTCTTGGATATTGAATTTTAATGCAAATTCGCCAGAGGTATCAATTTCTAACAGAAAAAAAACGACTTAATATGATTGGTTCTACAATATTATTTTTCACTAACCTGTGTGAAAGAAAAATTTTAAAAAATTTGGTCGTGAAATATGTTTTGGAAAAGAGTTTGTCAGAAAAAATGGGAAGAAATATTTTTGATGCATATAAAATACATCCTCAAAAATATTCCAGTTGTTAGAACATCGTAGTTTTTGAGAACTCTTTTAATACATTGAATAGAAAAACCTACTAATAGATTGAATGCATTGCTAATATGTTAGATATAATTCATTATTAAATGTAAATTGGACAAACACGCTAAAGTTGCTTTTATTTTGTCAAGAAGACTTGACATTTTGTCAAGCTAGAATATTTTATTTCTTGAGAAATTTTCTAATGCATTGAATAGAAAAACCTAGTAATAGATTGAATGCATTGCTATTATGTTAGATATAGTTCATTATTAAATGTAATTTAGACAAACACGCTTAAATTGTTTTTATTTTGTCAACAAAACGTTTTAAACTAGTTTAAATTTTTAATTATTTATTACTATAACGCGTCTTTATACCAATATATAATTAGGTTTAAATTAAACGAATAAGTTTAAATGGTTTTACTTTATGATGTTTTCAAAATTAAGAATGCAGTTTAAATTGGGTTAATTTTCTTAGTTGTTTACTAATATAACTCAGATATTTTATTGAAATGTTTTGATTAAACACCTAATTTTGAACTGTTTTACATTATTATATTTTCTAATTCAAAGAGGGCAGTTTACACTGGTTTTATCAATTTAATTGCTTACTGTCTGGGTTTATGTTTTTAATTTCTAACTAAACTATGTATATGTCTATTTTATTAAGAGTCTACATTAATTAATTATATTTAGACTGTTATATTTCATTGCTCTTTTTAGTCCTTGACCTTTGAATATTTGATTACTTTTTTCATATAGTTTCATTTTAAAACCGGAATTCATTAACCAACCTTTCATTTTGTAATCTCGAAGTAATATTTGTCAGTTTTCTAAATTATTAAATAATCCTGATATGTAAGTTAAGAACATTTTTCACAGACGCTCTTTTAACAGTTTCTATTTAACCAGATTCCCATTATAAATAAGCAAAACTAAAAAGTATCAATTGATCAAGTAAAAATCTTGAAAAATTTTACAAAAATTATCAATCGGCTAAGAACAAATTTTGATAAATTGTGTGAAAAAATATCAATCAGTTGAGTACAGTTCTTGAATATTTTTAGTTCGAAGAAATTTTCACCATAAATAAAATAATATCTCTCAAATAAAAAATATTTTTTTGAATAATTCACCCAATCTCAGTTCATAGCCAGAAATAAATTTAATTTGTTAAAACTCAAGTCGCAAGTTGTTAATTATTTTTTGAGCACTAATAAACCATTAGACATTGACAAAACAAAACCCTTAAAGCAAAAGATGCAATGGAAATTGATAAAAAAAATAGTATCAATTTTTAACATGTGAATTTAAAGAGAACGAGATTACATTAATATTTCATAAAAAAAATTGTTTTGCAACCTGATATTTAATTTCATTAATAATTCAATCAATTAATTCCTCTTATCATTTCAAAAAAATAGTATATACGCATATATATAATACTTAAAAAAATCTAGATTCTATTATAAATGTATAATACATATTGCAGTTCTTAAGGAATAAAAGAAGTGCTTAGTTAAAAAAAGATGTCCGTTATACAAATGAGAAAACTAAATCTTTTATGATCAAATTTTGCAGTACTTTGCAAAAATTGACAATTTTGCCTCACGATTGTTTTTAAAACGTTTTATAATTCAATGATGTAAATTTACCAAAATCTATGTTAGATAGCAATTGCAAAGTTTTTAAGAAAAATTTCATTAAAGAGAGCTTTTTAATCCATTAATACAAAAAAGGTTTCGAATTTTTTTATATGTATGGTAAGATACGAAGTTGCGAGAAAAAATTTACTACAAATTTAGCATTTATAATAAATCTTGAATACATTCAATACATTTCTACGTATTTGTTTTTATTTTAACGCATTTCTCACTCTTGAAACAAATGCGAAAAACCAATTTATGTTTTAAAGTTTTTCGCAAAAAAGTTGATAGGCAACGAAAGAAAACGTAGCACAAATTTGAACTTAGTGAACGGAAACAGGGTGACGTTAGCGTTCTTTTTTTATTAAATATAGGGAAACATCTGTGTTAGAAAGGCTTTGATTCAAAATATACGCAAGTCATTTTCAGATTTCAAATTTCAGTATCAAGTCTTAAAAATATTTTTCTCCTTAATAAAAAAAGAACTATCTGGGTTTATTTATTTTTAGTGAATGTTTTCTACGGCTTCGAGTGATCTTAACAATTTTCTGCAGCTTTTGCGGATGTTTTTCTTATTTACCTTATGATTTTTTTCTCATTGATATCGCTATACTGAGCACGTTATAAAGATTGTTTATTTTTTTCCTTTCATCTTTATTTTAGACTTAGTGATATATTTGTATTGAGTACGCAGTAACACAAGTTTTTAATATCTTGCATTTGTTCTGCTCATGAAAAAAGAACATTTCAACACTCACCTTGACCGATCGCAATCATTGTCCCCGCTGTTTATTGAATGTGTGAAAGTCAAATTAGCACAAATTTAAGCCGTAGCAAGATTGAGAGGAATAATCCTAGGAAACTGGAGTGAAAAGATGACTGAGTTAGTTAAAGCATTTCAACCATCATTTAATGCCAAAAAGATCAATCATAAAGAAACTGAAAAAAATGACTGTTTGCGATAAGTTCATCTGTTAAGCTCTAGCTTCGGTTGTGCAGGAATGACTGAGAGGACTAGAATATTTACAGGGATGTTTCGATTTGATTACCGTATACTAAATGAGATGATCATTGATTTTAACATTGTAGCTCTAAGAAATGGAAAAGAAGCAACCGTTTGTGATATGTTCATCTGTTAAGCTCCAACTTTAGTCGTGAAAGAATGACTAACAGCACGCAAAATTTACAGGGACGTTTCGATTTGATTACCTTAGAGAACTTCGCTAGCTTTTCCAAATGAGATGATCATTGATTTTAACATTGCAGCTCTAAGAAATTGAAAAGAATCAACTGTTTGCGATATGTTCATCTGTTAAGCTCCAACTTTAGTCGTGAAAGAATGACTAACAGCACGCAAAAATTTGCAGGGACGTTTCGATTTGATTACCTTAGAGAACTTCGCTAGCTTTACCAAATGAGATGATCATTGATTTTAACATTGCAGCTCTAAGAAATTGAAAAGAAGCAATTGTTTGTGATATGTTCATCTGTTAAGTTCTAGCTTTGGTCGTGCAAGAACAACTGACAGCACGCATAAATTTACAGGGACGTTTCGATTTGATTACCTTAGAGAAATTTGCTAGCTTTTCCAATTGAGATGATCATTGATTTCAACATTATAGCTCTAAGAAACTAAAAAGAAGCAATTGTTTGCGATATGTTCATCTGTTAAGCTCTAGCTTTGGTCGTGCAAGAATGACTGACAGCACGAGAAAAATTTTCCGGGACGTGTCAGTTTGATTATTGTTCTGAACTTGGTAAAGATTCATTTTCTTATTTTTTTTAATCTATTTCTTTATTTTTTTTGTTTGAGAACGGTTAAAAAAGAAGCAACTTTTTATAATATAACAATCTGTTCCGCCTAGCGTTGTCATGTATAATGTATTTTATACGGGTTATAGGTATGTAAATAAATTATGTAAATTAGTATTTATTAAAAGAGTATTTGAAAAATCTACAAAAATATTTTAATTACTTTTTATTTAAACAATTATATTTCGATCATAAATATATTTTTTTTAAAAAATTAATAACTCTTAAAATTAAAAATACTTTGCAATTTTACACATTTTTAATCTGATAAATAGCATTTTTAAATTATTGTATTTAAGAAAATTAAAACGAAATCAACTAAACAAAGCGAATTAATTAAAAATATTATTGTGTATAATTATAGAAATTGATGTATTTTAGTAGATACTTTTTATTTAGCTGTTTTATTTCACAAATTAGGACTATATTAAATATTTAAAACAAAGTTCAGCAAAAATAATGAATTCATTAACAATAATGTATTAAATGCTAAATTGGTTGCAGTAATAAATTTATCAAAAAAAAAAATCGTCGTTCTAAAAGCATTGCGCAACAATTTTTAAAAGGTTTCATAACTTTATTTTACAGTTCTTAAAATATTCTTATTTTCCCCCTCCTTTCATACAAAATTCATCAATAAGGCTGAATATATTTTTAAAAAAAATATGCTTTGAAATTTATTTGAAATAAAACGTCTCTTAAAAGCATCTCGAAATATTTTTTTAGTTTATCCAGTTATCGTTCTTAATTAATAAGCATATTTTAAAATTTTATGCTCATTAAGTTTATTCATTTATTTTTATGTACCACTACAAAACTGCACATAATATTCTACTCGAGAGCTATTGTAATTTACTTATAAACATTAAAGTTAAATATATGACACTTACTAAAAAGAAAAATAATTTACACAAACTGTCATAACGTATTTTAAATTGTTAACAAAATAAACAATTGTTAACAAAATAAACAATGTCATAACTTATTTTATTATGTTCAACAGCAGAACTGAAAATTAGAAACAGAGTTTGAAATACAATTATTAATAGTTTTCAAAAATAATGTTTTTTTTCTTACTTTAAAATATTATTTTTTTAAAATATTACATTTGTAGATACTTTATTTAGTATGCAACTAGTATGCAAAATTCAAAGTTAATTTAAAAACAATATGTAATTGAGGTAGTGGATTGATCTTGTGCTTGGAGGATTGTTTGAATGATTGATACATTATTGACAGACGTAGATCGCTATATGAAATAAAAATGACATTTGTTTGGCAGAAAAAATGCGTTTTATTGAGCATTTGGGCACAAAAGGAAAAATACACAGTTTGTGCATATGAGAAAAACAAATTAAAAGGGTGTTTCCTTAAAAGAAAATCGTTTTAGTGGGGGTATGGTTTCCCCAGACGACCAGCAACGTTGAACACCTCTGACGTATCGTATCAATGAGGTTAATAATTAGGGGATGGGGTATTCTGTCCCACTCTCCCTCAAGAGCTCTTTTCCAGTTCTTGGAGATATTTTTGGGGGTTGGTTGGCATCTAGAAATTCATCTGCCTAGACAAACATGCTCTATTGGGTTCATGTCCGGAAAACACGCTGGCTAATCAATTTGTGCGATTCCTTCCTCCAAAAGGAAATCATCACTAAGTTAGCACGACGTCGCCTGCAATTGTCGTCCATTAAGGGGACATTGAACATCTCGCTGAACGAAAATGCGGCGTGAAGTGACTTTTGCAATAACTGCTACAAAAAATTTAATTTTAATGATAGGTTTCTAAATTTTTTAATATTTATTTGTTAGGTTTTTTTTAATGTATTTCTGCAGTAAAATATACAAATTAAGTTAGAGAATAATTTTTATTCATACAATTTATAGGCAAATTTTTTGTTAAATTTTCAAATTATGTCATCAGTAAGGTACATATAAAACTACAACTACTCAATATAATTGTCTGAAAAAAATTATACACACAATATATAACCTAGAGTATACAGTATACCTAAAATTAGACTAAAATGCACAATTTTTTGCAGAATAAAAAATTGACTGTTTCAAAATACCAATTTTTGCTGATTTTCGGCAATTAAATTTTACTCCAGATTTCAAAATGTTTAAATTTTTAACTAAATTTGAGGTTTACTGTATAAAACAATCAATGATGTATAAGCCTACCAAGTTTTATCTTTTTAAATTGTATAGAACAAGAGATATATGTACCTAAGTAACAAAAAATAATGTTTTGAGAAAAACAGATTTAAAGGTAAAAAAACATATAGTTAAAAATAATTCATAAATTTAAAGCTCTCCAGCACCATAACTTGTTTTATCTCGAGGTAGCGGGTTCGAATCCCACCGTAACCCTGGATGTATTCTTTGTGATGTCTTTCTCTGAATTGTTCTATCTGTATTTTCTACTTGACAATGACTTATAAGCCTATATTGAGCACACAAGTCAGCAAATG
>NC_092210.1:15457978-15475848 GCF_043381705.1 Parasteatoda tepidariorum | reverse complement strand
CAATGACTTAAACAAAAAGTTTTATTTTAACTGACAAATACTATATTATAATTTTAACTTTTTCCATGACTATACTCATTTTCTTACTCTTTGTTTTTTATACATTTTATATTTTTGTGATAAAATAAAGAACTTATAGTTGTTCTGCTTCTGAACACTGATGAAAACGCAAAATGATGGGCTTCATCAACAATCAAAAATATATACATTTATTTTACAAATTCCATATTAGGGTGCCGCCATTCAGAGAATTAAAAATACAAAATTATCTTTAGCGAAGCCGATGCTTTACATCCGGCGTTCAGTGGCAGACTACTATTTCATATTGTTTAACAACACATGGCTTTAGCCCTTTTGTGGGAAAGACTTTAAAACAAAACTTACAACAGTTACTTTTCTCAACGACTGAAATTTAGAATAGTGTAATTAAGAAAAATATGTGAACTGTTTGCAATTTCAAATTAATATTGAAATGTACAGGTTTATAATTTTCTATAGTGAAAAGTTTTTGGAACTTCAGTGTTCAAAAAAGTATACAAAAGCTAGATGTTAAGGATTACGAAGTAATCCGAAATGAACTGCGAAAGCAGTTCCTGGGGTTGGCGAGCACCAGCGAGCAGGGAGCGAAGCCTCCTAGTATATATATATATTGCAATGTCTCAGTTATACACGTAATTCAACTTAAAGTAATATCAGTGTGACTTCTGTTGTTGCAGATTAGATGACCAATAACTTACATTAGGTTGTAAGAAGTTAGTTTAGGCAGGACTGCTGATTTTTTTTGCTAGTTATTTACTGTTAGCTTGTTTTTTGCGGTTATTAATTGTTTTTTTAGTATTAATTTTTTTATTAATAATTGTTTATTATTTTATTTGTTTTTGTGAATTTTAATTTAATTGTTACATATGCTTCATAGTGTAATAACATTTGTGTAATAACAATTCATAGTGTAACAACAATTGTGATCGGTGGAGTGCCCAAAATATTGTGTCGCGTGCCATAAATGGCACGCGTGCCATTGGTTCGCCATCCCTGGTGTGGGGTATACCGGGCAGTGGCACTTAACCTTAAAAAAACATCAGTGTAGGGTATACCGGGCAAATATATACCGGGAAGAGGCACTTAATCTTAAAAAAACATCAGTGTAGGGTTAAAATATCGAATAAATGTAATTATATCCACGAATAAATTCATATCAAATCGAATGTAATAAATATTTCGGACATTCACCAAAGCATATCTGTGATTGTCGACATACATCGGTGAGGGTCCGAATGTACAAGAATGTAATGAAATATTCGATCTTTCACCTACGTATTTGGTGTTTGTCGATATTCACTGGTGAAAGTCAACAACCACCGATTTCGGTCTTCGCCGTGACATATATAAAATAGGCTGTGTGCAAAATTTGATTTAGCGAATTTTTAATGTATCTCTTATGAAATACATGTATGCAAACATTTTGAATAAATTATCAATTGACTAAACCTCGTTTAAGTAGAATAATTGAATTTTCTCGAAGTAAATTGTAAAACAATTATATGGAGTTTAATATTCTGTTATAGGTACTCTCATATTTACTATAGTGTTAATTGTTTTCTCCATTTGCTGTGTGATTACATCTGTTCTGCTATTAGTTGGTCTTTGTGTGGTAAGATTTTATCTTTATTTCTTTATTACGTTAACTAACATTGCCTTTATAGTTCGAAAAGAACATAAATTCTTTTCCTAGATTTTTCTTACTTTACTTCAAATTTCTCAGTGATGATATGTTATTGTTCGAAAAAGTAATTTTTATTGTAACAAAACTTTGCAAGAAAAACGCGAAATAATGTATACAAAATAAAAACAAACATTTTTCATTAAAAAAAACAGTCACTGATTCTTTCAAAACTATCAGATACCAAAATTTGCCAGGTTTATGCCCATATGCATATATGGCAGTACTTTTACTTTCGTTACTTGTACCGCCGGTACAAGTAAAAAGTACGTACTTTTACTTGTACTTTCGTTACTTTTTTAGGGAAAAAGTACAAGTATTTGTAACGGAAATGTTGAATGAAATCGTTACTTTTTTCTAAAATTCGGTAAGCCTTCTAAAAAAAAAAATTACTTAAAAAAAATGCTTATGTTTTTTGTAATTTATAAAATTAATGTGCAATATATATGCATTCACAGCTAACTTCGTGTTTAAATACCTGATTTCCCGTGGAGCGCTAATTCAGCGTGGTTAAGCACGTTCTGAGAAATTCTCGCAGCAGACTCAGTGACACCACTTTCGAAATGCAATTATTTTGCAAAATGAATAAAAATATTAATTAGCAAGTTATTTTCATTCATTTTCGAGTTTTATGCATTTATTTAATACATTTTAAATAAAAAAATGGTGGATTTTGTTATTACGTTTATCAATTTTCTTTTTGAACTCACTAATAATACATTTTTGTCTTAATACATTTTTTGCTAAATACATTTTTACCTAGTACATTTTTTACTAAAATTATGTTTATGCCCGACCTTGTCAAACAATGCCCAGTCAAATCTTTAAGAACTTCAGAACTATATGTGCTATTGAAAACTATTATAATTACTATTTTAACTCTTGAAAACTCGAAGGTATTAATTTAGCCGCTGATACTAAAATTCGTTTACAAATTTTAATTATTCCGTTAGGCAGAAATGTTCGGAAAATGATTTTCTCGCATGACTTCAGCATTAGCCATTGTTACAAATAAAACTGTAGACTGTTCTGTTTCAACTTATACTGCACATTCAATTATTTTTTACTAGCTCAAAGATCACAAAGCTATCTGAAACCCCGTGTTTGCTTTGTTTATGTTTGTGCTTTTAAAACGCGTTTCTATAGAGTAAAACAATTTTAAATCAATGGTAATTTAAATAAATAAAAATAATAAACTAAAAATTAAAATCAATAGATAAAATTTCTTTTTCGTGCAAATCCATAAAAAGTTTGATATTAAAATTATATTTGATTTTAAAATTATATTATACGATTATATTATAAAATTATATTATAATATTCTTCCGAATTTAAAAATAAATTAATGTCCATAACTTTCAAAATTAAAAATAATTAAATAAATAACAACAATTTTGCAAAAACATTAAAGAACATAAGAATATTATTCAATAAAATTTTAAGTTACTTTGAATTTTCGATTTCCTAGAAATGTACTTTTAAATCGTTACTTTTTTATTTAGTACTTGTACTTTTTACTCGTTACTTTTTTTAAAAATACTTGCACTTTTACGCGTTACTTTTTAAAAGTAACATATGCCCATATGGTAACACCAAAAAACGCTGAAATTTTTAACGAAACGCTTTGGTAATGACTTTAAAATATAGCTTTTTGTATAGTAATGAGGTGGAATTACGTAATTTTATCATGATGCCTAGGAGCATGGCATAAAGACAATTTATTGTTATTACAATTTATACTTAATTTTCAATTTTTTACTTTTATTAAATATTTGGTGGTAAGAACAATGATTTTGAAAACCAGAATTTCTTGTTAACCGTTATCACACGAACAGAAAGATTACGAAATGAAAAGTTAAAATACTGTATATTTTTGTATTATTTCTGGATTTATTATCTTTTTTTTTACCAGGAGTGTCAATATAATACAAGAAGTGTAATTTTACCAGAATTTATTTTCCCGTGTGAGAACCGGGTTCTTTAAAGAATTGTTGAAAATGTAATTTCAAATTAAAAAATAAGTAGCAAAGACAAGAATGAAATAAGTAAAAGCATGAATGAAATAACTAATTTTTTTAATATATTAATTAATTTTAAGCTGCGCTTTTAATTTTTTTAAAATTATTTCCTGAAAAATGGTAAATAATAATTTTTTTTTCACTTTTTGCACTTTGTATGATAATTTTATACTTTATTTCGTCGCATTTCGTTTATGAAATAAAACCTATTAGACTCAAATAATATGATATATGTATGCCATAAAACTGTCCAAAATGTTACTTAAAACACTCTTTATAATTTTTCACTTTAATTAAAATTAATAAATAATGAGCGCAAATCCAGTCGTATTTTTGCATAGGCAATTACTTTTTAAAGGCATATAGTCAGAAAAAAATATTGAAATATTGTTTTTTTAAGTGAGAAAATATTATCAAATGTTGTTGTCCAATATATTAAATGCTAGCTCTCGGGAGATTAAACAAAAGTGTCCACTATTATTTTTATTTTCTGAAATAATGACTCTATAAATTCTTTTTTGAAAAAAATTTATCTAAAATTTTGCTTTTATGGTTATTATAACTTACGTTTTTACTCCAGAAATTGATATAAAGTGGGGATGAAGTAAAGTATTTATCTAATTAAGTGGACTTGGAGAAATCTTTTTCTTCGCTATTTTCTTAAAAGTTTTTATAAATAGCACCATCCATCAAAAGCGTTTCTTCATATCTCATGATTAATTTAATTAAGAAATTCAAAAAAACATTTAGTATACAAATGAAAAACTCATTTATCAAAAGATAATTCCATGCAAAAAAGAAATGTAACTAAGAATTAAGTTTTATTATTCAATTGAAAAATAGTCATTTTCTTAAAAAAATTAGATGTATAAATTTGAACGAAATTTTAGAAAAGTTAAATTTAAATGGAAAAATCTAATATTTAAATTGAATCGGTAGGATAGTTTTTGAAGAATAAAACTTTGAAAATACGATTAAAAGAGTCAGGAATAAGAATTTGAATGTATTATTAATTGAATAATTATACATATTTAAGCATAATCATTTTTATTAACTGAATAATTCAGCATATTTAAGCATAATTATTGTTTATAATTGAACATTTTAACATAACCACTGTGTATTAATTGAATAATTAAGCATATTTAAGCATAATTATTGTTTATCAATTGAATAATTAAACATATTTAAACATAATTATTGTTTATTAATTGAATAATTGAACATATTTAAGGTTAATTATTGCTTAATAATTGAGTAATTAAACGTATGTAAACATAATTACTGTTTATTAATTGAGTAATTAAACATATTTAAGCATAATTATTATTTATTAATTGAATATTTAAGCATATTTAAACATAATTATTGCTTATAACTTGAATAATTACATATTAGTTGAATAATCTTGATTTTTGCATGAGATTCCCATAAACAGTTCCAAAGGCATAGCGAAATACGAACTTAATGTCAAACGCTTTACTGCATTCTATTGACTATATCAATGATAGCTATATAACAGCTATATGTTGATAGTCCAGAATCTAAATCCAATGAAGAAAGGTATGTTAATTCATAGCAAAGTTTTGGTGTCTGATTATCGCACAGTGGGCAAAAAACAAAACGAATAACTGTTGATGCAACAATCGTATTTTTATGCTCTAAACCTTTATGTTTGACATAGAATATGCAAATTAATTAATGCTGATGATATTTCAAGTTACGAAATCAGACAGAAACGCGTACATACTCAGAATAAATATGCCTTTTATGATGGATTTGGATTCCTGACCCTCAAAATAATTGGAAGTAGCTACAGTCTGGGAAATTTGGTCCTAATATTAAATAAATAATCTCAAGAAAATGAAGCTATTGCCTGAATAAAAACTTCATCGACTTCAAAAATATGTAAATGGGAAACAGCAGACGGCATATTTCAAGCACTCACAATCCATTTCAATGGATTGTGAGTGATATTTCCTATTTACATATATTTGAAGCGAATTAAATTTTTAATCAAGGCATATGGTTCTAATAGTTCGGTCAGGAAAACATTCGAACGTTATACTCCTTACGCTAATTTTACTTATTTCGCATAATTGAAAGTTTTTTAAGCGAATTGAAAACTTTTTACCACAATTATCAAACTCCTATATCTAGAAATAAGTTCAGGTACAAAAAGTTTAGTTCATGTATAAAATAATTTTTAACAATTATTTATTAATTTAAATTAATTCTAAAATTTCTAAAAAATTTTCGAACTGTAAGATATAAAGAATTTTATATAATTTTAAACAATAAGTCTAATAGATTCTGAGTTATCAAATTTCTAAGAAGTAGTAAATTAAAAATTTGACTTTAAATAATTATAACTTTAAATATATAGAACTATAAATTTAAAGAACTATGATTTAAGGAATTAACTGATTTAAATATATACATATATAATAATGAATGTGTATTTTATTTCCAGGACAGTCGTATGCTTCTCATTCCGTGGCTGGTTTCAGTACTTTTAGCTACTGTATTAGATGCATTAATGGCAATTTATCTAATAGTAGAAGCGGTAATGCTTTGTTTTTAAACATTTATTATTTTTATTTATAAAAATAATTCTATCACTCCAATTTCAAATTAAAATAGTTTTGCCGCCTGTTTTGTACCTATTTGCGGCTGAAGCAAAATGTATCAAAAAAGAAAAAAGAAGCTTTAGTGGTCTAATACTGTCATAAAAGTGGCATGGTTATTTTTCTAACTTGGTTCAATTTCACTTGTATCGTTCCAAAAATCATTTTATTAACTTTATCACCCATATTACTGTTATACTTACAATTATTTTGCAAAAAATTGCATAGTTATAATGTTATAATAAATCTTTCAATTAATTAATGTTATTATACCTAGAAGGGAATAAACTTTAAATTCTTTGGAACCGTTATGCGATGAATTTTTCCTAACTATGATCACATATACGTAATGATGCGATTTTTCCTTCACGTCATTGTACATGAGACGAGTATTTTCAACTCCAGTCGCTCATGACGTGATTTCATTTTGGAACGGTAACACATGGACTGATCGGTAAGACGCGGTTTCTAGTCGACCTCACCCAAGTCAAACATCATTGGCAACGGTCAGTGAGTTGGTAGGTGACCACTTTGATCAGACAGGAAAGGGCCTAGGATGCTCGGTAACGAAATAACAAAATGAATAGACAGACTTTTAGCAAAGATATACATGAGAACAATTTTAAAAATAACGGAGCCATAAACTCTCGTACTTCCTTTCACCTTAAGTTGGAACTGCAGGGAAAGGTAGGAAATGTAATCCTATGCCTTTGAAAAGTAGTTATTCGCTATTTTGGAGTTAATTACACTTTAAATGTGCGTACAAATATAAATAAATGTTGTATTGTAAGAAATGTGTATCTTGAAACATGTTTTAGAAGTTTTATCATGTTAAATGTATTTAACCTATAAATACCTTCTCAGGAAAGCGAATGTACAAAGAAGGAGGTGTTTTAGTTTGGCGATGAATTAGTTTCCGAGAACGAGGGACTAACGCTTTGGCTATGTTTTGCACTGGTCAGCCAGCTCCTTCGAATCTTCTTGCCTTAGTGCATTATTTCAGTTTTTTACACTCGTAATTTTTTTTTTTTTTTTTGCTATTTATTTATTTTTGGCTTATTTTTCAGTTATTAATTTTTATATATTTTTGTATTAATTGTAAATTTTTTTGTAATTCCTTGTTTATTTTTTTCTGATTAATTAATGTTGGCTTGTTTTTTTTTCGTTTGTTTTTGTAGCCATTAATTAAACTTTATATCAAATTTTTGAAGATTCGGGATTTTCTTTCGAGAAGGAAGATAAGAGGTTTTTATAGAGATGTTTTTTTTTTTGGCGAGGCTTTTTAGGTCAATTGTTTTGCTTCATAGAAGCAAATATATTTCAGAAAAAAAAACAAACAAATAAATTACGTTTATAATAGAAAGGAACATTACAGAAAAGAAATGTGATTTCTTTATATAAAAAGAAATAACAGTAAATATTATAAAACATACGTATGATCTTTTCCATGATCAATGATTTCAGGCCTATGTTGACTTTTTCTTCCCCCACAAAACACCAATGTGGGATGAATTAAAAAAAAAAATTATAAACTCATAATAATATCATCGAAAAAAGACTCTCTCACCAAAAACAGAAGAAGTTAGAAATGGACAGGTCAAATTTCATTGGATAGAATTCCAACATTATTTCGAGACTTCTTAGCCATGGGAAAACGAAATAGCCTCATATATATGAGGCAAACTTATTTTAAACTATTCGGACCACTTTTCTGTAAAGAAAGGCATAAATAACTTAAATATTTTAAGAGCTAAACTTTAAAAAAAATAGTGCGTGGAGTACCTCCGCGCGGAAGAAGTTAAACTTCGCAACCTGCGACGTTAACTGTAGAAGAATCAGCAGAAGAATCAGTAGAAGAAGGATCACTAGTTCTATTCAACGACTCTTTTTCCTGCCCCGCTCGCTTCCGTGCTCTGTAATCACGGTAATATTGTGCATTTTTCCCTCGTGGACCAGTGGAAGTGCTTGTGGTTGCCTCATCGTATCGCCCTGGAAAATGTATTTGCATTAATAATGTATGTGAATGCGTCATAATGTACTTTCAGAAGAGAAACAATCAATTGATATTCACAAGAGACGAGCCTTGACATAACAATTGTTATCCACTAAATTTGAAAATAAAAAATACTGCCCTATTAAATTATATGTGTATCAAAACAAACTAAAAAAATATTTATAGAAAAACAATATTCGCGATCGCAACGCTCGAGTACGCCGTCTAGCGGGAGCCTGTAAATATCGGACATTAATTTATCACGTTTTCATTTAGTTCCATCAAAGTCATTGACTGAATCAGACGCCATTTTTTAGCAGCAAATAAGAAACAAAATTTCCCTAAGGAAAAGGCCGAAGAACTTGAAAAAAATCTCCAGAATATTAGTAAATCTTTCAGGAACAGAACACGCCAAACATTTGAAGAAAAATTCCTCAATAATTTTTAATTTCTATTATCAACAAACTTGCAACTGATGACTTCCGATTTCGGATACTGTTACAGATGTGTGTATTAAGGTAAAATGCATTTCTTCTGTCTTCAATTCATTACGAATTAAAGTGAAGTCAACATTGCTTTCGTCATTCCAGTGAATAAATATGAATTCAGAACATACAGAATTGTAATAGTTATAGCATATTCTTCTTCGTTATAGAATAGTATATATTTCTGTATCCATATAATTCGGAAAACAACAATAAAAAATTATCCAAGTTACTTGAAATAGTGCCATTTGTGCTGATTCTTAATTAATTTTAATCGTTTTCTTGGTAAGTATTTTTTAGTTTTGAAAGAATAAGTTCAACTAGAATTCAGCTATTCTGTTTTTAGCTACATATTCAAATTCATATCAATTATAAAATTTTGCTGTGTAGTATGTTATCTAAAAGTAATGAAGGTATAAACTATGTATCTATTATTTGAGAATAAAGTTTTCAAACAAGGAACTTATCATTTTGGAATTCTCCGGGAATCATAAATCAGGTAAGTGCAATGATTTTTACAATAAAAAATTTGCTTGTAAATATTTTTTTTTCATTTGATGATGGTTCTCTACAGAATGGTTTTTTACGTCTGATTAAGAACTATAAGAATAATAAAAAAAGAAACAATATGAAAGTTTTTATTTCAATGTTAAGAATTCTTAAAATCGTTTTTTTTATCCTAAGAATTCTTTATTTTCCGTTTTTTAGTTTATAATTTTTTGATAAAAATTGTTCTCAAAATACTTTTTTTGAAAAATTAAATGGTATAACATTATGTGTTTATGTATACTTCTTGTATATTCCAATGTTTGAAGTAATATGATTCAGAAAAGTATGGAATAAAAATTCGGTACTTACGTATTAACGCCACCGCCGCTACAGATTTGGCGGTTTTTAAGTGCCGCCAATCTACACTTAAAATTTTTGCGACAATTCATAAAATAAAACACTTTATTTAAAATCAAAATAGTCAATCGGATTTCGGTGGAAAATGAGCCGATATAGAGTTTAGCATAGATTCAAAACAATCATATCGCCATATGAACTCTGATAAATAAGATTCCAAATGAAATAACATTTCCAAAACGTACGTTTACCAAGATAAAGTTTTATGTTGTGGGAATTGGTACATTTTCGTTTTTTCGGTAAAATATTTCCCTCCTGAAAAAATAAAATTGCATCTTGTTTTGTTTTTGGCAAATCCCAAAGACGAATTTTCGTAGCACTAAAAATGGCGACAAAAAAGAATTGTTTTTTTTTTTTTTTTTTTTTGTTTCGTCAGCATTCTTTATTTTACGTTTCTTAGTTTCTAAATAATGATTTTTATTGAAACTTGAAATTTTTTGATAAAAATTGTTGTCAAAAAACTTTGTTTACAAAATTAAATTTCATAAAATTATGAGGCTTATGTATACTTTTTGTTCATTTTAATTTTTGAAGTAATATGATTCTTAAAACTATAGAATGTAAAGTTTAAATGGGCCTTTCATGTTATATCATTAAATTTAGTAATACTATTTCTCGGGCATTAGGTTTTAACTCTTATAAGAATATACATATTTTTTTCTGTTAATGTACAAATATTTTTCCGATGTGTTTTGGATATTCCTTCTCTAATAAAAAGAGATACCATTTTGTTTTCGGTTGTACAAGAAAGAAGATCAAGCATTTTTCTTTTTTAAATTTAATAAGCCACATTAAAGAAGGAACGTTGCAATGCTACACGCTACATTAACGACGTCTCCAGAGTAACTGAATGACGGTTCATATGGAAATCGCAGGTAAGCGTCTCATACAACAACGCCCCCTATAGTTCGTTGCGATCGCGAATTTTTATGACTTTTATTATTTTTATGCTAGTGAGAACCAAAACAATATGGAAATGAATGAGGGAAAACTGGATCCCTACCACGTGATTTCCCGCCCCATAAAAATGTAGCGCTAAACGTTTAACGCAACCTTGTTGGAAGTCGCATAAGAAGTATAACTTCAAAAACAATCTGGGGAAATGTTTCTATCCCGAAGAAAATTGCAAAAATCAATGAACAGTTCTTCAAATTTCTACAAGTCCCAGTTAATGATGTATTGGAGAATCTGATGATAAGCCCTTTTTTTCATAAAATTGTTAGTTTTCTTCATGTTAAAGCTTTAGTTAGTTTCAGAATTATCAGAGAGGGCGCTGACTAAAAATAGGAATAACTTGCCCTAACATTAATGAGCAACACTAAAAAGTTCACCATAGTTTAACATCTTATTCGTAAAATAGAGTACTTTCACGGAACGACAGAGCCTTCAAAAATAAGAAAATTGAGGAAAAAAAAGGAGCGAAACCAGGACAAATAGGTGAATCTATTAAAAACCAGAAGTTAGATCTTCTGCAGCTAAGCAGCGGTTCAGCTGAATTAATTGAGCTATTTGCGAGTTAAGTTGAGGGCTATTCTATTATTTTTTTATTTTTTATTCTTTGTTTTTCTCATCTTATATCCGTCGTTGAACAGCCGACCCAATTTTGAGTTTGCGACTATCAATGTTCAACTCCGTGGCCTTGTAATTTTGGACCCAACCCAGAAGGCAAAGCAGCTCCTGCATCAAATTATGGGAGAAATTTGTCTTAGTGGACGACTTTTTGATGGAACTAAACCGCATTTGCATTATGTGGATAGGAAAACCGCGAAAACCTTCCACGCTTAGCCTGGCGGTAAGGAGACTCTAACCCATGATCTGTCTACCACTGAGGTTATTTTTACGTCAGCACTGTGGTCGGTGTGAGCTGGGTGCGAAATTCGTATCAACCAAGCACCGCTGGAATCCGAACCCAGGTCACCTCATTGGGAGGCGATCGCTCTGTCTCCTGAACCGCACTGGCTCACTGAGGACTCTTTGGGGGCACTTTAGGTAAGAATCTCTATGGTGCAATGAGTTCACACCGTTGGTAAGGAAATGGGGTCTGTGAGTTCGATCCCAGCAGTCGACTATACAAATGACGCATATAAGCAGCAATTTGCACGATAAATTAATCATGGTTGAAAATCCTCTCGTTGGCTAAGGGGTAAAAGTTCGGAGGGAGGGATACCAGCTCAGGCATTTCCACGTCACCTGATCGTGCTTAAAATTACGTGGCATTCCTATCAGGGCAGCAAGCAAAAGTATAAGCTGTTTCCATAAAAAAAAATTAAGTTATTATAATTATTATATTCTGCGGGGGGGGGGGATGTCGGAAGTCTCCAATAATTTATGTTGGTTTACTTTCAGAGCTATGAAGAACATCTGATTGTGTTGTTCCTATCCGACGTTATTATTCTTGGATTAAATGTGAGTACAAGATAAATAGACTTTGTACTTGAATATTTTAATGAGTACCTGCCAGCTTTCTATTTATTTAATATCAACAAATCTCAAACTAGGGATGTACAGGGTATCCGGCAAAATTTTAATTAGCTGGTTATTACTTGGACCTGGCAAACGAGTTGCCATACTTGTGCCGGATACCCAAACCCAGTTTTAACCACTAATTACCCGGTACCGGGTACCAAGAATCATAAACCACTGGCCTGTATGGTAGGCAGAGAGCTGACCTCATGTTCCTGGTTCGAATTCCTGCCACAGACTTAGACGTTCTTTCCTTCTCTGTATTATCTATCTTTCTTACTGTGGGGGTAACGATGGTCCACCTAATATGATGACCCCTGAGAGAGTGGTCAACGCATCTGCTCTTCTTGTTTTCGAATAAAGAATGTCTATATATGGGTGGGCATTGGAAAAAAAATTTTCAACAGATATCTATTTATAACTGAACAACAATAATGTAACTTGGATCAATAATGATTTTGAAGATTGCTTAAAATTTAAAGAATCTTACTCAGTTTCAAAGTGACAAACATACCAATGCAGTTTTAAGGAGCAATGGCAATTTTGTATTAGAATTTTAAAGGTATCAGCTTGTAAGTGCAGTTTGTAATTTTAGGTACATTTTACTAGTACTATTCTGTAAAAGATAAGTTGAATTTTATATGACGAAAAAAAATAACTTAAGTCAATTTTTAATAAAAGCAATTTAACAAGTTCATTCTTAACTCAATAGTAACTTGGTTTTGTATATTAAGAGGCTTGCTTCGAAACAAAGTTGGAGGAGTCTTTTTCAAAAACTAAAACAGTTGTTCTCAGTTTCAATGTTTCAAATAGATTATAAGATAATAAGGTTAGTTATACTTTAAAACAACTCAAATAAATGGTAATTTTTATCATAAAATGAAAATACTCCAAGCTAAACAGTTTGACAAATATTAAACAAATCTTTAATTGCTCACCTTGGTATTACCTTCTTTGTGGATGCAAGAAACGAAAAATCACAGATAACAGCTTTGTTATCATGCGAGATCAAGACATTGTCTGCTTTAAGATCTAAGCGACAAACCTTATTTGAGTGCAAGTATGTCAAATCACAGAGAGTGTCATAAAGTCATGATTTTATGCGGTCTAGGGTACTTGGCTGCCTCATAAATGGCCTGTCTTGGACTGCATGTAGCAAAGTGTCCCGTAGCATGGGCATCACAAAAACTGCTACATCTGGTTCATTGAAGCAACAGTATTCGAGGAGGGGGATAATGTTTGGGTGAGATAATTTTGGGCAAATTTCAGTTTCATTTGCTTTGGCTACTTCTAAGGCGACAACTTTATCGGCAACCTCTCGGCCGGAGTTGTCAATCATTTTGTACACATCGCCAAAGGCGCCAGACCCAAGCTTATCGACGCAAACAAACTGATTGGCTTCTAGGATTATCATGATTTCTAGGATTATCTCTTCTGTGTTGATAGTATTCTCCTGATAAATCAGGGGGATGGGTTCGTCTTGATCAGCATCATCACTCTAAATGATATCAACAAATCTTCCCATTTCTTAAATTTTTTAACAAAGCGCAGGAAATCAATTCCCAAAATCAATTTTCTATTTAGCAAGAACTCTAATACGCACATTCAATCTTGAAAATACAAGTTAGAATGTCCAACAATGCCTTAAAAAGGGTTTATATAGTGTTTTAACAATGAATATGGTTTATTGTTCATGAGCTAACGATTAAAGTTTAATTGTTAAAAAGAAGTTAAATGTTTTGAACAATGAAATTTCGTTTAAGTTTTATGTCACCAAAAATTTTAAAATATCAATTCATTGTTCGAAAAATTATAAAATGACTTTGAAGTGAAACAATTTTTATTGTTGAAATGTCGCCATAAAATTGGACTTAAAATTCCTATATGGAAACACGAATATTTAAATACTTGCAAATTATAAGTATCTATACAAACTTATTATATCTATTTAGAATCGTAGCTAAAAATTAATTTGAAATAGTAAAGCAATTCGAGCGAGCGTCTTGATATTTAAGTAGTAAAATGGTAGATATAGAAATCTTTCAAATCCTCAGACGATTGAGGATTAAAAAAAATCAAAATCAGTTTTATTGCTGTGAAATATTTCTAATAATCGACTTTTTAATCACCTAAAGCTGCATCAGAAACCGCTTTTGGTCTCTAGACATTAATAAGTTAGGTTTAAAAGGAAAACACAACTGTTTAATTACAAATGCAAATATAGGTACTGAGTAAATGGGATTATTCTCTATTCTCCCCTCAAAGACATGATCCAGGTTAAAAAGCTTCCATACTTAACTTAGACAATCAAACGTATTTTAAGCGCTCACTAATAATAGTTGTTATGTTAACGTATACTACTCCGCACATTGGTTTAATTTAATATACCGTCATTTTTATTTTACTTTAAAAATACCCAGTATTTAACAGAAGATATAACAGTACATTCTACTAACAAATCAAATGAAAAAGTTACAAACTGGAGCATTAACGCTAAGTACATCACTATAGCTAAGTCTAACGTCGATCACTCTACGTCCAATCAATATCTTTCATTATCTTTCTCAGATATAATACATAACTCATAGTGAGAAACAAATGTACAGAGTGTGCAAAAGCAGGTCAACCTAATTAATATTTTACTTAATGATCAGATCTTTACGTTCTAGGACTCATTCTTAATGGTTTGAGGGGGTAACCGCAAATATGCTAATTAATTAGTGCAGATGTTATTTTAAGTTACGAAATCACACACGAAAAGAATTTTCTATGAATAAGCATACCGTTTTCTCAACGAATTCGGATTTCTGATCCCAAGACATAGGGGGAAAGCATGGTCCCCATAGTTTTGTCAGGAAAGCGATCCAAAGTTTGGACCCCTCAATGTTAATTTTAGTTTCTGCGTATTTTGCCTTATCTCGAGAACTCTTTGGGCGAATTGGAAATTTTTTGCACACAATTATGAAGTTCGCTTATCAAAAAGTAATTCCATGCAAAAAATAAATTTTCGTAAATATTTATTATTTTTTTTATCATTTTATTAAAAACAAATTGGAAATGAAATCTGAATTATAAAGTATACAATTTTTTCGCCATTTAACGTATGTAAATTTACGTGGTGAAATACTAATTTTGAGCAAAATCGGTTGAATAGTTTCGGAGAAATCGACTTTTAAATATACGAATTTTTTTTAAATTTGATTTCTCAAGAGCTATTCAACCAATTTCACGCAAATTTTGTAAGTTGCCATGTAAAACTGCATACTTTAAATGACGTAAAAATTTTATCCCTACAATTCAAAATTTTTTCGACTGCTATTTAATAAAATAATAAATATTTACAAAACAAATATTGTATGGAATTATCTTTGCAGACACGAATTTTGTATTTGTGAGCAAAAAATTTTCAATTCACTTAAAAATTTCTCGAGATATGGCGAAATACGTAAGAAGTTAAATTAATATTAAGGAGACCAAATTTTGGATCGCTCTCCTGAGCAAACTATGGAAACCATATTTGCCAGATAGCTGTTACCGAAATCTGAATTCAACGAAAAAAAGGCATGTTTATTCAGAAGAAGTACGTTTTTGTGTCTGATTTCGTAACTTAAAATATTACTTACTACTTAATAACTATTACTTAATAACTATTAACTATTACTTACTACTTAATAAAATACTACTTAATTAGCATATTTAAGGTCAATCCCTCGAACCATTAAGAATGAGTCCTAGAACGTGAAGATCTGATCATTAGATTAAGTTATTCAAGGTGGTCCTCCATTTCCAGACTGTTATGCCTTCCTTATTATGGCGGGATTTTAATATTTCAAATATTGATTGATATAACCGTATACTATTAACTATACACGTCGCCAAAAGAATTAAATACTTATTCATTTTTTACAGGTTTACAGCTTGCTGTGCGTTTATGCCCAGTATCAAGAATATTGCGCAGGAAGAGGTCATCCACAGTTTGGCGGAAACAGACCAGTGAATATTCATCCATATTTTTATTTTGCATACATTTTAAGCATGAAAATAAGTTCAATAAAACTAGAAAATAAATAAAAATTATTTTACAATAATTAGAATATGATCTTTATTATGAAGTAGGAATCGAATTATGTAATTCTTGGGGGGGGGGGAGCGAATGTTAAGCAACCTCTTAAAGAATGTTTTGACATATTTTTAGCACAACTATTTGTAAGTTTTACCATTTCCATCGATTTAGTACCCACTAAAGCTTTAAAACGTCTTTACTGAGGTTATACAAGAAACATAATTGGATAATGAATACAATACAATTGGTGACACAGTTATTGAAATGTTAGCAGATTCATTATCCTGATAAAAAATAGATACTGGCAGAGTTGTTCATGGAAGAAAAATCAATGAGGGACATTTAGCTTTCGAATTCAGTAAATGGTAGTGTTTTGTTTGCAACAAACTCACTGTACTGGTTTGGGGACAACGACTAACTAAAAAAAAAAAAAAAAGCATGATGGAATAATATCATATTAGCGAACATAAAAATTTAACAGTAATGTAAAACCAATTTCAATATTTTTTTCCTTGTTTGTTTGTTTGAGCTACAACTTTTACTAAAAGGCAGTTTAAATTTCATATGAAAGTGTAAAGAATGAAATGAAATATAAGTTTCAAGATACTCTTTAAAAATTAGTTCTGCACTTTTGCCCCGCAAAACATACATTTGTAAACGTCAAAATTTTCTGCAGTTATCATTCTTTTAAATGGTTTCATACACTTTAGGGTTTAGCTTCAACTTTTGTTTTGTAACAATAATTAAGTTGAAGAGATGTCCAAGTTAGAGGCTGAACTAGAATAGATTCTAACATTGTCTTATCAATTTTCGTTTGCACGATTTCCATTGGACAATTCGCATTCCTATCCCAATAAAAACGTATTCCTATTGGTTGCATCTGTAACTGATTGATCATTAATGGATTTCCAGTGGACAGATACGTGAAGCGGGGTCAGCTTAAATATCTCTGTTGTTACAGCATTATCTCTATTAATCACGAGATAAGCATTAACTCATTTAAAAGTAAGTAATTTATAGAAATTTTCTTAAGCAATACCGATTTGAGAAAGTAATGCAATAATATCAGCAAAAGTATACCGTACAATTCAAACATATCTTATCAGCAGAAAAATTACAAGCGATAATTACAAGCGATTCATTGCATTATCATGGTTGCATGCGTCATAGTACTTGCATTGCTATTTATTTAATTTGAATTGAATTTTAACTCATTAGGAATATAATTCCTTCATTCCAGCTTCCACCAGTGGAATACCACGGGAATAAATATGGATTATCAAAACATTCGAAACTTATAAACGAATCCAGAGTTACAAACAGTAGCACCATCTCTGCAATGCATTCGTCTGGATTTGCTATTCAAAGTGATATTGCATCGGTAAGTATGTATTAAACTAGTGGGCTGCTCCCCCTGCTCGCCAAGCTCACTTCGCTCGCTACTTACTTAGGTGCATTGCAAATGCACAAAATTCTAAGAATTCAAAACAATCATTCAAATCCATATAAAAACTCTTTTTTTTTACAAAAAATTACATCTTTTTAGTAAATACTAAGTCATTAAAATAAATTTGAATTCAAATAAATGACATGTA